>NC_051176.1:93580604-93920604 GCF_013339695.2 Rhipicephalus sanguineus
GCTTCCTTTCTATTTGTCCAATAAATAACGACGTGCCAGTACCCTGACATGCAACGGGTTGTCCTTTATTTAGAAAGTCACCGCGTTTTGTATTTCCTGAGGCAGGATATGGGATAAGCTATGTAACTTTCACTCTGCCGTCAGGAAATAAAGCAACAAACTGCTTTTTATGTTGTAGAAATGTCTACCGTGTAATCTGCACCTCTATTTATTTGGTGCAGAACGATTTAGTTCCTAATTGCGTCGACACAATCTCCTCTACAGGCTATTCGCCACGCAGCGCGGCCATTAGGCTTGGTAATTGCTTCCTCGCATGCCACCTGACAACCGCGTGCAGCGGTAGACCCGTGACACAGAGCCATGACTAATGGTACGGAGCCGATTTTCGCTATACTCGCCGGCAACGCCGGCGATTCGCGCCGAACGAACCGAACAAAAGCGAATTAGTCACCTGCCGGTTTCGTCATTTGAGCGACGATCGCGCTGCCTTGCACGCTGCATTCATCACGCACTTGGGGAGCGGCAGTGAAAAAAAAAAAAAACAAATCGGACGGCATAAGCAGGACGGACTTTGCGCACACGCTCGTACACCGAAGGAAAAAGGAGCAAACGATGCCGACGGGGCGTTCAACCCTTCCGCCCCAGCAGCCGTCTGCGGTGGCGGCGGTCCGAGGAAGGAGAGCTCAGAAGCGGCGGAATCGGCGTCATCGCGCACTAGCCCAAATTACGTCGGCACGCCCTAACGAGCGTACATTTCTTCTACTGGCCCTCGGCTGTGCGAGCCGCATCCGAGTTATGAGTTGGGGAAATGGAAAGCCGTCTTTTGTATTTTGCGCAAAGGCAATCACGAACAGTTTCCCGCGTGTACGCGTCGTCGCTGCCGGCTTCGCAGCTCTTATTGCTCTGCGGTGCTTTGAAGAGAGCGTTTGATCGCTTGCGCTGGTCCTTATCTTATTAGCCGGTTCGCAAGTAGCTCGTGCGCGCGTGTGTGGTGCGTACGTGCGGGTGGGCGGGCGAGCCGCGAGCCGCGCGCACGAGACGGGGGGAAGACACTGGAATGCTGCAGGAACGCAAAGAATGACGCGTCCGTCCACCACCGCAGAACTACTGTGTAGTTGCTGTGAAAGAAAATGAAGGCGTTCGCAAATGGCCCGCGTGGGACAAAAAGACTCGGAACTAAAGTAAACAATAACCGCGGGAGTAAAGTGGCTGTGTTCTGGACGCACTTCTTGTTCAGGAATGCGGAGGGTCGATAAGCGCGACGGCGTGATTTTGGCGGACGAGCGCGCTCGCAAGAGCACTCGCTCGGAGTATCGGCCACGTTCGTAGGTGGCCCCCCAGACAATGAAGCTGCTTAAAGTTCAGTCGAGACGAGCTGCATTCCAAACAACGCCACTTCTATCTCATCTCTCTCCCGTCCCCCGAAACTTCCTCCAGGCCATCTTTGCTTCGAGTTCACCGCGGCGGTCAAGCGTTCACCATTCTTAACGTTGACAGAGATCCACCCGTTTGATAGTTTTCTAGACGTTTGATAACATCAGCAGATACCGAGGGGGAAGATGCTTGGGCTCTTTTGTAGATTATCGTTTCGAATTGGCGCACAAGACATTGCACTCCCTACATGGGATACTGCAAGTAGCCAAAACTATCGGCAACGCCACATGAACGCTTTGCTACGTCTTCGCATATGCCAACTGGACTCCGCCAAAGATAGGCCACTCAGCTAGGCTGATTGCTAAGAGAGCTTTCACAAAGTCATTTTCTTTTTGTATGGTAATGGCCTACAACGCTCTTTGCGACTACTGTGGTAACGAGGAGACCTTACAGCACATCTGTGACAGTCCTCGCTACGCTGTGTAGAGACGATCACTCGCGATCGCCCTAGCTCGCCTAGACCACAGACCGATGTCTGTAGCAACCATCCTGGAATGTCATCCCGAAAAGTCTTCGAGGAAGGGTGGAGCGTGGAAGCGTGGAAACTTGGGCAAGTTGGTATGGATGAAGGCGACGAAGGCAATGTTAAATTGTTTAAGGATGACAGACTTCCACGAGTTGCTTTAGACTAATAGTGATGCCGTATACTGTACAAGACTGACGGACTGTGACAGTGTGTGTGTGCGTGTGCGTGTGTGTGTGTGTGTGTGTGTGTGTGTGTGTGTGTGTGTGTGTGTGTGTGTGTGTGTGTGTGTGTGTGTGTGTGTGTGTGTGTGTGTGTGTGTGTGTGTGTGTGCGCGCGCGCGCGCGCGTGGTTTAACTCGTTCTCTCTCTCTCACTTTCCTTACTCTTCTAACTTTGAAACTTTCCTACGCCTTCCCCAGTGCAGGATAGCATACCGGTTATTCTAAACTGGTTAACATTCCTAGCTTCCCTGTCTCTCCTGTTTTCTTTTCCTCTTTTTTTTCATACATTGTAGCGCCCAGACACAGTGCAGAATGAGGGCGTAATCTGTACCGGCTGAGATCCGGATTCATTAGCTTTGGCCGAACTAAGTATTGCCTGGAAGCTTATTGAAGCAGGTTGTACCACAAGCACCTTCCGGTTTCAGGGCAATAAAAAGCTGGCTCTTAGCTTTTATTTATTGACACAGTTTACAAGAAATGTTACCGCTTTATTGGTGGCTGGCTACACTGGCGTAGAATTTCAAAAACCCCACGGACTAGCAAACTAACCAATCTTTGATTAACCCGCATGTTTGTTTGTTTGGTGTTTTTTTGTCGAAATAAATGTGCTGAAGCGAAAGTTTTTATTTTGGTCAGGTCGTGCGGACTGCTGTTTCAATGCAGCGAAAATTTATTGTAGCCAAAGTGGAAGGCAAGAGAAAATTAAATCACTGGCACGCGCACGAGTTAATTCGATCGTATTCATTAGGTTACGTTGAAACGTCAAGATGAGCGCAAAAGACTTCTCTTAAATATATCTCACTGTCGTTCATATACTCATGATGTCGCCAGGGGTGCTATGCTGGATAGCTCGAGTTTGGCGAAACTCGGAAATCTTTCCAATATCTGGCGACACCCACTTTTGAACGAGCTAACAGTTCGAAAAGATCAAATCCCTCCCTCAGCGCCCGCTGCGTTCCATTGGTTGCGATGGAACGCGGCGTCACGTGAAGGGAGGTCGACAAAGTCGGGTGGTGTATTCAAACCAGAGGCACCTTCTTTCATCTGTCTGTCGTTCCACTGAGTGCATAAGTGCACCCATGCAAGGAAAGTGTCAGAAACTTCTACTAACAATATTTTTTAAAGGCACAGGCTGTTTAAGTTCATTTTCAAGCGTTTACTGTCTGCACTAAGTATCATGTAGAATAATCAGCACCGTGGCCTCTGATATTAACCCTTTCGGCCCTGGCGTCGTCAATTGACGACACCGCACAAAAGTTCCCCTAGCACCCCGGAAATTAAACCAAAACTGCTCATTCTTGAGGAAATACTTCTTCAATGATCCCCACTGTGATTGACACCAAAGTTGCGACATATTTGCGGAGCTGGGAGACACAAAAAAGAAAAAGCTTGACCGAAGTGATGGGTGACGCCGAGGCGGGTCAGGTGAGGCGGCTAAGCGCCGTTTTCGGGACGTCGTACAGAAGCTGTATCAAGGAGTATCACGCTGAAAAATGAGACCTGGTTCACATTTTGTGTACTAGGAGGACGACGACGAAGTGTGCCTCTTGCACAGCGCTTTGTTTACCGGGTGACAGTTTTTGGTGATTTGTCATGTTCCTCGCGTAGCCATCGATATTTTACTTGGCTACACTGGAAGTAGACTGGCTTCCACACCCTCCAGCATGCCTCCGCCGTCGGCGGGCCCCTCGAGGAAACGGAACAGCGAACTCAGCGACGCCGACAGTGAGTCCACCGAACTGTATTCGGCGAGCAGTGACGATTCCGACGATGGATTCACGCCTGTTTACAGTCGTAAACCAAAACGAAGATCTATGGGTGCTTCATCAGCTTCAACCGCATCTACTGTGAAGCCGAAGGTGGCTTCAACGAACTACACCGTCTTATTTGTGCCTGTTGCGCCATCGGACAATCTGAGACACCTGAATCGGCAGACCATCTCGAGGAAACTCGAGTCTCTGGCTCCAAACGAAATCAAGGATGTTCGAGTCAACCCCCGCAAGAATGTCTTGGCCATCGATGTTATACACCAGGCATCTCTGCTTGCTCTGACCAGGGTCACAGACTTCGACGGTATAAAGGTTCGAGCTCACCTTCCACTTAACAAGGACATGGTGGTAGGCGTCATATACGATGTCGACATCTCCATTCCTTGTGGCGACCTTCCAATGCTCATCAAGGAAGTTAGTGATCATAGCAACATAGTCCTAGTCTCACGTCTGGGCAACTCGCGTTGCGTAAAGATTGTCTTCAAAGGCGACATATTGCCATCCCACGTGAAGGTCGGACACTTTCGTCACGTGGTCCGTCCATTTACACCACGACCACTCCAGTGCCGTAAATGTCAAAAAATGGGTCATGTGAGCGGAGTTTGCAGGAACGTGGCGATTTGCCCCCGCTGTGCAGAGCCACACAATGCGGAATCCTGCCGAGCAACTGTCCTGAAATGTACCAACTGCCATGGATCACACGAAGCCTCATCAAGGGACTGTCCATTGGTGAAAAAGGAATGGAGCGTCATGAGACAGATGGTACGGGACGGCTCAACGCACAAAGAGGCCGCTGATGTGGTGAGAAATAGACAACGACGCTCGCGTCGGCGACGACCGTCTAAGGCTACTGCGGTGCGATCTGGACGGACAACGCGATCTCCTACTCCGACAGACCGTCAGACTTCTCCGAAGCGACAGCTACCACCACTGCCGCCACCACCACCGCCCACTGCATCACAGTCGGAGAGCCGAAAAGACGCAGAGGCTTTGAAAGCGGCGGCGGATGTCGCGTGGCCCTCACTGCCACCCCTGCGCAGTCATAAAGAGCCGATGCAGAATGGCCCGCAATGTACATCATCGTCCACAGATGATTGCCACGACAAAAACCTACAAGTCCTCGCTGTGTTGAGGTCTCTCATGACCACGATGCGCACTCTCCTCAACGGAATGACAACTCCGTCAGCTCAATGTGCTCTGCAAGTTCTGGATTCCTTGGAGCCAGTCCTTGCAAGCCTTTGTTAACGCCTACTTCAAGACAACCGCAGAGGAAGCGATGTCAAATATTTCTCGGTTGTGACTGTCTGTGTGTGTGCGGTGAACACTGTGCGCGTATTACTTGTTCCTTCTTTCCTCCTTGCTCTATCCTTTCTTCTCCCCTTCCCCCTCCCCCGTGTAGGGTAGCAAACCGGGTGCAACCTGGTTAACCTCCCTGCCTTTCCTTCGCTTTTATCTCTCTCTCTCTCTCTAGTGAGTAGCAGAGATAAAAAAGCCATTTTCCTAATTTCACAACCGCTGAGCCCTGATGACCTAATTTGATTCCATGCTAATTAATCCATATATACTTGCACCACTGGCTCAATTTTTCGTTTTTGGTCTTCTGAGGTCCTAACTATTAGGAAAACAGGCACAAAAAATGTCTCCGGCCGAAATAAAAAATCCAGGGCTGAAAGGGTTAACTCCGGCCGAGCGCCTTACAACACTGCGGCTGGAGCCAATCGCCGAGGCCATATGTATAATCATCATGGTCGGCCTCTACATTATAGCGCGTTGCTCGGCCGGCGCACGCCCTCTTCGTACTCTTCTTGATCGTCAGCTCGCTCCACGAGCACGTGCGCCTTGCTGATTAGCTAACTGGCTTGGGGGCATGCTTAGCTAATTGAGTCAGGACATGCTATGACCATGCTAATAAGCCATGTAAAGCTAAGACCGAGCTAATGAATACCATAAGAATTAACACAATGTTAATTAGAAACGCGCTAATTAAACAAGGTAATTAGAATCTTACTAAGATCGCTCTAATTATATTGTACTAATTAGGAATGTGCTAATTAGCTCCACAATAATGTAGACATTGCTAATTAAACCTGAGTAAATAATGTGTTGATCAAGACTGGCAATTAAGACATAACTACTCAGTGTCATGTTTATTAAGACCTAGCTAAATGATACCATAGAAATTGAAACCGAACTCAAGTGCTCTTTTCTCCAAAGCCGACCGAGCATACTGAGTAGACGAGCCACGTAAAACGCTGGAAGAAGCTAGGTGATCACAAGCTCCTCCGATGGCTCCAGCCTTGCACAAGTAGTGCAAGCTGGTCAAATTATTTTATATGCAAAGAAGCTGCTGCTTAGCGTTCACCGCATGAAACGCTTGACAGTCACACAGGCACATATGACAGACAAGAGTTTAACTGGCGCTTTTTCAGAATCAACGGGTTTGTACCCGAGTGCGCGCGTCAATCAGTTTGATGACAGACGCCCGGGGCGAAGATCGGCTCCGCCCACGGCGTTCGCTCTTGCCGAGGAGCAGTGCTCAAGCCGCGACGCCAGCGAGCGGCACGATTCATCTATGAGCTTAATCGCACAGTCTATGCACACACGCACAAAGAACTGAAGATTATATCATCACGTGGTTACGATGTCTAGCATTCAGTTTCACCGCGCTCACGACGTACCACTCCGGATGGATGGATGGATGCTATGAGCGTCCCCTTTACAACGGGGCGGTGACATGTCTGCCACCAGGCTCGAAGAAAAAAAAAAGGACAAAAAAAACTTCCTTCTTTCATGTTGGCCTAATACCTTATCTACATTGATTAACTCTATGTTATTATACCAAAAAAATATAAATTCACGGTCCATCTCTCTGCCTCTTAAGGCAGAATGACCTTATTTTTCCCCATTATTTATTTTTGTACCTTATCTCTACTTTTCTGCCACCAATACTCTAACCGTCTCCTACTTATTTCTATCGCGGACGTGTTCAGCTTTCCATTGTTGTCCCTAAAACCCAAGGCTTCATATAGACTCGTGCCCACACGTATACCTAGGTGAATATCGCCACATTCAATCAGTACATGTTCCATCGTTTCCTTAGTTCCCCCTGCATGGATGGATGCTATGAGCGTCCCCTTTATAACGGGACGGTGACATGTCTGCCACCAGGCTCGAAGAAAACTCCCTGCCATGAAGAAAGCGCCCCTGGTGGCATTTGCGGCGAGAAATGTTACTTTTTATTTGCTTGTGGAGATACTGTTTCTATCGATTTGTTTCTGCCGAAAAATCTTCAGACGTGTGATGTAAGTAGAAGTAACCTGTCCATTTATTTATCTGTAATATTCGAGAGAAGCAAAACAAGCTGCACGAGAGTGCTGCACATGCGCAGCATACGCAGCACTTTCGTTACCTTCGATTGTGGAAATTTCCATGCTGCAGGTGAAACGAAAGAACCTGCCCGAAAGAGGACAAACGCCCACGGACACGCCTGTGGGAGGCGCGATGTTCAGTCAACAAAAATATAGCGCGTCAATCACGCTGACGTCGCTGCACAGTTGAAATGTTGACTCAGTGGCGGCGCTGACGCGTCCTCAGGCGGTGTTTCTATGAAAACCACCGCAAATACAGCACATGCGTTTGTGACGCCATGCTCGTTCCGGTAGCCGTTTTTATCAACGCTGCTCTCGCGCGCTCGCACTGTCTTCTTGTCATGACCGCCGTAGTGCGAGTTCGGAGCAAACTCGTGTTCCCGAGAAGCTCGGTCCGTCCTACATAGCACCCCAGGTGTCCTCAGCTAATGGATGCTACTTTACAACAACGAGGACTGCTTTTCTCATGATAAACATAACTGAAAACAGAGGAAGTAAAGGAAGAGTAGAGAGGTTAACCAGAGAAAGCCTCCGGTTTGCTACCCTGTACTTGGGAAGTGGAAATGGGGTGTAAAAAATGAAAGAAAAAAAAGAGTCTGTGACAGCACTACGAAGTAATGACTATAGCACTGTCCAAGTACGACACACCAACATTGCTTGTGAATAGTCACAATTGGTCGTTCAGTGCGGCTTCTCGAAGAAACCGCAACAACGCCCTCAGAGCGGCTCACGTTGAAGACCGAGTAGGCCAGCGATTTTGTTTTCTGTGAGAGGGTGGTTGTCTAACTGGCCTAGTGAAGTTGAGAGGGCTGCTCTTTCAGAATTGAAAATTAAAGGATGAGGAGGAGGAGAAGAAAAACGGAAAGAAAGGGAGGTTAGCCAGTTCTTAGACCTGCTGGCTACCCTGTGCTGGGGTAAGGGGAAGGAGGAGTGAAAGGTGATAGCAAAGAGATGTTACAAAAAGAAGAAGAAGAAAAAAAAAGAAAAAAATACGATAAATGACACTGCTTAAAGTCTGTCTATGAGACTATAGTTGTGCGCAAAAAGCGCAACAACGCTTTGAAAGCTTTCCGTGCCGAGGACGGTTTCGGCCAGTGTCCTAAGACCTTTTCTTCCGGCAGTGGACGATTGTCAAGTTAAGATCCAGAAGTACAGCTAATGGACAGTCAGATATCAAGAACATTCGCTAAGTTTCGCATACGAATAAACGTGGGCACCGTATAGGCACTCACATCGTTCCGCAGATGATTTAGAGCGCATAAAAGATTCATAAAAGTATTGCATATTACTAAATAACAGGAAAAGCTAACAAAATCAGGCATTACCCACTTCTTATGTGCCATCTGTCGGGTATTAAAAATATTTAATATTCGCCTCCGCCCTTAAAACAGCAAACAACGTCTAATGACGACCCGCTAAGCAAACACATGCTTCCACTGAAAAATGTGTTTGCATAAGTAGTTAAACAACGCCTACATATTCACCTGGGTTGCTCGAAATCGCGGAAGTTACTTGCAGTGAAAATCTGAATGCATAATCGAACCTTTGAGATAAAGAAATCTTACAGATAAAGTTTACTGGTAAATATTTTAGCGCACATATTGCACAATACGAATTCAACCCAGTGATTTCGCTAGCTTACATCCACTTAGAATAACTTTTGGAAACCGCGCTAGACTTGAGGGCAACACTATCAAACTTGCGGTAAAAATGCACTGTTGTTTCAACTTCTATGCACTTTGTTTAACCAAATACGTGTTACGTCCTGGCCACCGCGGTGGCCCAGTGGTTACGATGCTCGGCTGCGGACCCGAAAGATGTGGCTTCGGTCTCATTTCTATGGAGGCGAAATCCTAAAGGCTCGAGTACTGTGCAATTTCAGTGCACGTTAAAGAATCTCAGGTGGGCGAAATTATCCGGAGCCCTCCACTACGGCTTCTCTCACAGCCTGAGTCGCTTCGGGAGGTTAAATTCCACAGACAAACACGCCAACCTGTTCATTCACTGTGCCTACAAACTAGGCGGGTCACCAACTTATTCCGTCGCAGACTTCAGGAACGCATATCTTGTAGTTCGCGTCACCCGCAAGAATGGCGCCCAAGTGAATGTTGCTTTTAGACTGTCGGACACGTCAGCAAATCGTTATTGTAGTCTGTGTCGTAAACAATTAGTGTAAAAGTTAATCGGCATAACCTCGATAAATAGCCAAAGAGTTATATGAATCAATTTACGTCATCATAAAAGCTTGTTCCGAATGTACATTTTGCGTAAATTATGAAACTGACAGCGCAACAGCAACAAAAACTCAGATCAGTCATCCGAGCAATAAAGAATTCATCCGAAGCGGCGGTAAAAATACTCTGCTGTGCAATCTATTGTCTGCACGATTCTTGCAGTTTGCGGTGTTCGGGCTGAAAATCACCAATAGTGTAAAAAAAAATGAACCGACGATCGTTCCTTTGGTATAGTACAATCCTGCAACGGCGTTTCTTATAATGCAACATTTCTTACTTCTTAAATAATTCCGCCACTCGCACGCGCACTTATCAAGGAGCGAGCTAGGCGGTAAATACGACGGCTGATTGCAATGAAAGTAGGCTGGTTCCAGCAAAAGTCACTAAGTCACTAATCATCTTTAGTGGAAAAACGTGCCAAGCTAGCGAATATTGTGCCAGCTCTTGCTCCGTATTCAAAGGCGAAATGATTCTCCACGCATAACCGCAGCGTTGTAAACAACCGGGTGAAATTAGAAAGAAAGCCATAGCAGTATATCTGTAGCTAAAGCGTTTCGCTCGGAAGCAAAAACAGGGAGGCACGTGACCTATATTACCTGACATATAGCTGAAAATGATGAGAACTTGTGCACAACTGCCTTCGCCTTTATGGCCTTGTCCTTTGCATCACCGGCATTAAAGAAACGATTCAACGATGGTTCAATACAATGCTCTTGATACGCAAAGTGCTTCGCGACAACGCTCTCCGTATTCCTTTTCAAAAGCGCAATTGAAAACTGGAAACTTTTTGAATTCGCCTGTACGGATCCCAGACGGAGAGTGTGGTAGAAACCAATGGAGATGGGACGTATTAGTTGAAGCAGAACACGAAAAAGCACAACGCACACGGAAGAGGATGCAAGGGAAGCGCTACGTTCTTTTTCTTTGTTTGTTGTTTTCTGGCGTGAGCACCGATCGACAATCTTGTTTGTTGCACGGGATTTCCGCTGTACCTACCAACTTCCGGGTAAGGCAAAAATTTGCGAAAAATAGAACCATATAAAAAGGGTTGCTGTAGTTGAGGTTCATGATAGATATGACATCAGAGCACAAGTTTATATTGAAATACTTTTCAAATGTTGCCGATTTAGTGCCAGGAATAATTAGTAAATAAAAAAAAACACCAGGGGCTGCCATTTTCTCAACAGAATCCCTGTATACAGACAGTCAGGACAACTTAAAGTGGAGCCTAACCCCCCCAGTCGGCTATAGCAAGGTCAACTTTTCGTATCATGATGCGAAGCATCCTGTATTTACACTAGGGCAAATGACTCAGTAATATCTGGGGTTTTTACGTGCCAAATTCACGATATCATTATGAGGCACGCCGTAGTGGAGGGATCCGGAAATTTCGACCACCTGATGTTCTTTAACGCGCACTGACATCGCACAGTGCACCGACTTCTAGCATTTCGCCTCCATCGAAATGGGGCAAATGACTGATGGTTCGTGACATCAATAACATGGTATCCTCATCAGTAACGTCACGATTAACGATGTGGGCATGCGGGTATGAGGCACACGTAGAAGGAAACGGAGGAAAAGAACCATATACAGAAAAGTAAAATGATAAAAAATAAGAAATAAACAGAAAAAGAAACAACGCAAAAGACAGGTGGCTCACACACGTATTTCGTATTCGCTCCACACAACACACCTGTCCGACATTAGGGTCGTATCGATATTTTTTTCCTTGATAGTTGTTAGCGCTGTTATTGTATTTAGTGGCTTTCGTCGCTCAGCAATAATTTAGCCTGAAGTTTATTCCCTGCAGTGTTCACAGCACAACATTCACGTGATTTTCTTACAATCTTTTCAAAGGCGAAGTGTTATACACAGGTCTCATACTTATAATATTCAACATTGTCGATTATGAGTTTTTCGTACGCATGCTTAAGTCACGATGGAGAGCCCACTTTTGTGCTTGGGCCGCAGTAGATTTTAAATAAGTAAAACAAACAGATAACGTGAAGACAGTTCCGAATGATTTCCGTGGTGGGGTTGCTGGTCAGACAATCAGAGCGAGCACGTGGAAATGTTGACTTCAGATCAATAACGTCTAGTGAATGACAAAAAATCATCCTTTAGGCGCGTATATAGAACTAGTTTATTATCAGGGTAGTTTCCGTCTTCGTTTCCGTCTTCTTACAACAATTTAATGCTTTGGAAAGTGACACACTTATCCACATAAACATGAAAATGTAGCGTAGCAATTTGGGCTATCGGTATAGCTTCATGCATTTTCATACAGGGAACACACATGAAGACACATAGAAGAACACGCACTTATGTCGTCAGTTTTATGTATACCTACACGTGTGCGCGCTGTTTCAAGATGATGACGCTGTAGCAGATGCATCATCCGACGCGCTATTGCGATGTTTCACACCACTGACATCGTTGTGGAGCCTCATAAAACTGAATGCTGTTGATGTTAATTGGGAAGCTTCCCGAGTTGTCAAGAAGTTCACTTTAGAACGGGTTTACACATGCGGGAAATTAATGGGTCACCAAAGAAGAAGAATGAAGCGGTTTAGATTGATAGATTGTACTTTCAGAACTATAATGTCGTTAATTTCACCATCATATGTGTATCAATAAAGGAGAAAATTAAGTTCAAAATTTCATTTTTAAATTTCGCGCCACAATCTCCACGCGTGACGTCAAGGATTTCAAAGTGTACTTATCGTATTTTGGCGCCATTGGCTCAACAAAATTTCCTCAAACTTGGTATGTTAGCTCTATGACCGCTTCAGAGGACAGTGTACTTCATTTTTACCGCTTATGAACTACGTAGGCCCTAGTAGGCGCCGTCAAAATATGTGACGTCACGGCGAATGGTGCGGAAACTTCAAGGCGGCGTCGCCACCCACATTTTCTTCTTGCGCGAGTTCTCGCTTACTAAGCGTCTTCTCGCAGCAAGCGTGGTGTTTTTGGTATCGTGAAAGAGTAGTTTACTAATACGAGAAAAATCGTTTTGCTCTTTAGTCTCCCTTCAATGTATAAAAAGCTCATTTTTTGCCAAACCTGCTCCGCGCAGATCTTCATGTCTCCCTCTACTTAACCACGAAGAAATGCTTAAATTCGGTTCCATGTTCAGCGCTCTTTTTTCTCTAATATTTATGTTCGAATATCTCAACTTCGTTGGGAAACTTCCATCATATGAAATCCTCCAATAAAAGCTTAACCACGAGTTGTGCTGCGTCCATATATGTTAAGCGCTGCTTCACTGAATATATCATGTAACCGCAGCTTTTCCACGCAAGACACGCGTGCTCTTCCGAGCCCGTTCGCAGTGAAAACGCGCGACTGCTCAAACGTTTTTGGCACTCGCCTCATCACCTGTCGGCGCTTTCGTTGTTGTGTCGCGCTGAAAAGTGCTGCTGCCGTCAATGCGACGAGACGGAGAGGCGAAGCTCGTGGCTTTTTCTTTCTCTATTTTTTTTTTGCGGCGCGATTGTGTACGGGTCGTGTTTTTTGTATGTCCATGCTGCGACTTATTTAATACCCGTGCTTACTACTAATCCTGAACGAGCGAGACATTTTATGAGTATTGTTGCTAACGACTCCTCCCAGTGTGTGTGTGTGTGTGTGTGTGTGTGTGTGTGTGTGTGTGTGTGTGTGTGTGTGTGTGTGTGTGTGTGTGTGTGTGTGTGTGTGTGTGTGTGTGTGTGTGTGTGTGCGCGCGCGTGTGTGTGGTGTGCGTGTGTGTGTGTGTGTGTGCGCGTGCGTTTGTGTGTGCGCATGTGGTGTGTGTGTGCGCATGTGTGCGCGCGTGTGTGTGTCTCTGTGTGCGTGCGTGTGTGTGTGTCTGTGTGTGCGTGTGTGCGTGTGTGTGTGAGAGAGAGAGAGGGCTCGACTACCAGCCACGGCGACCGCATTTCACAAAAACGCTGGAATACGTAGAGTTAGGTGCACGTCAAAGGAATCTAAGTGGTCCGGATCATTCACCAGCCCCTCATTACGGCGTGCTTCACCATCACATGCGATAGCTTCGGCGCTTGAAACATCAAGATTAAACTTATTTAGGACCACATATAGCGCAAACATGAAAGTAGCAGTAGTTACTTTCCAAGCATAAGGAAAGTACGTAGCACATGTGTGCGCCTGTTGCAGTAACGATCCGTTGCTTCCTGAAAGAACGACTTTCTTGCAATTGCACATTTCTCCTCTTGACCTAAGTTCCTTCCTTCTTCTCTTCTTCTGTGTATGTATGTATGTATGTATGTATGTATGTATGTATGTATGTATGTATGTATGTATGTATGTATGTATGTATGTATGTATGTATGTATGTATGTATGTATGTATGTATGTATGTATGTATGTATGTATGTGTGTATGTACTATCGGCGTCAAATGAAACTCGAACACCGGCAAGCCTTCGCACTGGTATAGTGCGCGCCGTCCAGTTATCACCACGGACAGGCGCGCATATGCGCAGTGCGGCCAAACCGTATGGCGCGCCTGTCAATGGTGATGACAGGACGGCGCGCACTATACCATGCGAAGGCTTGCCGCTGTTCGGGTTTCATTTGACGCGGATAGTACGTACGTACGTATGTATGTATGTATGTATGTATGTATGTATGTATGTATGTATGTATGTATGTATGTATGTATGTATTCTTTCAGTCGTTTCCCTTTCGATATCTTGGAACAACGTAATTTTCCCGCTCTCTTAATTCAATATTTTTTTTTCAATTTTTCAATTTCAAAATTTGTTTTATTGTTTTATTGTATAAGAAACAAGCAAACAAAAGGATGTTGGGGCTAAAGGCACATATCCTGACAGAGGACCCAACACCCTTGTGTTGACTTCGATTTCCTAATGTGCAACTGCAGCAGCTTGAATCGGTGCCAACGTTCGCGTCATACGAGTCCTTGCTCTCGTTCGGGGTTTTCCCTAAGCATAAATGCGGCACACATTCTTGTTATATTCTAGTGGACGCCAGATTCGCGCGCCGGCCAAGGTAAGAACGGGAGGTGAAGGGCACTGAGCTTTTTCATCACCGAGAAAAACTCTGTGCTTCTTGCGCAAGCGCAGACGGCAACAAAGAACGCGGACGTATATCGGTCATGACTATTGACCGGCCTTCCCCGGACAGCGCCGCTCAGTCACTTAACGATTTAACAAAAAATAAAAATAAAACAGGTTCGGTAGTACGTTCCGGTCGTCGCTGTAAGACATGTATATATTACACCGTGGCCCCTCGCAATTTTATTTTTTCCCCGGATATGACGACACCTTTCGTGCCTATACCGTTGAACCATTGATCACTCTAACAGTTTCTTCGGAAGCGCTCACCTGTTTCTCGGATTTGTATCCGCCTTATCCCAGTTTAGTCATATATTTACGTATCTGGTTTTCTCCTCCTCCAAATCTGTGTCTCGTTCGTTCCGACTTCCCAGTGGTTTTACACTGGCTGCACCATATCGCGGTTAAAAAAAAAATAGCGCCATTTTTTTCATTGTCATGCGTGAAAACTTGTTTTCATTACTTGTTACACTAAGTTAAAGGTTGAAACCGAGTGCTGGAGAATATCTTTCAGGTCCGTCAGCATATTGAACATTCTACCGGTACCTCGGTTCTTTTTGCGAGTTTAGAGCGACTCAGTATAGGCCACTCGTCGGGTTCCACCTGGTCGAGTTGGGCCAGGAAAACCTTAACAGAAGCTGTCACTCAGAAAACATAACTAAGTGCCTAATTGCGACATTGAAACCAGGATCCTACCGAAAAGTAGGCCGGTACGTGATCTAACAATCAGGTAACAAGCGCAAGTTTCTAGCATACACAGATCAGCTTCACAACTAACGTATCATGGCGATTGAAGCGCATGTTTTGTGGCACTACACACCCATAAACGCTCATAAACCGCTTGTGTAAATCATCTCAGCTATATATGCACTGAAGATTCACAGGGCTACAATTGTGTGCAAACAAAAAGGGCGACATTGCGTGAAAGATTTCAATGGTTTCACTTCTGACGTGTACCATTTATTCTTCGCTTGTAGCAGCTACGGCAGTTTTAGGCATTCGAAACGCTAAGTGGCGCCACTAAAGAGCGAGTGCGGGACAAAACAATAGAGAGTTTGAGAAGAGAGAGTTTGGCGACCCAAGACGCCTTGGCGACCCAAGGCGTCTTGGGTCGCCAGCGAGACGACGCAGATGCAGCGCGGGCCACGGCGCGCAGTATATGGCCCGCGTCTCGCATAACTTTAATTTTGCCACGTGTGGCGCCCCGTGCGTCTGACCCAACGCATCCTGCGTTTGACCCAAACTCTGCTGATCCTCCGAACGCAAGAGCAGCCTACCCAACGCAGCCGGGGACCCAGTGTCTTGGGTCTCGAATTCTCAAACTCTATAATGCTTCGCGTACACCGGTTCCACAATGAGGAGGACCTGCACTTTTTATTCCTATTTTTGTACGACAGGCAGTTTTCAACCAGCACGTTCGAGTACACGTGCTCGGATGAGCATGCCTAATTCCTTCAGATGAGCTCATAATCAATGTATTCAGCCTGCTATTGAGCTCGCAGACCACACAACGCACATTTTAATGCTGACCACGTGTGCCCAGATTATATTTTTTTAGATGGTGCACACTGTTCCGTAAGCTTCTTTACTGACGCGTGTAAAACACCTATTGAAGATGGTGTCGTTTAGTATGGTAATTATGATGCACGTCTGCGGCTTCTTCTTTTTTTTATTATTATGCACATGCAAAAGATGACATATGAAGATTTGGTGAACAAAAATACACAAATCTGGTTTCCTGTAGCTTTGCCTCCCTGGGCTCGCAACCAAAACACTGAGGCAAATGCTCAGCGCTAAAGCTCTAAACACTGGACTATCAGCTTATGGAGACGAGAAACAAATTTTATATATTTGGATCATTGTTTTCGTGCACGCGGTTAAGCATGCTTGAATCATTCGTAACATGGAATGCTGTTTCTTAACGACAAAGTTATTTTTCCTTCATTTCTTATCTTACGTCACAACAGCAATAACAGCCATTCCAGCCATTCCCGTTGGCAATAACAGCCATTCCAGCGGCGTCCCAGCAAATCACGAAGGATGAGAAGAATGGCAAATGAGCACAATCTATTCAAAGCACTGTCCCAAGAACTCTTGTCCGGGTCTGAACATTGCCTCACGCATATAAACGTCCATTCACTTATGAATTTGTTTCGGCACGCGTTCCGCGTCGCTACCTTTTATTATCCTCCTTTCATGCATGTACATATCTTATTCCTTTGTAACATTAACTCGGTTAAAGAAAGAACATTCCATGATCCATGGTATTACTGCTCCTATCATCATTAAGCATGCTTCTCTCACATCATGTTGTTTTTGTTCACTCTCTCCGTATTTTGTTCAGTCCGGTATCCTTGATACTGAACGCCTGCGGGAACTGTTGCTACGTCGGCGGCAACAGTAGCCGCCTTTCTCTTCCCCTTTGTTATTTTTCATCCCTTCCCCCTTCCTCAGTGCAGGGTAGCCTAACGGGCTCAGCCCTGGTTAACCTCCCTGCCTTTGTTCCTCCTCTCCTCCTGCGTAATTTTTCCGTCCATAACGGTGACGCGAGTGTAGGCGTACATCTCGAAGCCTGTGACGAGGACCGTCGTCCCCCGTGCACTGGGCGTGGAGACCGCTACATCGCGTTCGGGTGCTTTATCCTGCTATTGCAGTACTTTGCGACACCTAGCCGCGCCGTCCACGACGGCGTATGCACGTCGCCAAGATCCACAAAGGCACAAAGACGAAAGAACGGAAGACTGAGGGAGGAGGGGCAAGGAGGGCGCAAGAAACGAGCGCACACACGCGCGCCGGTTCGGGACGGCACCACCGCCGGAGGCGGCGTATCCTCGCGGCAAAAAAAGCAGCCCTGCCAGCTAGCCCATCCAGCCAGTCGCTTCCTCAGCCCGTGACGGTGTGGACGTCGCGGACGCGCGCTCGTCGTCCGGTCCCGATAACTGCTGGCGAGCGTCGACAAACAGCGCCTATTGCGAACCATGGTAACGGCACCGGTGACCGGCAAGTCGACGACGGCCGCTGCCGGCATCGTAGTAGGCCCTGCCACTGTCCTCGCCTTACTCTTCGTTGTGGGACACATCGGGTGTGTCGCGTCCGAAACAGGTGAGCCGTCGAAGGGGGCGTCATGTTTCGCCACATAAGGCGTGCTTTGTGTCTCCAGTTTTTAGCAGTCGACAAAAGCTGTTGAGACGTTCAGTAATTATACTTCGGATCGTTGGCCGATTATGCTTATGCACGACGGCAAAACCTGGTTGCAAAGGCTGCGGCCCGCAAAAGACATTATGTACAGTCTGCGTCATACTTAACGAGAACGTGTCTTAAGCATCGTCTAGCTTCTCTTGCGGATCAGGCTGATGATTTCCGGTTTGGGATGCGTTTAATACACTGGCTTAAAAACTTATTGCATTCGATATTTCCTATTTACAGCCTTTGCTCCTTGAAATTCAGCCCCTGGAGAAGTGTGCTGGTTGTTGTGGTTACGTCTGATCACCGATTCAACATGCATTGGAAACAGACTTCTGCTCTTCACACTTATAGTGTAAATGTGTAAGAAACGACCGTGGCAAAACCACCTCGTACAGCGGTCTCTTTTTTTGCGGCTTCTATGAACAGTTACAATCGGAGGTTAGCCTACACCTTCGCTTCGGGTTTATGCCTTGGTTTATGTGAAAGAAAGTCAATGCGTGAGACTGGCTTTTTGGTCCGTGCTTTCTAAGCTCGAGTGTCTTAAAGAGCACCGGCCAACGGTGAGGCTCTCGCATTTCTGCACTTTCGATTCGGCCCAGCAAGTGGCAGGGTTGCTGCGTGTTTTCACAGCCGCTTTGTGAAAAAGCGACTATGGCACACGTGATAGTGCACCGTCTTGGCTGCAGTGTTCGAGTATTTGTGAAACTGAAAATACACACACTTCTAACTGTGGTGTCATATTGCTACAATTTGAACGTTATACGAGAAGTTTTCAATGCAGGATGACAGTACGCGCATTTACATGACGACCAAAATCAAGTAAAAGAAAAAACCGAAACCTGGAACTGCATTTTTTTTTCGCTCTTTTGCATTCCTACTGACTTTCTTCTCAATTGAACATGTATGTCCATGGTGTTTTTTTTTCCTTTGTGCATTGTAACTGAGATGCAATACACTTTTACGTAAATTATAATGCTTGTTCGAACTTTCTACGCCTTACGAAGTATTGTATTGTATTCGTGTGAGGAGCGTACAATATGATAGGCGAATCCAACATCCTGCGCCCTCGTACATGCATGCGTGTTCTCGCCTGGCCCACGTGCTATAATCACACCAAGCGCGACCTTGAGGCGCGATGCTGAGCATTTCTTTATACACGTGGGGTTCATGGATGTAATCATTATATTAAAAAATAAGGACGGTGTTTGCCTATGAGTCTGCCGTTTTCTTTCCTTGGTCCTGTATAAGCTGTTTCACCGTATACAGTGTTTAGTGTCATCGCGCACCGCAAGACCGTGCCAACTACCTCGCGCGTAAACATGTTAACTCTGGTCGTTTTGTTCAATGAAGGTCACGAAATTGCCTTAGACGGCTAGCCTATGATGAGCCTTAAAGTGCTTTGCTGAACAACTAGTGGAGGGCTCCGCATAATTTAGACCACCTGGGGTCCGTTAACGTGCATCGAGATGCAACCGCCAGGTCCAGGATCGAACCCGCGTCTTTCGTGTAGGCGGCCGAGCACCGCAACCACTGGGCCACCGCGGAGGCAACAACTTTAGTGATATTGCAACAGAGGGGGACACATTTAAAGCTAATATTTGCTGTAGCATCCTCGGTGATTTCCAGAGATTCGCGCATCGAGTTGGTACTAAGAGTTCGTCGATGCATTTAACTTGTGGCCAACCTCACGTGGAATTCGGCTATTGCATTCATGATAGCCCGATGTAATCTCAAAGGGATCTCTGCTGTGCCAGAAGTGCCTTCGTAATTGTTCTTAATGAGATACAGCCCGTGTGGAAAAGTAGTCGCACCAGGAATTTTGCTAGTAGAACCAATTTTCTTCGCAGCCTACATGTGCGCGTAACTAGAAGCTGAGGTCTACATTCCATAAACCTGAGGCGGGAGTTTTTCCAGTGCCCTCGTCAAGTTGAGCTAGCACTATCCGAGTTAAAATTTCAGTTTTTAGGCGAGTTTTTTGCGCGCATACTTTTTCTAGCGGTTCTGCAGTCGTCAGAAGCGTCGCCTTACAGAGCGCTCGCGCAGCGTACTTTGGAATACACAGCCGACATCAGTATAGTGATAGCATCTTGCATGAGATACCTTGGGGCTGCCTAACTTTCTTTTCAACTTGCCGGTCAGCGGGCTTTCCACAACTGCAATCAACTGCGATGACCGGCGAAATCGCCGCAAGGCCGCAGAACAAACGCTCAGAGAACACGTCTGGGCGCAACTCACTCTCCTTTCGTTTCCAGCATCTCTGCGGCAAAGCACTCACTTTCATTACCGCGTGCTGCTAGCCTATTATAATTAGTGTTATTCTACCTGCACATCACGTTCCCTTTCATCACAGAGCTTGACAATTTGTCACTGTCGCTACCAGCTGTTTCTTGAGATTAGTTTATTAGTCACAAGCGATTAGTCGTGTAGAAATCGGCTAGTCAGGGAGGCCCGCGATGACGTTATAGCTGCATAAACAGTGGGAAAGAAAACGCGAATCCAGGAAAGAACTATGCCATCTTTGATGGCTGGAATGTGTCTGCAACTCATTTGAGCGCCTCATCAGGGCCCATAATAATACTAATAATACGCCAAATGCATTAATGTAAAAAAATGTGACTCAACGTGTTGCTGGGCATGTTACAGTAAAAGCAGCCACGCAATGGTCAGCAGCCATTACGAATTAAAAGCTTTGTGAAGTAGACCTCGAACGTTCCACGGTTCGCAATCGGGAACAATGTAATAAGATAAGAGAATAGATCTAATTCACAACTGCAGCTGAAAAAAAGAATCCACCCTCTTAGAGCTGCCAGCCCAATCGAAAATCGGTCACCATGGCCGGGATATGACCTGAACTGTAACGCTAACTACACCTAAGCAAATAAGTGGATAAGAGTGCAAGGCATATTGCGGCGTCGCTAATTTTCGATTTAAACCAGTGTTTGAAACATGCCTCGGTGTCATTAAATTGGGGTACTTTTTGAATATCGCCTTCTACTAGCGGCTGTATGTACAATATAACGGCATGTAACAAGTTCTGGGAATCACATATAGGCTCAAACTCGGACGTGTACTGACCCAATGACATAATCCAGCACAGCCCTTTGTCGTTGAGCCTAGATAAAATCCCTTATGCCAAGGCCTTTATCCTAATTACATTATGGAATTTCACCTACCGAAACTGCGCAGTGGGTTATAAGGGAAGCCGTAGAGTAGAGTTCCGGATTAATTGATTCTAGCTAAAGTAGTGCTTTCGCATTGCGCTTTCATCAAGATGTGGCCTCTGAGGCCGGGTTCAAAACCCTCGCCCCTGACCGCAGCAGCAGAATGCCGTAGTCAACGAGCCACGGCGGCGAAACGTCGTACGTCGTTGGAGACAGGGGCGGTGTAATATTTAGTATTCGTCAGGCCGTTATATGAGGAGCGTGCAAAGTAGGAAGAGGCTTTCTGGCTCATAAAGCACCGGCAGCGATTTCGTATCGTGTGCATCCTTCATTTCACGAAGAATACACACCAACTCGCCCTACTTGCCATTCTAGTACGCCTGCATCGTTCTCGTACGAATGGATTCCTTTTATCGTGATAACTCTACGCTCAAGTACGCGATAGGCAATGCTCTCTTAATTGGTCTTGTCTGCAAGCTGACAAGAGCTTTTTATGGCCATCTGGCAGGACGATGTCGCCGAGCCATACGAGAGATAACGCGCCTTATTTAGGTCGAGTGACGCGGAAGCCGAACGGGCTTAGCAGAGAGCATTCTTACCAAGGGCAACCACTCATAACCGCTATTGCACTAAGTTCGAATGGAGTTCGGCGACCCCAAGCCGCTTCTTCCGCAATCCGGATTGTCGTGAGCGCGTGAAGGGCATTTTCCTCCATCTGCTTTATGACTTTTTTCTTTGTTCCCCCTCTCTCCCTCGCTACACACACACACAACGACAGGGCACCTTGCCCTTGAGTTGTCTCATCTCCGCTTCCTTTTGTGTCCACGTATTTGTTCTCCAGCAGTAATGGTCTTTGCCAGCGTCGCCTAAGTAGTGAGAAGAGCACCGCTGACTCATACATGCGGCGCCACCTCGCGTCTTGTCTCCTCTCCCACTGAACGAGAAGTGACGTGGCGCTTCGCGCCATGCGAGACTTCAAACCTGTCTGAGATGAAACTTTTGTCATATTGTTCGATTCTCTCTCTCTCTCTATTTTCCATCGCGCGCTTGTTTTTTTCATTCGCCGAACGA
Source organism: Rhipicephalus sanguineus (assembly GCF_013339695.2). Classification (NCBI taxonomy): domain Eukaryota; kingdom Metazoa; phylum Arthropoda; class Arachnida; order Ixodida; family Ixodidae; genus Rhipicephalus; species Rhipicephalus sanguineus. The sequence continues at coordinate 93,602,591 of NC_051176.1, forward strand.
ATATGAGCAATAGGAAATCAATGGTGTCGAGTGTGCATCCCATTACGACTGAGACATAACCTCAGGAGTGACAAAGGTCACTTTGGGAATACGAATTTCTTTTAAAGGAACATCAACTGTTAAAAACCGTCATATCCTCTACGCGATTGAAATTGGGGAAAGCGAAACGCACGTAACAAGGTTCACGTAGTGGTGACGTCTGCCATTGTAATTTCATATTGGTGCCCGTTACTACGTAGAGTAATAAAAACGCCGCTATTCATCGACTGCTAAGCAAGAATTTATTCCTCTAACCAGACGCGTTTCTCGTTAATGTTAATGTTTCTCTTAACACACGGACGTCATCTGTGCGCTGTATTGCTTGTACACCTAATACACTTTGGGGTTCATGCACAAAATGTATTTCAAACTTGCACTACACTTAATGTATCATAATATTCAGGCTCAAAGTAATAATGTTTAGTGGCTAAGAAGATATATTCATTAGCTGTCTACATTCTTGTACAGAACCACGTTACTGGAACAAAACTTTTGGGCATCATCCTCATACATGTGCATTTGTCTACGTCCGTTAGTCTAGGCGAGCCCAGCATTAAGTGCTTCTGCGGTCCCTATGTTCTCTAAAACGCATTTGGCCACTTGCAGCTTCGTACAGATTGATTGGTTGGGCGTGTTAGTGCATTCTCTCGGCGCATCAGCTAGGTTCCGTTTTCTCTCGCACATTTGTTTTTATTTTCTCGCGTTCTTCCACAAAACAGCACGAATTGAAAGTTGGACATTCGCCCAACTTTCAGTTCTTGCTGCAAGCTTTTTGCCTCCCCATTCGTTTTACTTCTTTATCTGCGTGGTGTGCATCAGAACTCGCGGGGTGAATTGTCTCAAAATCGCATTGTTGTGTCTGAGTGCCTTTTTGTATGTATTGATCTTGAATGTTCAAATTATCTTGCGCGCAAGGTTTCCTTCTGTAAAACACGTTAAACGCCCTTGTGAACGCAGTCTAACAGCCGTGCTTCGTAATACATATAATTTATTCATATCACTCCAGCCGATTCTTTTTGTGTCTTATCGCTGCTTGGGGATTCCACTTAGCCGTGTTAAATTGCCAGAGGCTCACACTGCTCACGACGACATGCGCGTTGTGAAGGCGACATTAACTGGCGCCTACAAGCTGTGTGGTAGGCTAGTTGCAGAGCGGCGCCTGTCTCATGTGTTACGCAAACACGGTCATCTCGTAAAACGCTGAGCGGTTTACAAACGGCGTCGAGACTTGCTAAAGACCACCGGCGCCTGCGAAACCCTTCGATACGTAGAAAATGACGTCAGATATGGCGGAGTAGTAACACCTATATACGAGGCTTGTCAAAGCCTCGTCAAACGCCAGCAGTCCTTCAGGTCGCTACGTGTCCTTCATAGCCCTCTCTAATTATATATAATTGACCGAAAGCGTAGGAGCAAAGGTAGTGGATTGCGTTCATCCCACAAGTGCGTCTGGCTGTCCCAAACAAGCTTGCGGTCAGAAGAAAACGCAAAACTGCCAAATAGGGAGCTACCCGTTTCGCTTCCAACGCTCGCAGAAGAGTCGGTATGGTGTAAAAATTGCCTTCGCTCCATTGTATTTATTTTCGCTTCATCCACCGCTGACCACCAGCCAATACTGGTAATAGCATATGCGATATATACGGGTGTTTTTTTTTAGACAATACAGACTTTTTATAAAAAATTCTATGACAGTAAGACACTTGTCGTTTTGGTACGCGAACTCCACGTCGAGGCGGAAATACTTTGCCGCAGTTAAAATTACACTGTTGCGACTAATTAACAAACACTCGTTAATTAACTTTTTAATTATTGACTTGAGGGCAGGTGTTTACATTACAAAGTTGTAGTGCGGGCCAATTTATGGCATATCTATTTTTTTTTAGAAATCACGAAAATTGCACGTAGTTTGAGATATTCGTCATCGAATTTCAATGGCGAAATTGAAACTGATCGCGCAAGGCGCGCACGAAGCGCGACCATGCTGCTGCGTCAGAACGGAACTACCCGTCACAAGGGAGTGACGAAATTTCAACGAAGACACGCCGCGGCCTTATGTTTTCGCGAAAAGCTGCAAAGTTATCTCACTTGTGCCGGCACATCACCTTACTGATGCACGTAGTGTTGGTGATTGTCCGTTTATTTCGAAATGGGCAAAAGAAAATCGCAATATCAACCTTTTCTTCGTCTCGGAAGCATAAAACTCAGAGGCAGCCACCGCGGCGTTTCTTCTTGCAGACAGGTGACAGTTTTTTGCGCCTCTTTATAGTTTAAGAAAGAAACAGACAACACCCATCGCACGCAAAGATTAAGCTATCCACTTGTGCATTTCAGAATACTTGGCAATTTTTCTGACCAGATTCTGCGACGGCGCGCCTTCATTGAAATTTCGTCAATTCCCTGTCCCGTGTCGTTCCGGTGTTCCGACGCACTTTGTGCGCGCCGGGCGCGATCAGTTTTGATTTCGCCCTTGAAATTCGGCGATGAATATCTCGAACTACGTGCAACTTTTGCGATGCAATTATCATGCAAGTCAATAATTAAAAAAAGTTAATTAAAAGTTTTTGTTAACTATTCGCGTCAACGTCATTTTAGCTTCGCGAAAGTATTTCCGCCTCGACGTAGAGTTCATGTACGAAGACGTCAGGAGCCTGACTACCACAGAAATTTTATAAAAAGTTTGTATTGTTTAAAAAATAAACACCCTGCATAAGACCACTAACGAAGAGCGAAACGGAAAAGAATGGGACTGACATATACATGCATGCTCACAGCGTGTACGGTGATCAGAGGAAGCTGCTGGTGCCATTTCTGTTCGCGACTACGCCGCCATATTTTAAATGATTGTCGTAAGTCTCTTTCTCTGAAAATTATAGAACAGTTCAAGTTAGGCGACACGCCAGACTAATTAATATTGGATATTATAACTTTTCAAAAAAGAAAATTGGTGTCAGAAATGTTTATTATCAGAATCAACAAGATCGTTGAAATCCGGGGGGGCGGTAGCTTGGAAAATTCCTGCATATACTTTCCGTCATCCCTTGTCGCCTGATCGGCCAAGTTGGTGACGTATACAGAGATACAAACGCTACACTTCCGTCTAGTGTGCTTATTTTCGTGCATTGAACCATAAATCAGTAGACTAAGCGCTTATACGCTGTCCTTTATAACGGGTTCTTGCCCTTCCACGGTCAAAGCGCCTGGCATTTTCAACTTTTAGCCCAGCGCAACCAAACAGTCCGGATATCTTCTTTGCGCTGGTTCTCTGTACCATAGCGTCTCCAATTTCTGACCATCAACTCGCGAGACGCTCAGGGACACCTTCGGGCAAATGTTTTAGGCAAAACGGCAAACATGGAACAGGTGTCTAACTGGGCCAAACAATACGTAAAGTGGCGACACGTTGGCAGTTGCCATTGACAACGAAGTTGGTAGTAATGGTGATATTTGCTGAGGCATCATTGCCAGAGCAGTGTTCCTTCATCGTCATGGTGTTGCATGCTCGTCAGCTGCTCGTAGGCCTATAGTTAAAGCAAAGTATTATTGAGGACTATTACAAGGTAACTCGAAACCAAAAGGGATAAACATTAGTTTCTCGCGGATAAAATCCTGTTGTGCCAGCCCTATAGCTGAAATAATTTTCCCCCAGTTATCTATCGCACGTCACGGTGGAATAGTGGTTATGGTGCTCGACTGCGGACCCGAAGGTCGCGCGATGGAATTTTGGCTGCTATAGCCGCATTTCGGTGGAGGCGTAATGCTAGAGGCCTCTGTGTACTTAGATTTAAAGGGCACGTTAAAGAACACCAAATGGCCAAAATTTCCACTACGACGTCCCTCAAAATCATATTGTGGTTTTGGGACGTAAAACACCAGCAATTGTTATATTGTTATTCAGTTATATATTACTTCGATACGGTAAAGCCTTCTGTTTGACGGGCATTGAAAGAAAGAACGAAAACTATGTTGTCCGCTACATCTGGAGTTGCACATCGGGAGTATACGGTTGGCCAGTGAGGACTGTCGTTTTGATAAACAGCAGAAATTCTCCTGCTTTTTTTTTTCTTTTACTGACATGACATATGGAAATGCTGGTGCACAAATAAGGCGCCGGCTAAACTCCTTAGCTTTTAGAGGTGTCGTGCTTTTAGTGCTTCACACGTTATTCCCCGTCAAGGAGTTACACTATATGGTGAACGTACGTAATATTCGTGCCGATAGCCACCCTCTATCAGGGCTGGGCAAATATAATTTGAAATTTTATCGCGATACGATACAAGATACTCAGGCAAAAAGTATTTGAGATACAGATACAAGATACTACCGCAATAATTGTATCCGATACGATACCTGCCAATTGTATCTTAAGATACTTCGATACATTCGCAAATTTGTTATTATAGATCCATATAATGTAGCAGCAAACACCAATGCACAAAAATATCTGCTTGAAATTTATTAACTGTGACCAACCTTGTTTCATTTGAATGAAATGTCTGTTAGTATCTTAAAAGTTCTGTCCTTCTTGCTCAAAGTACATTAGCTCAATTCCGAAATAACTTACTGGGGTTTGTTTAAGCTGCTTAACAGGACACCTCTTTATAAACTTCGCTGATAGCGGTTCTTGCTTGCTTTTTTGTAACTAATGGGAGTCACTGCTCAGCTTGCCGACCAGCTAGCGGGTTGCCATCTAATCACAAGAACTTCAATACGAAGCCTTGTCACGATGGTGCAAATACCGGCGTGGACATTTACCTTGTCCGTAAGCCACTGCTACGCAATACTGGATCCCCGGACAGGTGTACAGCAGCAACAAAGCTGGTAGCGACATTTTTTATGACGCATAGTGTATACGTAGAGGATATAAAACAGAAATGGCTGTTCATATTCTGTGTATCTTCTAGTGCAAAGCGTTCGTTATCAATATACTCGCTAAAGTGCAATTTTTGAACAATTTTTCTTCAACGAAAGAACATGTGCAACCAGGAAACATCTCAGACGTATTGTATTGTCACGTGGTATAGTGTCGAATATGAAGGCGGCAGTCAAATTGTACAAACGAAACTCTTTACTGAGCCAGCTTGCGCCAAGAAAACTAACTGAAAGTGCAAGCAAGGCACGCTGCACAGTGATAGCGGCGATCACATTCGTAGGTCGTCGGTAATCTGATCCTCGGCGGAACGCGTCGTCTTTCATACATGAGGGATCAAAGCTCCCAACGTTATCACTGGAGTTCGCGCAAGCTCCCGATTAAACTAGACTACTCGCGTCCTGCGCGTATTTTAACAGAACAATTGGAAAAAATTGCGAAGCTTCCGAAACATTGCGCCGCGGCTTGCGCTGAGTGGTGCTAACAGTTTTTTTTATTTGCGGTTTAAACCCAATCACACCAAAATAAATAAATAAATAAATAAATAAATAAATAAATAAGAGCGCATGGCAGTATAGTTGCCCAAAGCATCGCAGGACACCGCCGCTATTCGCGCTATTACCACTTACAGCTCCGATGATCTGGCGACTAGTAATAGTAAAAAAAATCAGGAAGGCCTAAAAAAGGGGAAAAACGAAATTATAAGTAAAATAGACAGGGGGTTCTGTATCAAACATTCACAGTGAATAAGTATAGAAACCCGATGCAGGCGGGACCACTATTAGCTATGCCAATTAAGGATGAAGTCTCGTCAGCTTACCTGTTAAGGCAAGGCAATAGAAAATTAATTGCCTATGCGAAATTGCCTGAAAATACTAGTTGGGACGCTGATGAGAAAAACGGTGCATTTGGTATAAATGTTCCTCGAATCTCCCTTTAACATCTATAAGATAGCTCCTAATAATTTCCATTGTCATAACAAAAACTCAATTTCACTATTTTATTAAGCGGTAAAGTAGAATGGTTTGTACTGTATACTCAAAGCCCGCCGCGGTGGCCTAGTGGTTATGGTGCTCGACTACTGAGCCGAAGGTCACAGGAACGAATTCTGGCCGCGGCGAACGAATTTTCGATGGAAACAAAAATCCTTAAGGCCAGTGTATTTGGGTTTAGGTGCACGTTGAAAAGTCCCAGGTGGTCGAAATTCCCGACGCCCTTCACCACGGCGTCTCTCATAATCATAACGTGGTTTGGGGACGTTAAACCTCAATTATTATTATTACTGTATACTCAAGGCACGCCCGCATAACTATATATTTGTTTTCGAAATCTCTTTGGCAGAACAGTAAATTCAAGTGAAGTATAAATGTGTAAACAGTAGCAAATATAACGCAGACATTTAAAAGTAGCAACAAAGCAGAGAGCTTCTCTTGGCAGCCCTTAACAAAAGAGATATTGCAGCGACAACACTGGAAAAAACAATAGCGACCTAGGTAATGTATCATATCCAAAATAAGCGCAGATAAGAAAGCGTTTGTGCTAACAATCAAATTATGATTTCAAAAACTCTTTGAAGAAAGATAGCAGGAAGAAAAAGATACGATACACCGAGATATCTTTTGTTAGTTAAAGGCTTGTTCTAATAGATCGAGCATCGGTATCGGTGGAGCTATAGTTCTTAGAACATTATCTGCATACAAGCCAATGTCATCATGTGTAAGGCAAACTTACATCCACGAAATCCTTCAAGTCGCTGGTTTGTGAAAGCCATGAGACGCGAAGCAACTCCATTCTTGCATTCTTCAGATTTCGTAACAAAGCACCACGCAAGAGAATCAATAACGACACGAAAGCGGCATAAGAATTTCCATGACAGACGCTGCGCTGATTAGAGTTCGCGGCGCAGGACCGTGGCTAAGAGAAAGTGTCATGGAACTGACACAAATAAAATTAAAGAAAGATTCGAGAAAACAAGAACTACGTGGGCTGGGTGTCGACGTTCGCGCGCGTGTTTGTGTCGAGACTGCGCGAGCGCTGCCACTTGACTCTGTTCCACCAATAGGGACGCGCAGACCTCATCACCTGCCCTCACTAGAGGACTCTGGCAGAAAGATAAACTTACGTCGCTGCCCTTAGTTTTATTCAGGTGGCTTAGTGGCGCCAGTACCAGCTTCAGAAGCGGAGTTCAGCCAGCGATAATTTTTTCGCACGGTGGTGTTGCGATAACAGTATCTTGTATCTTAAGATACACGATACATTATTGAATATATCGGAAATACAGATACAGATACTCGTTTTGCGAGACGTATCGCGATACAGATACAAGATACCCAAAGAGTATCTAAGATACATGTATCTTCGATACTGCCCACCACTGCCCTCTATGTATGTTCGTGCTTGCGTTTGTATGTGAGCGTGTATATGTATATACGCATGTGAAGTTGAACAATTAAGAGTGTGTGGGGGGGGGGGCGTTGAAACCACCCCCACCCCCACCCTGGTTACGCCAATTATTTGACAAAGCACCAAGAAGCCAAAATTATTCCGGAGTCCCGAACCACGGCGTGGTCTGGTGGGTAAAACCGTAGAATTAAATATTTAGGCAGCAGCCAAAGGCGACGCACGCGCCCTAATGCACACAAATAGCGAAATCATTAACAGGAGTCGTTTTGCACGTGCTCGCCCACATTATGCTGCGGACGTACTGCATCCTAATATATCGTATTTCGAACGCGACGTTGCATTCGAGCCGCCCCTTAACCGATCGGTTGCTGAGGACAGCAATCGGGCGGGACGAGTGCGAGCGACGACTGCACACATCAGCGCTCTCTCATTTCAAAACCAGTGTTTTCCGCACTGCGCGCCGTGTCTTCACGGTGCGTTTGCTTCTTTGGTCCCTTGTGATTACTGGGTTGGGAATACAACGAGGATCCTCTCCTTGAGCACGTGCGCAAAAAGGGGGGGGGGGGCAGCGATCGCGACCAGAAATGTTGACCTCGTGCTCGCGCCTTGCTGCCACGATTGGCCAGAGAGAGAGAGAGAAAAAAAAACCGTCACCACAGTAGCTTACCAGGAGCAATATGGGCACGACGTCATGCAGATAGTGGCGAAACCGCAGTCGACCGAGTGTGGGAAACAAACCACCTGCCTAAGAGGCACATTGTCGCCTGCTGTGTAACGTCGCAGACCCGGTCCTCTTACAGAGGCAATGATATGCCGCTCGGAGACGCGCGGCTTCATGTGAAATATGCGAGCGTAAGTTTGCAGAGTTCCATCCGTGCAAACCCGTTCGTATTCTCGAATACAACACCTGGACGCACTCAGCGCACTATAATACACATGAAAGGAGGCAGGAAAAGAAAGTTCCTTGATTTTAACGTATAGGCAAAAAAAGAGAGGTATGTTTTTTTATTAATGTACACCACTTACGCGGAATCACGCGAGGAAGCTGTTTGTTTAAAGAAAAAAACTTTTGAGAAAACCAGGAATAATCAAAACCTACATGCAAACTCACTCACTAAACATCTCAGGGGATTATTATATGTTAAAGATTGTGACGTTGTGGCAGACGATAGAAAGCAACGGTCAAGGGGCCAAAAAAAAGAGGTGAGAGCTGTTCGTTCTGATTGTTGCGGCTACCTGTATCGTCTTGTTTCATTCAATGAAACGCTATCCGCACAATCTAGAGGCATCATTGAGCGCCGTCTATTTGAAGGTATATATATATATATATATATATATATATATATATATATATATATATATATATATATATATATATATATATATATATATATATATGTGTGTGTGTGTGTGTGTGTGTGTGTGTGTGTGTGTGTGTGTGTGTGTGTGTGTGTGTGTGTGTGTGTGTGTGTGTGTTTATTGGACGGCAGTCAGCGCGCGCGCGGCGTTCAGAAGAGAGCGACCCACTAGAAGCCTCTGGATAGCGCAACCCTTTAAACAGTACCAAGGCTTCGCCACAATATATATATATATATATATATATATATATATATATATCTGTGTGTGTGTGTGTGTGTGTGTGTGAGAGAGAGAGAGAGAGCTCTTTCTATGATTTCCCGTTAATGAAGCCGGCTATAGTGATGCAAGCGTTGGGAAATAACGAGCTTGTCAGATGCGTCTACACAAAGCCACGGCGTCTTTGATTTTCCAACCGCCGCCGCCTCATGCCTCCTGTCGCTCATTCGACCTGTGGGAAATGACGGCGGTTGCCCGTCTGTTTCACTCACGAGAAAGCGTTTTTTGCAGGGCGTGAAGAGAGTACGCCAACTCGCAAACAACGTGAAACAGCACGCGTCGTAATAGGCGTACTTAGAATGTATCGCCTTGATAGGTATATTGCGTCATTCACGAAGAGGAAACGCCCACTGTCTCGCAGCTAGGTGAAGCGGCGTCGCGGTCCGTGATAAAAGAAAAAGCATGAATTTCCCAACCTCGGGCGTTTAATTATGATGTCCATGAATACATTAAGTACAGGGGATTTTCCCAGCTAACGTTAACCAAGGTTAACGACAAAAAAGAGTATACAATAGACGGTTATGATACGTATACGCAGTTCGCTCGTACCCACAATATGTTTTAGTACTTATTACTAGGATAACTAAAACATAACAATAACAATACACTAAGCAAACGACCAGCTTAGCTAACGTAACCTGAGACACCCTACATACCGTATACACTCACTACCAGCTCTTAGTTGCGGCGACCACGCCTTTCTTCATCAGTACAGAAGTGATGAGACATAACTCCGGACAGTCGCCCAGCAAGTGAAGTACATGCCTCTCCGCCTGACATCACAACGCATACGTTGATCTCAGTATGTCGTCTCTTGCGCGTTACACCTGAATAACGCAAATACAAACAAACCTTGCTATCGCTATAAAAATGCATGTATCTGTGAGTATAGGTGAACAAACCTTACGCTAAGTCACACTAAGTCGCGGTTGTCCTCATTTCCTGCAACCTTATAAAAAGTGGAAGTAATAGAAAACAATGTAGTGTGATTTTTAAACGCTGAAATGCGTTAGCATTGATTACAGTTTCGAATGCATCGATTGTCCGTTGTTATAAGACGATAAGGTTGATAGTCGACTGATGCGCAGGTTGCACTCGCAGTGACTTGCGCATGGACTCATGCAACACTATATGTCCCTTGAAATTTGTGCCCACGATTATAGGGTACAAGCACTATAATCCTTTAGAATACACAACGAATCTGTAACCGTGGATTCCGAGGTGACATCACGGCTCGTTAGTGACAATTATCGATTCGACGCACATGTGTACAGAACGACGTTCGTTCAAGTGGTAATTTCCCGGCGCCTATGAGATGAAGGGCACGTGACGGACGTGCAGAACTGGCATCTCGTGTAACCATGTGCCTGTGTGTCAATCGAAGCAAGCGTTGGCGGCTGGTTTCCGGAGTATACCACGCCAAACTTGTTGCTATATGCCAATCTCTCCATATGTCATTACACTTTGTCTGGCTCCCTTCGACAAGCGCTCTCGTGTGTACCAACTATTCTAATTATATCTGGGGTTTAACGCGCCAAAACCATATGATTACGAGACACGCCGTAGTGGAGGGCTCAGGAAATTTCGACGATCTGGTGTCCTTTATTGTGCGCTGACAGCGCATAGTACGCGGACTTCTAGCATTCCTCCTCCTTCAAAATGCGAAAGCAACGACCGGGATCGAACCCGCGACCTTCGGGTCAGCAGCCGAGCTCCGTAACGACCGCACCACCGCGGCGGACTGCCAAGTATTCTAAGAAAAGGTACAGTTCTCGCGCACTTTTAGGTAGTAAACGGCTACATCACTTGAACTGTGTATTAGGCATGTAGGGAAAAGTATGTGGCGTGAACCTCGCGTAATAACAAACACACTCAGTTGCGTTAACTTCCATATCTTCTTTATCAAGAATGCGAAGTCCCTAATCTAGGTTTTTTTTTTTTTTTTCTCGTAGCCAGACTGGTTACAACTACAGAGCTGCGGCCACTTCAGCATACAGCTGCAAGCGAAATAGCCATGAACCGAATTGATGAACACTTCGTCAGACCACTCTAATGGATACAATGGATACAAAAAAAAAGAAAGCCTTTCGAAAAGGATAATGATAATATTATCGTTTCAGTCGCTTTACTTTCTCTGATGAATGTTTCACCCGTCACGGTGGTCTAGTGGTTATGGTGCTCGACTGCTAATCCGAAGGTCGCGGGATCGAATCTCGGCCGCGGGCGGCCACATTTTCGATGGAGGTGAAAATACTTGAGGCCCGTGTACTTGGATTTTAGGTGCACGTTAAGGAACCCTGAGTGGTCGAAGTTTCCGGAGCCCTCCATTACGGCATCCCTTATAACCATACCGTGGTTTTAGGACGTTAAACCCGAGCAATTATTATTATTGATAAATGTTTCAAATATTGCGGGGCTGCCGGCAGGCACTCGGCACGTAATCTAAGGACGAAATGCACAAATCCAGCATATTATGAGCGTATAATACATTTCGGCTTCATTCACACAGTTGAGGTTAACAGCTGTGTTGGGGTTAACAACTGATAACAGCTGCAGTTTTGCATCACTTGTGGTGTGCATTGTGATTTCATCGGCCGTCTAAACATCGTATGCAATCCGCCTTTTTCGGAAAAGTATAACTCGCACTGTATACTTTCAGTCGGTGATGACATATCACAGTTTTTTTTTTTATCTCTCTTAAACTTTTTCAGCTAAGAGATGCTACACAATTTTCGATGCTCTCGTTGATTTGTCGCTTTTCGTCGATCACCACTCGGAGAGTTCTGGTTACCTTTTTGTTTTCTTTATTTCCTGTAGACAACGGTGTGTTTTAACATTTACCACTCTCATTGCGTGCGAACATGTGCACCCTCCTCATTTCTTTCCTCGTTCCAACGCCCCATTTCTTCACACTTGCGTTCATGTATAGGGCAGCAACAGGGCTTGCTTACCCGTTCAGCTGTCATTAAAGCTCTCTTGCTCGCCCCCTCGCGTTCTTTCACGCCGATGCTAAGAGAAAGCGTAAGGAAAATAACACCAGTGGTGCTCGTTCCACTCGCAACCTTCCCTGCTCCTTCTCGCCCGCATCGAAACCTGCAAATGATAGCAGTTCAAGGAAGTCACGCGGACACCAGACTAGCAAGCTTGCTGGCGACGTTTCCAATGAGCGCGAAATTCGAAAGCACTCGCTCCGACGGCGGTCTCATGCGCCTTTTGATGAAGCCCAAAAGAGAATCGCGCAGTATGCCTGCAGCGCCCATCCCCGTTGTTTCTTCCTTCGTCCTCGTGTTGCTGCCCTGTTTTCAAGATCCATGGCGAGAAAGGCCGTGTTATAGTCATAGGTCGGCAAAAAAGTTGGAGCTCACTCAGACTCACTCAGCAAATATCTTCCGCTCTGAGGGCTCACACGGACTCAGACTCACGGCTTGACTTGAGCCTGAGTGAGCCTGAGTGAGTCGACTCATGAGTCCGTAAGCGTAAAACTACCATATTTAGGTCTTGGTGTCAATGCTATTTAATGCCAATATCTCACATAATTGGTGCTCTACGATACGCCTTTTGATCTTATACCTTCAAATACGAGCTATCATTAATCCAGTAATCCAGTAAGGACATTTTTATGAAATACCCGACTCACACGAGATATTTTTATCATGAACTTTTAGTGAAAGAGTTTGGGGGGGGGGGGTCATGGCACCCCTCGCAATTCACGTCTATGACCAATAAATATTGAGGTGGCGCATGAACGTGAGTGCGTTGAGATATGTGCGAATAGATTTGAGTACAAACGTAAGCCGATATAAGGCTGATAGTGATGCTGAAGCTGAGTAGATAGGTCTACCGGTCGGCAATAAACGGTGGAGCTCACTCAGACTTACTCAAGAAATATATTTTGAAAATGAGGGCTCACTCAGACTCAGACTCACCAATATTTTCCTCAACCTGACTCACTCGTACTCAGAGTCACCAGAAATTTCCCCAACGGGACTCACTCGGACTCAAACTCATCAAAATATTCCTCACCAAGACACACTCAGACTCAGACTCACACGCCGATCTCAGTCTGAGTGAGACTAAGTGAGTCGACTCATGAGCGAGTTTGCAGACCTATGGTTATAGTACACCTACAGGCCTGTAGGTGTACAATAACACGGCCTTTCTCGCCATGGAAGCGATAGTCTCTTTTTTTGATCGTCAAATGTTGCGTGCACGCATACAGCGCTGCCGCTCTTGAATGCGCTACCCGCACCGCCGTGCAGCTCACTGGTTATGGGACCTTGTGCTGCCGACGTCGCGGGTTCGATTCCAGGTTGTTGTTGTTACAGTGTAATAGGTATAGGGGTGAACTTAATGGACGCTAGTTACCCGAAGTTCGGGTACATGTTAAAGAAACCCACAGGTGGCAGATATGAATACAAAGCGCTACGGCGTCCTTCATATGGCGACTCACTGTGCCTGTATTGGTAAATTGAAATCAAGAACTGTTTTAAAATGATTAAAATTTCATACGAAATTTCTCCAGTCACGGCGAGATTACATTTTTGCTAACGATGGATAGTATGTGAATTTGCCTACACATTCATGTCTGTTGCATAAAACATTCTTCCGGTGTTGTTCGCTACGGTTTACCTATAGTCAAATTTCTAAGACCTCATGTAGCTTTCTAAATGTCGTGACGTACCTATTCTTTGAGCACATACGTTATCCTGGCGAATCGGTGCTGCATCTGGGGTTGAATACGATCATTTTGCAACGTTGCACAAGGCAGCTTGAATGACGAACGGCGACGTTTAGGTCATTCCATGTATACTTCATTTCCACGCTGGCTGGACTGCCATGTTTTCGTTTTTCTTATAGCGCCAGTGTGTCCTCTTGTGAATGCTGGCCCGTAGGTCGCGAGATCGAATCCTGGCCGCCGCGGCCGAATTTCGATGGAGGCGAAATGCTAGAGGCTCATGTACTTAAAGGGATAGTGACACGAATATTTTCAGTTGTCGTTTTCTTGCGTCAACTGAAAAACCAAGCCATCAACAGCCTAGAAAAGGTAGTGCTAAGCGCGAGTGCGCCCTGAAAAAGTAATTACAGTATGTTATTAAAAGCTAGTTTCGGTTCCTACTGTACCCTGACGTCACAACACGGTAAGAGCTTCTCGTCACGTGCTCGTGCAATATATAGTGACGTTTCCACGGCCGCTCCGCAGCGTGGCTCCGTTGGTGACGCACAAGCGGCCGTTTTAGAAGTTTTGATGACGCACAAGCGGCCATCTTGGAAATTTTGGTACCTAACGTCATCACAATTAGCCAGACTGCTGCGTGAAGTCACCAGAATTTGTGCTGTAGCCTGACGTCAAGCTAGTGTCGATGTCAGTAGGTGCGCCATGGAAAAATTGACTAATATACAAATAAAATATCTTATCAGCATTTGCTGAGCTTCACACTTGCTCAGAGCCGTCTCTGCAAACAGCAGATCTGTATGGCAGAGCAAACGCGCCTTCGAAAAAAGGTGTCAGTACCCCTTTAACGAAAGGAAAGACAGCGCTTAAACGACGAGGATAGAGAAGGAACGGACACACAATGCGCAGCATGTACACCCGTGAGCAAGAGTATACGGACCACTGAAGCGCGAGCCGAAATCGCTACCTACGTCGTTCACCGTCTGCTGTCGAGAGCATCGCTTTGTCGGAATAGCTGTCGAGAGCATTACACTGACGCAATTTGCCAGAGAAATGCTCTCGACAGCAGACGGCTCGCCACAAGACGGCGCAGACGGCAAAGGTATACGGACGGCAATGGTCCGTATATACTTTTGCTCACGGGTGTACATGTACACAAATCATGTACATGTACACAATCAAAGATTTAGGTGCACGTTAAAGAACACCAGATAGTCAAAATTTCCGGAGCTCTCCATTACGGCGTTCTTCATAGTCACATCGTGGTTTAGGGACGTAAAATCCCAACATTTTTTTTGTCCTCTTGCGAAATCTTGTAGACATTGAAACAATGGCCCGTAAACTTCCGGCGCTTACTAAACTAGAAGCATGTTTGCGTACTTAGGCTGGCTTATGTTGCTTTTTTTTTAATTTCTGATTCATATGCGTAAGAAGCTTCCCGCCGCTTGTTTATATGCGCTGTGCTTCGCTAACATTCGGTGCATGCCTGACCCTCCCCGCGTTTGTTTGTTTTCTTCTTTTTCGCTCCTTTACATTCACGTGCCTGCACGTGCGACCATGCGACCAGCCAAACGCCTTCGCAACAAAAGTGCGCTGAATCGCTCGCATGGCACAAAAAAACAACAACAAAAAAAAACACCATATATCGGGGGAAGGCGCGCATCCCGGAAATTCGAAGGGCGGTCGCGCCTCTCAACGAACGGCGCCGCGCCAGGGCTGCTCCTGCACAATGAACTGATTCAGCGCCACGTGCCGTTTTGTATTCGTCTTTGTTTAGTTATTTTTTCTTTCCTCTCCTTTCACCAAAGCTAGCCGTCAATAGTGGCCGCAGGCAATTTCTTTTTTTATATGGGTTGTCGTTGCCAGAGGTCGCAAGCGATATTGCCTGTCTCACTGCCACGCTTAAACATCGTTAACCTCGCAACTGACCTAACCTGACCTGTTTTTATTTCGACCGTCCGGCAGTACATGGCAGCAGCAGCAGCAGCCAAGAAAATCAAAGAAAGAAAAAGAAAATAGCATATCGAATGAAGTCGCCAGCAACAAATCGCGCGTCGAAAATGCCGCATAAGCTTGTGCCTCGCGGCATAGATCCCTTCTTATTTGCATTCCTCCTCTTCCTTCTGAGGCGAACCTTACTTTTTGTTGTTTAGTTCCTTGCAATTATACGCATTAACTTGTTATATAACCCGGGAAATCCCCGGGAAGCACTTCTGGGGAGCACGCGACACGGCATTGCGTGCCCGTATGCTTATACGCCTCCCTGATCGCATTATATAAGGCGTGCGTTTCCTCGAGATCTGATCGGAGCCGGACCATGACGCGTTCGGTAAACTACGAGACTAAGAAGTATACAGTCGAGTATGTCTCTCTCTCTCTTTCTTCCTTCTCATTTGTTCCTTTCTCGCTCGGTATGTACGGGACGTTGAGTTTGCGACGGGGCAGACCCGTCGGAAAACACGGTGTATCGCTCCTCTCTACCCCCCTCCGAGCTATCTCGCCCCTTCGTTAAGTGACCGTAATTTCGCTGGGCCCCGTTCAATGGTATGCAATCGCAAAGTCTCGTAGATGTTCGACTCGTCGAGTTACTGGAATTGAAACAACGTTCCGTCGTTGGAACTGCCGGTTATATCATATAGGCATATACGCCTGATGCAAAGCACGCCACGCACCAGACTTGATTACACAGCGTGGCTAACTGGAAATATACACCCCCATCCACCCCTTCCTTGATGATACTCTCGCGAACTGCGGAATGGCCTCACTGGCACCTCTTGGAACCTGAACGGCGAGTTAAGAAGCGCTATAACATAAAACGAGAGGTAAAGGGACACGCAAACGGGATGCAAAAACGTGCAACACACGGCATCGTGCAACACCGCACACGCCATGACCGCACAACTTGAACCGCCGAGACGCGCGGCCGTAGCTGTGCAACGATATTTAAATGCGCATGGCAAACACGACTGTAAGGAAGGTGAAGGTAAATAAATCGATAAGGTTTAGCACCGAGACAGGCCGCAACTTTCTCTGCGCAATGTCGCGAAGCGGACATGCCAGACACGAAGTTGTACGGAGCTTGTACTGTGTACGCTAAACAGCGTAGTTTTCTACATGCAGAGGCTGCGTCGGTATGCGTCAAACGCATAAAAAATTGAGAGTCGCTGGAAACGAAAGTCAGTCGAAGGATCGAGAGTGTAAAAACTGCGCAGCTCAGAAATGGCACTGCCCGTATAATTTCTGCACTTGGTCGTAAGAACGGAACAAATGTCTTGGAACGTGTGTCGGTGTGTCGGAAAAGTGGCGACGAAAACGTCGAGCAGCGCTGAGACCGTACTTTCAAGCACTAGCGCCTTTACTCATGGGCCTAAGTTTGCAGCCAGAAGCAAATTTTGGAGTGGGTTCGTACACCGCCACCCCACCCCTTAAAAATTTGCACTTACACACGTATAGAGGAGTCCGACGAAATATAGAGGGGCCGGACCTTGGGAGACAGAATTCCGATTGATTGGTGAGGAGTGGGCAAATCACATATACCGAAGTCACCTATTGGGACAAATAACCAGAGACTCAAGGTGTCATCTACAAGGCAGATAGCAGTAGCACACAGCAGCATGTTGTCAATTCGGACGCACATACTGAATAACTCGTGTTGTTAAAGTAACAATGCGTGTGAGCATATCGCAGAACACTGTAAGCGTTGCAATTGCCGTGCAAACCTTAATCAGACCAAGTTCCTCACGGGGACAGATTGGAAAGAGAGATCCTCGAGGCTTTTTACACTGCGCGGGCCGGCGGCACGTGCATTAGCTACCGTTCAGTTGCACTTGCAGGTAAAAAGATTGCCTTCCTCATGCGTTCGAGGCTTCGTGACGTCACGATGGCGACATCGGTTTCTTTCATGTCTAAGTATTCCTGCTTTTTTTTCAAACAAACTTAGTATAAAGTTCGCGCCTGCCTGCTGTACGGGTCTTCTTTTTGTCTCCGTGTTCTTACGCTGCCTTTTCTTCAAGGGCTTAGATTGAAATGCTTGGCAAATACGCAGGCGGTCGGCCATCACTTACTTTCCATGCAAGTCAGTTCTTGCATATAGATCGCTTTGTTTTTAATTTCAATTCACCTTCCGAGCAGAGGAAAGGACAAATAGAATGCCGACTCCCTGCTTATCGGACACGGCCGCCGCTCTATACAAGGACACAAGAAAGAAAAAAACAAAGATATCAGCTACGAAGATTCTTGGCAGTTTTTGACCTTCCTGATAAATAGCTGCAAAGCTGGAGTGGAGGCGTCTGCTCACATGTCTATCTGTCACGAAGGCATATACGGCACAAAAATAAAAAAAAGTAGGCTCCTTTTTTTCTCTGCGCGTATAGGGAAAAGAAAACTTGAGCTGGTACGCAGAGCGTGAGGAAGGAGATAACGGGAGCCATTAGCATCTGTCAGGCATTGTTTTCGCGGCTGTGCAGCCTTTCTGGTTCCGCCGGGCCACATTAACGACGTCAATCGGAGCGAGCCTGCGGAAGCTAATTACGGCGGCTTGAACAAACGGCGACTGCCGTTTCACTGCACAAAAGTAGCGACCACGAAAAAGAGTACAATTTACAACGGAACACGGCGCGAGTGAAGAGCGCTTAGTTTAAGGGCATCGGAGCGACGACGGAAGGGCGGATAAGGCGGAAAGCGGTTTTATTTATTCATTCGTGGAGCGGTAAAAGCGTTCGCAGGAACGTGGAGGGGGGGCGAGAAGTGTCGGGGTTCTGGAGGCGACGTTTGGCGACGTTCTTGTTGACACTTCGCCTTGTATTCTTTTTTTTTTTTTTTCGCGGTGAAGAGGAGTGCGAAGATCGTGTTAGGGATGTTGCTAAGTTTTGCAGAATACTAGCGGGGATCCGAACTGATAACATAGCAGTGAAGTTCATCTCTTGCTGAATCACTAAGTTAAAAAGGGAAACAATATTTTCCTAGCGGATCAGTAGCATCACGAGGAAATATCGCAAGCTTGAAATGAGATATTGTTTCCAGCGTAAAGGTCATTCAATTCACACGCTACGACAGATTTAATTCCTTCTCTAAATGGCATCAAGTACATATCTTATAAGTGTATTTCAATATGCCCCAATAGAAGTAGTCAGCCTCGTTTCATTTACGCTCAATTTCCACTATATCATGTGCTAGTTTAATACTATGAAGAAGCACGCTACACAACACAATTGCTCTCCCTGAAATAACGGACACGCTGCTTCCGTGAAGTAACGAAGCGGCAGGCACAAATAACATTGGACAAAGGGAATCAATGTGGGAGTTTAGACATATCTAGGCGCTCAGTTGCGATAGAAAGCTTCGGGAAATCTAAATGGGAATTGAGTAATAATTGGCTCCATATGCGCATGACATGCATAGATGCATGCGCTGCTCAGCTCGAGGTATCGGATTCGATACCACGGCAGCCCCATTTCGATGGGGGCAAAACGCAAGAACACACGTGTGCTTAGATTTAGGTGCGCAGTAAAGAACGACAGGTGGTCAAAATAATCGGGAGTCATGCGCAACGGTGTGCCTCGTAATCATACCATGATTGTGACGCGTGAAACGCCAGAAATTAACATATTTGTCTCAAACTCGGCACGTATAATTCGTGAATGATATTTTTACCTGTTACTATTTTCCACCGATACAATTAATCATTGTCATTCGTCGGCCAGATCGTGCTTGTTGCCGCTATGCAACTCAACCGAGAAGCCGCAACCGCGCTACGTGCATTCCCCTGTAGACCAGAACACAGCGAATTCCACGCGTAGCGCCATATTTGCATCGCGCGTTGTGCCATCTATCGCGAACGCGACGAAGCAACATCCCAGGGCTGCCATGCCAGCAGACGCTATACAGAGCAAACGTGAAACTTCCGTAACTCAGTCCGTCCGAGAGCGTGTTTAGCATTTTTTCTAGCCTGGACATTTTCGCTGTTCTTATCGGAACATCAAGAACACCATGCTCATGCAAGTCCACAATGTATACAGTACGTACGTGCTGTGCAGGCTGCGGAAGCAACCTCGTCAGGTACGTACGCTGCTACATTTGTAAAAAACGTCCTCGCTGTAGTATGCGTGAGTCGTAATTGACATGCAGCTTGCGGTTGCCGCATATTACAAGTTGCGGCAAAGTTTTGCGAAAACTCATCATTTCAATTGGCATCGCGTAATAGTGTACTCTTTGCGGGTAGTTCCGCGGAACGTAATTTTTGTTCCGCGAGCGCTCGTACAATAATGTATATGGCTCACAAAAGCGTGCTATCGGAGAGTATCACCTGCAGTATCGTTCATCGATTCCTTTTGGAAGCTACCTGTGGGATTTTCATCCCGTAACGATGAGACTTTACAAGCCAAACTGTGCTACTCCTGGTTAAGCCGATATTGAAATGGGCGGAATCCCGCTGTCCCTTATTAAATGTGTGCTGTGTAACCATATGCTAAAAAGTTAGCTGTTTGAGGTAGCGCTACGCCTCCGTCTGCGACGTAAAGGACATTGGCGCGAGTACTGTTTACTTACGCACCAATATATGTATTCTGTGCAGCTGCATGCCTTGTTTCCAAATAAATTTGGGGACATCAAACACTGAAATGAAGGCGCGAAGTTCTGGCGAGTTGTTCAGGAACACCGTACCATTTACTACTTTTTGCAGATGAAAGCTTGTAATCCTGGAGGCGTGGATGCCATCAAAAGCACTAAAGATTAATACTACGTTAGCATGCTACTTGCCTGAGCTTGAAAGCACTACCTTGCACTACATTTTCGTCAGAAGAGACGTTGAAAGGTATTAAGTGCACCCCCACACAAAGCTCGCGCCTGCCTTCAACCCAGCTGCGTGTCACGCAAATCAGGTTCGTAAAATGGAATAGGCGGGCATCACACTGCAGAATACACGCAGTTTGTGTACTTACTCGTGCATTTTCACTCAGCTCCTACTTTTTCTGTGTGAATTACAATTATACATTCCCGGCGAAGCTAAAAACACCGCACCAGCGCGGTTCCCGTGGAGCGTTGTGGTCGTCGCAGACAGCGCTAAGTAATATCCTCCTGCTGCGCTGCTTCTTTTGGCATCCAATGACGACGCAGTAGTGCCCAGACGAGCTCTTATACGTGGAAGCGGTGTGAGCGGGTTCTTTTTCGCAATTAAAAGCCTCAGAGCTGCAGCTTGTCCTGTTTACTTGGCGCAACCCATGCGCGCCTTGGCAGCCCAGCACAATATGGTCTGGGTGCGAGAGTATCCACTCGGCTCGCCAGCAGACTGGGTGCGAGACTGGCGTGCTCTGGTGTATAGAGTTCGTCTTCCATAGATATACATAATACACATGCTTGTACTTAAAGTTAGCCAATAGGCGTGATCTGGGTACTACTGTGACTACATATAGTGAAGAATGTGTACCCGCACATTTAATTAATACAAGTAATTGATGCTTCCGAGTAGTCTGTGTCCAAGAATGCCAAAACATGTATTTGAATGTGAAAGGAATTGTTTAAAAGTAAGGTTTTTTTTCGGGGGGGGGGGGGGTCAGAATGCTAGCTCTATATATTGCTAACGTCTTCAGCAACGCTTTCTAGCAGGATACAATTGTTAACGCATTATTTCCAATGACGACTGGTGGAATCCATCAATGATTAGTGAGAACTGTTTCTTTTCACCAGCCGTATTCGCTAACTTTATGTTCGACATAAGAATCGGTTTAGCCGCCTTCTGTGCGAACTGTTCTTAACATCATACTAAAAGCGCTTCTTTCATCTTGTGCTTTATCTTTCAATAATTTTAAAGTACGGATAAACTTAAAGTTAAAAATGATGACTCTCTTTAAAACGCCTAGCAAGAGTGAAGAAACATATTAGGCCATTGGTGGAGATCTCCAATGCACCTAATACGCGTGCAAAGTTCATTAGCCTTTAATGACATTTAAACGGGATTGGAAAGAGATGTACACATAAAAATAATAACAGGTTCAAGCTACACGGCTTGGAAACCAATCGGTCTAAAACAGTTGTTCAAATATGAATTCATCTGAACAAAAAAAATTCGGCAGATCCCACGCGTTGTGGGAATCGGTTTCACGCGAAGCAGTCAGCAAGTACTTCTATGCTGTACTTTATGGCTTTGAGCCAGGCGTTACGAGGTGGATCGACGTGTTTTTGTAAGAGTAGCAGCTATGTGCACATCGTGGGCTTAGCAGGCACGTCTACAGCACTGGCGTTTAAAGGGTAACTTATCGTGCAACATAACGTCGACCCTCACGTTAGAGTACATACGTCAGTATTGTCGAAACTAGGTGCACTTTATGGTGCAATCATGTGAATATCACACGTGACTTTTGTGTTTTTTTTTATTTCTTCATTTGTGCAACATTACAAGATTGTCATGGTGCTTGCGGCAAAAGGTGACGTTGAAAGAAACGTCACCTGACTAGGCCTCCAGCACCATACACACATTCATCGCACAGAATAATCGCAAGCGTGTGGTACATAATATTCGTTAATGTATCCCATCGGGGTCGAGCAGTGCTTCAATATAACTTGCTCATTCATAGGAATACGAATGAAATGTTTATTAGACTGCTATAAAAGCGGAGCCAACACTGTAACCGCAGACGTTAATCTGATATGACGCCTGTATCGAAGGAGTACATATGTAGTGATTATTGCTTTCTTGTAAAATTAGATAGCCAGCACCACAACCACAACTGACGTTGCACCGACATTACGCCTGTACAGGTTGTTTTTCCAAACCAGTTTATGGACCTGGCGTGGCTCTGTGGTAGAATACCTGATTGCCACGCAGAATGCCTAGGTTCGATTCCTGCTGGGGTCCTAATTCTTATTCTTTCCATTCGTCGGGTCAATGCTGCCGATGTCGGTTTTTCTTAACGCTCTCTCATTTAAAAAACCAGTGTCTGTTCTTGCCGTTCCTGGGTAGATGTAAACTGTCAATCACCTGTGGCGCATACCCGTACACCGCGGCCCGTGGTAAACGGGTATGTGCCACACACGTCAGGAGGAAAGGGTTTGACGACGTGCGCGACAGGATTTTCACGTTATTCATGTCATGACCCGACAGTCATATTCGTCAAATGCTCTTAACCTCCCATGCCAATTTTGGTCTACACCAAGTTAAGGAGGCGATCATGAGAGCACCCAGACGTAGGCGGCTAGATAGATAGATACGTAGATAGAAACGCTCGAAGTGCCAAAGGTTCGCTAAGAAATGCTTCGCATTTAAAACAAAAGCAAAAAGGAAGACGCGTAATGAATGATGGTAGGCGCGAATTGCGTCCGAGAGCCCACAACTTATCAGCCCGTCATGATTAATCATTTCCCCTCTCTTATTGGATTAGTGTTCCTGCATGATCACTATATTTGAACGCCATCTGGCCCAATTCTATATAGAGACCGTTTTAATAAGAAGGAAAAAAGGACGTATGTTATCAGGACTTGTTTTAATAAGAAGGAAAAAAGGACGTATGTTATCAGGACTTCGGATTCACTAACTGCAAAAGAAATAATATTTAAATAAAATAAGTAAACCGCGCCACAAGACACCTGGCGCTTGTCATAACTAGGCACGTGCCGTGACTTTCGCTTCGCTGTTTTGTTTTTCCCTTCTTGAGGATATAGCAGACACGTACGTGAGCAATCATCACTGAGGTGCTGAAAACAAATCTGCCGCGTCGTTCCGTTCAGATGAAAATTTACACACACTGTCTAGGTACATCAGCGGATATAAGTGAGTCGCTTCTATTTATTTTTTCGCTTGAACTCCATCGTTGACTAGAAAAATTCGGGAGCCCCTCCCTTATCGGAAAAATGGGGGCAAGCGAAGCTTGGCGTGTGCGCACCTGACGTACTATATTTCTTTCTTTCTTTCTTTCTTTCTTTCTTTCTTTCTTTCTTTCTTTCTTTCTTTCTTTCTTTCTTTCTTTCTTTCTTTCTTTCTTTCTTTCTTCTTTCTTCTTTCTTTCTTTCTTTCTTTGGCATTGCGCGATGCTCCCTCCTAACTGCTTCCTTCCTGAAGTCGAGGGTTGGTCGGGATAAAACATGAGGCTATAAAACGAAGGACACCGACAAAACTAAAAAAAACTAAAAACGAATAAAAGACGTTTCGGCTTCACTACGGAAGCCTCGTTCACTTTCCTTCTTTAATTTGTTAGTTTTTACTTTTTTTTATTTTGGTCGGTTTCCTTCGTTTTACTCCCTCATGTTTCCTTCCTACATGCCGGAAATCGGACCTTCATCCATGTGCTTAGACGCACAACACTTCAGTTGCTACAGGCAACAACGACGGCCATGCGCTCATATCCAGACAATAATGAAACGCGTCAAGGTGAAATGACAAGTGACCCCGATAACAGATCGGATTGTCAGAGTATCAGAAACAGATGATCGCCGAAAAGCCCACAATTGACAGAGCATCGATTAGATGTACGCATGTGGCCGGTGCACCTTCGAGGGCCCCTGTTCTCTATACGCTCGCCGGCGCCGGGTTTTTTGCCCACGACGCCGCCACCGAATTCTGTGAGCTATTAGAAGCTTCGCTTGAATAGCTGCTACAGATACCCACCAAGCGCTTATATTTACGGCGGAAGAAAATAGTACAACGCGGAATTAAATCTTAGGACACTGTACGAGAATTTCGCGTCTTGTCCTACTCCTGTAACGCGGCATTATGGTAAAGGATTGTGATCCTTTGACGTCACTGGAAAAAGGAACGCGGTGGAGTGTTATTTCGTGTGGCGGTTTATTGTTATACTGATTGTCTACTGCTACATATTCTTTCTTTTCTTACTTGCTCTTCCTCTCACTCTGTCATATTGGTCCTTCATCACCCAATGCGCAGCACTTTTCGGAGTTACTGGCAATTTGGCTGCGACGTTACTCACTTTGCAAACACGTACATACGTGGTACTGGTGCATGTAGGATAACCTTTAAACACCTTTCTGGCCTGAAACTCTCACTTAACCCACAATTTAACACGGATGGCGGCGCAGTTGCTCGGAAACGGGTAGCATACGCATGGTAGGGTGCTAATTTCATCGAAATACCATAGACCTCGCCGTAATTCATTTAATTCGCTGTCAGCGATCGTGTCCCTTTCAAGTGCTCACGTTTTTCGCGCTTTCCGCAAGGTTCTAAACGGGCATTTGCGTACACACAGGACGCGGCTCCAGCGTTCACTCCGTATTGAGTTAGTATACGGAGTCTTCACTCCGTATGGAAATATTTCGCCTGTCATTTGAGGCAGCGACACGATTTGACTACCTGTGGTAGTAACATAACTTGGACATAGCTACAGATGGACCATTTTCTTAGAAACCAGTCAATTCTAAAGCATAGCAGCGTATACGTTGCAGCTCTATCTTAAAGTAAAAGTCCGCCGAACAGCTTTCTGCTAACAGACATCCGACTGAAGCTTAATCGTTTTTGCCGTGAAATGAGGGGAAACGTTGACGTTCTCACGGATGACAAA
This sequence comes from Rhipicephalus sanguineus, assembly GCF_013339695.2. Lineage (NCBI taxonomy): Eukaryota > Metazoa > Arthropoda > Arachnida > Ixodida > Ixodidae > Rhipicephalus > Rhipicephalus sanguineus. Next base: position 93,627,711 of record NC_051176.1, read on the forward strand.
GGGCTGCGTTCTCAAAAGATACTGAATAAGACAGTCTGAACAAAGAGCTTTCGAAGAGGACGGGAAATGGAGTAGCAGAGGAGAACTAAGAAGACATGGATGACCGTAATTGTCATCCTTTTGTAACTCGCACCTGCACCACTTATAAGACGACGCCCGGTATGGCGGTACGGTATACAATACTTGCATTTCCAACACCAGCACGCCAGCCAAACACCGAACACCCGGCCAGACAAGCGACGATGATGATTACGATGATTTGTATGCACAGATGAAGATGGTGAACTACACAGTAAGCGCTCACAATATTCATATTAAACAAGAAAGTTCCTTGGTATTTCTTGAATTATTATATTTTGAACTGCCCGATTTTAGGCCAGCCTGACAGAGTTGGCGTGATCCAATAGAAGAATCGACGTGTGCCTCTAAATACGACTCGAATCTTGGGCAGTTCCCCGTTGCGGGTATGCGCCATCAGAGAACGAAAACAACGACCACAGTGACACCGATGTTCGCTGACTTGTAGTACTAACGTTATGACGCATTTTACCGTGTGTTGGTATGTTTATAGGGTGTGCAAGGTCGGCGGCAGGGGAATGATGTTCCCACCGTATTGCTTGCTGAACGTGACGTTCGTTTTTGTCATCTTATGACCCCTCAGGTGAGGTGGTGTTCGAAACCGACGAAGGCAACAAGTGCGCGTCGACCGAGCCGTACTGCGTGACCGTGGCCAACTGCCCCAAGGCGCAGAGGGACATCCGCCGCGGTGAGCACCCCACGATCTGCGACTGGCGTGGAACAGTTTCACTGGTCTGCTGCGCGGAGCCCACTGCACTGCCTCCGGTTACTACAGAACAACCCCGTACGTATGCGCAGAACCGTTTTTGCCTCCGGTTACTACAGAACAACCCCGTACGTATGCGCAGAACCGTTTTTCTGACAGTCCAGTGTGCCTTTAAGTTCGCAGCACTTTAGGGGTCCGGCTTGTCGTCCAATAATAGAATGAACAGACATAACCACGAAGTAATGGCAATAAATAACTTAGCAATCGATAAAAACGTTTCGGAAACATGCGGCTGACACCCGCGCCGCACAAAAAAAAAAGGGGGGGGGGGACGGTTCAGGAGGAAAGTAAAAAGGCAATTGCTAAGTTTGATTGCGGATAATCGTGACAACCCATCACGTCACCGTATAAACATGCAATACAGAAACAGTGCACTAGATGACACAAACAAGGTAGTTCATGTCATATTGCACTGTTCCTGCCTCATGAAGTATGTTAATTGTTCCGCCTGCGGCGTCTGGTACCACGTACACGACATGCAGTGGGTTACAAGCGTTTTATGTTTGTTTCGTTGTTTCCTTGATAACTTACGCCTAAAAAGGAAAGCGCTTTGGGCTCACTCTTGTTCGCGCCAAACAAGCATTCTCTTTCTCAGACGTATTCTTAAGCCAGGTTTATTATCGTGAGTGCTCTAGTCTCCCTCTATCACCCCCCCCCCCTTTTCCTTTACAAAAAAGTTTATCTTTCCTTTTTTTTCTTCCATCACCAGAGCCTCCTGTGCAACCACCTGTAGTGACACCCGTAGGACCTCCTATAGAGCCGACTGTAGAGCCACCTGTACAGCCTCCTGTGGAACCTCCCGTGAAACCTCCTGTGGAACCACCCGTGGAACCTCCCGTGGAACCTCCTGTGGAACATCCCGTGGAACCTCCCGTGGAACCTCCTGTACAGCCTCCCGTCGAGCCTCCTGTGGAACCTTCCGTGGAACCTCCTGTTGCTCCTCCCGTGAACCCGCCCGGTGGAACTTCGGACGGCCGCGAACCTTCGGGAGGCGACGACTGCGACTGCGACGAAGGTTCGCTTTTGTTGTCGCTTAATTAGGGAGGTGTTACTTTACAAATAGTGGTGAACTGGGCCCATATTCATAGGATGTTCCTAAGCTAAAGGTGTCCGCAGGATAATAATGCAGCCAATCGTAGCGTTGGAATTATCATTAAAGGATGCAACTTGCCAATGGCAAAAACCACTTACTGAAACACAGCTTCGTGAATTTTCCCCCTGGTGTCGTCACAGTGAAAAGTTTCTCGCATCTATTCAGTGATGTGATTTACGTATTCAACAACTCACAATATGCCGAAGCCAAATAGTCTGCTTGGTCAGGGGTGCACACAGACTCTAAGGCGGGTTACTTGCTGTCTACATTCTACAGCCTACATTGTTGGCGATAAAAACGACGGGAACCACAGCGGAAGTGTGAGTTTCATCTCTGGTTGTCGAATTTGATATCGTTGCGGGCATGCGACATAGAAATTTGAAGTATTCGTTCCATGTATACTGAGAACGCCATTTTTAAGGAAACTCTACCGGTCTGACTAAACATGCTGTTTCCTACGCCTATGAGCCTAAGTGCGGCACCGTGCATATTTACCTAACGAGTTTGAAAGTAAAAATGAACTACCGCAAAAAAGAAGGGTGGAGGTGAGGATGGGGTACGGAGCTCTATCTTTGTGCCATGAGAGCCGCTTGACGCATAAGTCCTTATGCAGGGCTTATTTAAGCGAAGCATGACGGAACATCACGCGTGCAAAAGCCACGCAATGAACGACAAAGAAAGGTTCTGTCACCCGAGCGGCAGTGACCTTCGGCGGAGCAGCGCTCTAGAAACTATGAGAATAAATGAAAGCCACACGTCTGACTATAAAAGATTATTGTACATTTATTACCGATTATTCCCGCCTCCAGTCAGCAAAATTAGGCATGGTCAAAACGTGTGACGCAACCGTTTTCGCCGCAGAACCATCGCTCGGATATTGAAGCATACATAAACGCGTGCACGATGCAATCTACGCAAATGGTCAGACGCCTGCACGCGCCGCCCTGCTATGCGTGTCATTCGCCGATAACTATAAAGTTTCCGGCTGAGCTGATTGGCCTCATCGCGCATCGTTCGTCAGTCGCACGCGTCGCCGCCGGTGTATAGTGGGCCTTAATTTCCCCTTCCGTGGTCGTGGCCCTGCAGAGAAAAAGCCGCCGCCAGTCAGGAGTTGTGGATTGCGGCCTGAGGCGACCGAGTCCCGGGTGCGACCAGCGCGGCTACTCTTGGATGAGCCCGTCTACTCTCTGGACGCCCGCAGGGTTCGAAGACCTGGACTGAGGAAGCGGCGGCCGCTCAACGCGCTGTCGCTGCTTCCGCGCCAGCAGCTCAACCGCCAGTCGCAACATCAGCAGCAACAGCAGCATCAGCAGCAGACGCTGTCATCCCCACCCGAGAATGTCTGGCCATGGATGGTAAGTGGACGCCCATACACTCTGCCCCTTCAGTCAGCCAGAATTGTGGTAAGGATGATTGAAGGTCCACTTATGATCAGAGTGTTCGGACGGTGATTAATGATTAATTTAGGGGTTATAGCCCGGTTGTACTTCGAAATGTTCACTTAAGCACTTGACACCAGCACCACCGCCAACGTAGTTTTATTAGGAGCAGAATACACAGCGAAGACAATATTCAGATAGAGAGAGACAAAGAGCAAAATAAAGGTAGAATAGCTGGCTGTTCCGTTTAAACGCCAATAAATTTGCAAAATAAAGGGGGGGGGGACTGAAAATGCAATTATCAGAGGCTAAATTCGCAACCTCGCTCATAATATTGCGTTGCCATAGGCCGGCCACCTTCAATATTGGCAGTAAAAGTTCAGCGTCATTGTTGACTCGCATGTGCTATACAAAAAATATTGGAAGCCATGGTCATTGCCATAGGCTCGCACGCGGGGGGGGGGCGGGGGGGGGCGTGGCCTGCCCCCCCCCCCTGTTTACCTAAGAGGGGGGCGCAAAGTCAGCCCCACACATTGACATAATAGGGAGGGGGCGTTGCGACTCGGGGGGGGGGGGGGGGAGGGCGCAATGTCAGCGCCATACATTGACATAATTGGGAGGGGGGTCGCTGGGTCCCCCGCCCCCCCCACCCCTGAAGGTGAACCCTGCGCACGCCTATGGTGATTGCGACATATGCGTCTGTCCAGACTATACTCCGCGGTCCCGGCTTACAGCATGAGACCTGTTCGGCGTGCTGTATACCTTGGTGTGTTTAGCATTCGTTTTTTCAGAAGCGACGCGTCTGCATTTCGTTTCAGGCGGAACGCAGGGACTGTCACTGTTTGAACACTTGGGTGAAAGACGCCCGGGAATCAAAATTATTTGCGGAACGAGTACTGAATGACACTTCTTGCTGCCTTCCAGACAACTCTGTCAAGCGCCGGTGCGAGTTGTCCGAAAGCCCTCATAGAATTTTTCAAAAAATATATATGTAAAAGCAATGGCACGGGTTAAGCTAAGGGTTGCATATGATAGAGTGTATATTAAGGTACGCCATAAATTAAAATTGGAGTCGCATAATAAAGAGAAATTTGTATAAACGGCAATTACATCTCAGAAACCCATCGGATAGGACTCGTTGCGGCACCTGACGGACCAGATTTGAACCACGCGTTTCTCTCTGCGTGGCTTCGGCAGCGCGCTAAACACAAACTTCAGGGCTGTATATTGTAGAGTGGACATTATGGTATGTCATAACTTAAAGTATGCTCAAGGACCACGAACATCTGGCGTGTTGACGCTACATTCTCCTCGTCACACGCTCTCTGGCGGCTCTCCCTTCCGTTGCGCCAGCTGTACGCCTGGTTACATACCGTTCGTCTCACGCATATCTCAGGACAGGGGCTCGCGTGGGGCGCACTTTCTCCGGTGCTCGCCAGTTGTCGCGCACCTCACCCTTCTTCTAGAGTGCCTTCTTCTAGAGTTGCTGTATATGCTACCTTTAATTAAAGGTAGCATACGCAGTAACTCTACCTTCTTCGTTCCCTACCCCATATAAAAAAGCCGGCGTCTGCTTACATCCCCAGTTGCTCTTCCCTGTGTGCCGAGGTACAGTGAACTAGAAGAGGGGTAATGAGCTGACTGGCGTCGAACGCGTGACGCCGCCGAGCTTCCACTGTTACCAAATTATTTCTTAAAATGCACAGGGCGAAATTCACACAAACACACACACACACGCATATATATATATATATATATATAATGTTCGAAACTTTATTGAGCCGCATACGACTTGGCAGAGCGCATACACGTCACATTTTACACATAATCCAATATGTGGCTAGTAGTGCACTATGTCCTTGCGGTCGCGATGACGAAGATAAGAACACATGCCCCGCCACGGTGGTCTAGTGGTTACGGCACTCGACTGCTGACCCGATGGTGGCGGGATCGAATCCCGGCCGCGGCGGCTGCATTTTTGATGGAAGCGAAAATATTTGAGGCCCGTGTACTTAGATTTAGGTGCACGTTGAAGAACCCCAGGTGGTCGAAATTTCCTGAGCCCTCCACTACGGAGCCCCTCATAATCATATCGTGGTTTTGGGACGTTAAACCCCAGATATTATTACCAATATGAGAACACCTCCTCCTTGATTACGTGCCACACGACACTGCGAGGCGAAAGCTAAAAGCGGATTTGATGTTTTTGTACCTTCGACGTTTCGTTCTGAAATAAAAAGCTGGCAGATCCCACTCATTGTGGGAATCGATGTAATGCGAAGCAGCCAGCAAAGAACTGCATACACCGCCTTGTATGTCATTGAGGAAAATGCGTGTCATGGTTTTCATGGGGAACTCCTATTATTTATGTTCGTCACACAGTAACGTCGCGCAATACCAACTTCGGGGTAGATCAAGCTAGAGAAACGGCCGCCAGCGCATTATGAGCGTGGAACGTAAGTCATGCTGTACATGACATGTGTGTCATGACTTTCATGTGAACTCGTGTTATTTATGTTCGTCACACAGTCACGTCGCAAGATACCAATTTCGGTGTATATCAAGCTAGTGAAACGGCCGCCAGCGCACCATGAGCGTGGCACGTAAGTCATGCTGTACATGCCTGTCATGATTTTCATGTTAACTCGTGTTATTTATGTTCGTCACACGGTGACGTCGCAAGATACCAATTTTGGTGTATATCAAGCTAGCGAAACGGCCGCCAGCGCCCCATGAGCGTGGCATGTAAGTCTTGCTGTACATGACATGTGTGTCATGATTTTCATGTTAACTCGTGTTATTTATGTTCGTTACACAGTCACGTCACAAGATACCAATTTTGGTGTATATCAAGCTAGCGAAACGGCCGCCAGCGCCCCATGAGCGTGGCACGTAAGTCATGCTGTACATGACATGCGTGTCATGATTTTCATGTTAACTCGTGTTATTTATGTTCGTTACACAGTCACGTCACAAGATACCAATTTTTGTGTATATAAAGCTAGCGAAACGGGCGCCAGCGCCCCATGAGCGTGGAACGTAAGTCATGCTGTACATGACATGCGTGTCATGATATTCATGTTAACTCATGTTATTTATGTTCGTTATACAGTCACGTCACAAGATACCAATTTTGGTGTATATAAATCTAGCTAAACGGCCGCCAGCGCCCCATGAGCGTGGCACGTAAGTCATGCTGTACATGACATGCGTGTCATGATTTTCATGTTAGCTCGTGTTATTTATGTTCGTTACACAGTCACGTCACAAGACACCAATTTTTGTGTATATAAAGCTAGCGAAACGGCCGCGAGCGCCCCATGAGCGTGGAACGTAAGTCATGCTGTACATGACATGCGTGTCATGATTTTCATGTTAACTCATGTTATTTATGTTCGTTATACAGTCACGTCACAAGATACCAATTTTGGTGTATATAAATCTAGCTAAACGGCCGCCAGCGCCCCATGAGCGTGGCACGTAAGTCATGCTGTACATGACATGCGTGTCATGATTTTCATGTTAACTCGTGTTATTTATGTTCGTTACACAGTCACGTCACAAGACACCAATTTTTGTGTATATAAAGCTAGCGAAACGGCCGCGAGCGCCCCATGAGCGTGGAACGTAAGTCATGCTGTACATGACATGCGTGTCATGATTTTCATGTTAACTCATGTTATTTATGTTCGTTATACAGTCACGTCACAAGATACCAATTTTGGTGTATATAAATCTAGCTAAACGGCCGCCAGCGCCCATGAGCGTGGCACGTAAGTCATGCTGTACATGACATGCGTGTCATGATTTTCATGTTAGCTCGTGTTATTTATGTTCGTTACACAGTCACATCGCAAGATACCAATTTTGGTGTATATAAAGCTAGCGAAACGGCCGCCAGCGCACCAAGAGCGTGGCACGTAAGTCATGCTGTACATGACATGCGTGTCATGATTTTCATGTTAACTCGTGTTATTTATGTTCGTTACACAGTCACGTCACAAGACACCAATTTTTGTGTATATAAAGCTAGCGAAACGGCCGCGAGCGCCCCATGAGCGTGGAACGTAAGTCATGCTGTACATGACATGCGTGTCATGATTTTCATGTTAACTCATGTTATTTATGTTCGTTATACAGTCACGTCACAAGATACCAATTTTGGTGTATATAAATCTAGCTAAACGGCCGCCAGCGCCCCATGAGCGTGGCACGTAAGTCATGCTGTACATGACATGCGTGTCATGATTTTCATGTTAGCTCGTGTTATTTATGTTCGTTACACAGTCACATCGCAAGATACCAATTTTGGTGTATATAAAGCTAGCGAAACGGCTGCCAGCGCACCAAGAGCGTGGCACGTAAGTCATGCTGTACATGACATGCGTGTCATGATTTTCATGTTAACTCGTGTTATTTATGTTCCTTACACAGTCACATCGCAAGATACCAATTTTGGTGTATATGAAGCTAGCGAAACGGCCGCCAGCGCCACATAAGCGTGGCACGTAAGTCATGCTGTACATGACATGCGTGTCATGATTTTCATGTTAACTTGTGTTATTCATATTCGTTACACAGTCATGTCGCAAGATACCAATTTTGGTGTATATAAAGCTAGCGAAACGGCCGACAGCGCACCATGAGCGTGGCATGTAAATCATGCTGTACATGACATGCGTGTCATGATTTTCATGTTACGACTTGTCATTTATGTTCGTCATACAGTCATGTTACGCCATACCAATTTTGGTGCACATTGGATTAACCAAGCGACCAGGAGAGCGCAAAGTCGTAGGCGGCTAGATAGATAGATAGATAGATACGCTCAAAGTCGCAGAAGTTCGCTAAGAAATGCTTCGCATTTAAAATATGACGATTTGGTGGTTGATGGCTACCTCAAATAACCTGTTCGTGAATTTCCGTGGGGTTTGTTTTTTTAGAGAGACATATCAGTTCATATTTATACACCCCGTGGGAAGCCAGAAAAGCAGCCTGGATTATATTATCATTGTTGATTAGTAAATGTTATTGTGTTATTCTAGCGATAACTATCAATGTTCACTGCTGCTTGCAACATTTTACGCGAATATTCTGAAAGATTCATAAATGAGAGCGATAGAATTTCTCTTGTTTTTCATGTGAACGAGAGCAAATCATAAATGTAATGTTCACGTTGAATCCTCCACATATTGTCAAGCAGTAGAATTTGACGCGACGACAGGACAAATAAAAGAATGGAAGTCTAGAGCACTCTGTCCGGTAGGCATTTTTTTTTTCTCTCTCATCCCGTGTTTGTCATGTCCGAAATTCTACTGTTTGACAACACGTACGAACCAGCCGTACTCTACAATGCGATGTCCTGTTGCTCCTTTGCTTTGGTTTAGGCAGCTGCTCTTGGTGGCCAATTTGCAACTGACGATTACGTCCGCTACCGCGGCCGAAACGTCAGTGAAATTCCGTGTTCTTTCCTATGCGTGCTTTTCGAACAGGAAACTGTTCCAATGGTGTGGGAGTCTGAGTGAAGCAGCTGCCACACATGCATGTTTTCTTATACGTAGGCTTCTGTGGTGGACCAAGTGAATCCCGCGAGACGGTGTGCCGGCGTGTTGCTCGACCAGCAGCATGTACTGACAGCTGCTCAATGCTTTGGACCTGACAATGGGTAGGTTCAGAATTCGCACGGATGTGAGACGAGGTGTGGAGAAGGCAGAGCGGGGGTAGAAGAGAAAAGGGCGTGGGCTGCCTTCGCCAAATTCTTTGCGTGAACACAAGCTAGGTCTCTGCAGTTCGACTGCAGTTCGATAACGTAAGATTTATGTTTGAGTTCAAGCAAGATACGCTACGACTAAGTAAGGTGCGTTCATGCGCAACAGATCAAGTGGTTTACTCTCATTCACCTGAAGCGTTGTCGTGCAGACATTTTCTCCGATCCCCATCAGCCTAGGCGCAAACGGCGTGCAGGAAAATGCCTGGTTTCGCATGTGTCTTGCTTGCTGTCAAAGTGCCGCCAACCGACGCCTGTTTCTAACAATATGAGGCACATTCCTTTTGCTTTCACATGCTTACAAAGACTTTCTGAGGGCTTCTTGCGCTCAGTGACAATATCATTGAGGGCAGGATGAGACAGAACAAAAAAATAGGTCACACGCGGGAGAAGCGCTTGTCCCGTGGCTTTTCACGCGCTGGTATTGCTTCAAGCATTCCCTAAACTAAAGCGCTTGTCACAACACCATCAACATCTGTCCATTTCCCCGTTCTGCAAGCACAAACCCACACTTGTGCTGCTCTCATGTTCGTATATACGCTGATTAGCGCTACCATAACGTGATCAAGTATTTGTAAGCTCAACTAAGTAGTTCAAGTAACGGTCAGTGATAACAGCACGTATGAGACCAAAATCGAGTGCTGCTCGCCTATACCACATCCAATATCGTTGCCACACAAAATCGTAAAAAAAAGGAGACTTTTTAAACCCGAAAGTCCATGCTTGTGCGCTAACGCAGCCCGCTCACAGAAAAGAAAAAGAAAAGATCAGGAAAGAAGAACATAACGTGCATATGGCGTTGGCATAAGTTTCCTCATGCCTCCTCGCTTTAAGGCGAACGTCCCTAAGGATAAAAGTTTTGATTACAGGAGGAACAGCGCCGTGATGCTGAACGTCCCGAACGCGCCAGTCACGTTTCGACGAGTGGTGAGTGCCGAGGCGCACCCGAACTTCCGTGTCCCGGACGGTTACCACGACCTGTCTGTGGTGCGGTTCGAGCCCGCGCTCAGTCCAGGAGAACTGGTGCCCATCTGTCTGCCCGTGGTGCTGGACGCCAGGCGTGAGCTTAACGGCAGCATTCTCGACGCCGTCAGCTGGTCCAACCGCCAGAGGGGTAAGACTGCAGCCTATTACCAATTCTGAATAAGGATAGGAAGCTGAACAAGTTGGATTACGCTCATGGTTCAACAACGCAAAAGGGCACGGACAAAATAGGAGACCAGACGGCACGAGCGCTGTCTTTCAACTGAATGGTTATTCAAAAGCGCATGAAAATAAGTATACCAGCTGTTACAAGAACCAAATAACGATGACGAATTCGATAAAAACGCGTGAATGGTGCATGGTCACGAAGAACGAATTAGGCATTTGTTCTTCGTCATTGGAGGAGCTACTCGCGAAAACTTTGCATTCCGAATGGCCTCCCTTTTGTATCCATCGGCTGGTGCGAGCTGTCAGACTCTGTTGCAGAGTCCAGCTGTATGCTTTGTCACACGCGAACCTGTCCGTGTTCGCAAAGCACTTTGTACTCTGGAGTGACTTGTAAGAACAGGCGCATGTCATTCTGTGATAGCGAAAGCAGTATGTGAGCAAGACAGACACTTAGGCTGGTAAACGATTGTAAATACATTTTCTGGTTCCTGGAAATTTTCGCTACTTTTTTTGCCTAGTGTTTACACTCGTTTTTACACTCGTTCGTGAAGCCTCTTGCCTGAATCCGCTTGTGTCTCATACGGCTAATCGTATGCAAAAAGAAAAGAAGAGTGAACGGGCACGACAACGCACAAAGATGTGCTCCGAAATATTGGAGGCAACAGCGGTCTTTTGCGGGAGCTTGCTATTTACTAATGAGGGCACGGTACCACGACCTGTCTGTACGTAGCAGGTGGCACGTAACAATAATAATAATATCTGGGGTTTAACGTCCCAAAACCACCATATGATTATGAGAGACGCCGTAGTGGAGGGCTCCGGAAATTTTGACCACCTGGGGTTCTTTAACGTGCACCTAAATCTGAGTACACGGGCCTCAAACATTTTCGCCTCCACCGAAAATGCAGCCGCCGCGGCCGGGATTCGATCCCGCGACCTTCGGGTCAGCAGTCGAGTGCCATAACCACTAGACCACCGTGGCGGGGCGTGGCACGTAACAGGTGCAAGCAACATATGCAGGTGGTACGTAACAGGTGCAAGTTCGTCAAGAGAGAAAACGACGACTGATCAGCAGGAGCATGTATCTAAGGGCACAGTGTGCAAGAAAGAAGCGTGAACTGGCAATTTTTCTTACTGGTACTTTTGTTACCGTTACATCTGTATTTAAGAGATGTACACGTGCCGGTAGCTTCAATTCATTTAGTCTGATGCTGAAATAATAAAAGCAGAATAATTAATAGAAACAACAACATTTTTAGAGAAGCAAACGGCTGCCCTCAGTCCACTTTCTATGGTATATTTTTTCAAATCGTAACCATGGCACATGAATACAAAAGACAGATGTGTCAGAAACCGTGTTCTACTACAGGGCAGATACCTTCATTGCGTATGAAGACGCTCATCGACTCGGCTACACGTAACATTATTGATGTGCTCACTGAGAGTTCGCCAATAGATTTGTTGTCGCCTTTGCACGTATAGACGGTTTCAAGATTGCGATAGTGGCAGCAAGCGTTCCCCAAGAAAGTTCCGGTCACTTCATTTATCAGTCTCTAACACCGAAGCGGAAAGCGCGTTTTTAATTTGTCTCAGAGTAAGGAAAGTCTCTTTTTTACGTTTTCAGATAAAAAGGAAGGCGCGTAAAATTCAAGGGTACCTCTTATAATGATGTGTAGAGCTTAGAAGAATACTTATTTGAAATATTTGGCGAAACACAGGGTGAAAAGTGTTGAAGATCGGCGGGCTACTCGCCAAGGCTATAGCCTTTCCCGCCATCGCTAGTATACGGTGTACGTCGGTGGACAAAACCGGAAGCCGTCCAGGGCCTGTGTTTGTAAACAGTAAAAGGGTCTATAACTCTTCGCCGCAGACTTCCACCCAGGCTCGATGGGCGAGAAGCGCTACCAAGTGATCGGCGTGTCGAGCTGCAACAACACGTACGCCGGCGTCGATCTGTCCCCATACCCGGCGGGTATCAGCCACGACGATTTCATCTGCACCCAGCTGACCGCAAACGTTGGCAACGAGTGCGTGGTGAGTTGCTGGCACTGTGGCCCTTCTTCGCCTTCGCGCTGCAACTAACAGCACGGCGTTCTTTCGTTGCGTTTTATTTTTTTGCTTTTCTTGATATTTAACTTTAGCTGACTAAACGGACATTCGTAGATCGCGGAATCTTGCTTTTCCAGCAACTCGTGCTTTCCGAAACATAGATACAATGTAAAATGTGAGCTTCGAATGTTTATCTTTTGAAGAAGCCCGATCTAACGTTTGCTGTTAGTTATTACAGTGCAACAACTCTCACCCTTTAAAGAACTGTCTGCCATTTCATGCGAGACATTTCACACTGCTACAGGAAGCGTTGCGTGCAGGGAAAAGTATCGAAGGATTTTCCTTAACGAGTGATTCTGTTTGAATGAGTGTGGTAAGCAATCAACAACGCCATCGTATTCAAGCAAAGTAATGTGGTATATTGCATTACTTTTTTTAATGGACGTTTTCAATTCGTGCATTTCCCAGTGCCTCTCTGCCATCGCTCCATCTTTGTAGCCCGCATACGCATAACCTTTTATCCCTCAAGGTACTTCGAGATCTTCTAAAGCAGCGTACAATTGCACTTCGTGTATTGTGGCTATTCTTGTACCACGAGAACGCACGCTACGCTCGTGTCAACACAGTATTGTCGGGCTGTGCTTCTGTGTAAAATTGTTCGTCCTGTGCCTGTACAACACTATTTCATCTGTGTATACGTTCACAGATTAGTTCCACCCGCCGCGGTAATCTAGTGGTTATGGTGCTCGACTGCTGACCTGACCTTAAGGTCGTAGGATCGAATCCCGGCCATTTTGCCTCCATTTCGATGGAGGCGAAATGCTATAGAGGCCGGTGTACTTAGATTTAGGTGCACGTTAAAGAACTTCACGTGGTGGAAATTTCCAATGCCTTCCACTACGGTGTCCCTCATAATCATATCGTGGTTTTAGGATGTAAAACCTCATCAATTATTATTATTGCATTCACAGGTGAAACAGTACTGCACGTGAGCAGAATGAACACGTCAACGCAGAAGCACAGAGAAATAGCAGTCTGTTGACACGCGCAATGCGCTAACGCGATGCAGAAGTTAGAATTTTGGTTATGCTTTTGTTTTCCGGAATGAAACGTGAACACGGGAAGACAAACTTCTATTCTCGTATCTCACAGTGTGCGAGACATCGGTGTAATATCATTCGCACAGCCTAAGGGCATTTAGCGCCCGAGGCTGCATTACAAGCGTCCGTCGCAATAACGAATAATTAAGCGCGAAAGGTGCTGCATATACATTGTTTCCTGTCGTGTGCGTTTCATTCCGCCGTTGTGATTAGCGTACTCAAAAACAACAGGCACCGAGTTGTTATTCTGTTTCGCCCCTTCCGCGTACACCCCCACTGTTGCAGGGCATCCCGGGCAGCCCGCTGATGATACAGGAAGGAAAACACTGGACCGTCATAGGGATGTACAGCTTCGGCGTGTCGTGCAGTGGCACGGCGCAGTACCCGACCGTGTTCACGCGCGTGTCGCCGTACGTCACCTGGATCTACGAGAAGATTGGACTGCGCTAATGAACGTGGCAACGCAACGGACGGCGTTGGGTTACTGAGTCGAGTGGGAGTCACGCCGCTACTCTTTCGACCAGTCAGGCGCCGGTTGGCAACTATACACCTGCTGCTAACGCTCGCGTCACACGCTGGCGAGTTCGGATAGTCTTATTAAGATGGCTTATAATTTCCTACAGCAATGAGCGTAAGGAGAGCTCGCGACAGCGCGCTGCGCAAGCTCGAAGTGGCTGACGCTACTAATACTGTGGCCTTAGTCTAAGTTTAGTTACAGCGTCATTCAAGTTAGCCTCGAACTACCACTGCTTGCGCTGTTATTGTCTTTTTATCAGGATGAGGGCGAAATACAAAAACATATAATTACATATATTGTACATATGTTGTACATATAATTAGGTGCACACTAGGAACCCCCAAGTGGTCGTAATTAATCCGGTGTCCTCCCCTACGGCGTGCATTGTGATTATGTCGAGGTTCCGCCAGGTAAAACCCCACAATTGATATTTTTACAATTATTTTTGTCTATGGTATCTCCCTGTTTTCTGCACGCCCTCCACATCTCACTAAAGGCCAAAGCGACAACGATTTCACATTGTCCAAAACTCCCACGGAATCCACAAAGAAAACGTTGCCCATCTCATGCTGAAATCTCACGAAGAGGCACGCGAACGCACGGGCGCTAGCGTATACGGACTTACGGTCGGACGCAGGCTCGTCCAGGCAGGTCCACCAGCGCTTATCTTTGTGGCTGCGCAGCATTATATAAAAAAAAATTACCGCCGAAAATATTTACGCAAGCTTTCCTGCCTCTCATTTTTGATGCAGCCGTCGAACCTTGTTTACTAATGTTACCAATGCTTCACTATTTAAGTGTTATTCACGAATTTTAAATAAATGCGAGTATGCTTTGAAGCTCGTGCATCCGGGGTTTAATAATGCCGATCGGCTAATTATCGGAAATCATGACTGATGAATCCATTTAATGTGAATGTGTTAATACTTGACACCCTACAACAGACTATTCCTGGGCTTCCAGCGTGTGACTAAACTGAGGCGATCTAGAGACCTGCGTAGGCCTTTTCTAAGATGTGCGGCCCGTGCACCGCCTTGGTAGCATGGCCTCGTGCCGCATCGTCGTCATCGCGTTAGGCTGGACCGCTGATCCCTTCGGCGTGACTCCATAAGGCCAGTGATTCTGCGAGCAGCCAGTGTGGGACTGAAAATGATGGACGATGGAGTGAATGCTGCTTTTGGTGCTGTTGATGGTTGGTGATGAAATTGAACAGTCGGTGCTGCTGGCAGTTTATTTATTTTTTCTCTTTTGTAAATAAAACAGACCTGTGTTGTCAGTATGTTTGCCTCTGTTTTGAACGAAAGCCGCACGCAAGAAGGAATGCGTCGACCTTTCGTTTAGAAACGTGGAATATAGTAGTCCGAGAATTGCGGTTTAACTACGCTGACGCCACCGTGATACTCGATCGATCTATTCTAGCAAAGCTATATCCGCTTGTAACTGCCTTCGTCGTCACCGTGGTTATCATGATCATACTTGTTAGACAAACATATGTGCTTTGCTATAGCGGGGGTGATACACATTTAGAGAAACAGTAAATGAATAGCAACATTTGAGCACACACGAAATCAACACCGAGACATAATATCACGGATACGGAGCATTTCAAGGATGGCCAGTTAAAAAATTCGGCAGATCCCACGTACCGTGGGGCTCGATGTTATGCGAAGCATGCGCAGGAACGTGGCTGTATCGCAATTTTTTACGTTGAGCGAAACGTTGCGGAATGACGCTAGAGAAATGTGCAAATGGCCTACGCACACACATATTTTGAAGAGTCACACATGTGTTATATAAGCAGTTGTTTACAATTGTTTAACGATGCCAACAGCAACATAGGTGTTACCAACACCACACGCAGTAAGCTGATATGTAGTTCCTATATTCTTCAGCACTGGATAGCGCAAATTCGAATAGGAGAATGAACACAGATGCACAGGACAGGCGCTACTCGCGACAAAGATTTACTCAGAAAAGTTTCCCTAGGTATGTACACATCAGGGCTGGGCAAAGATACTTTGAAATTGTATTGCGATACGATACAAGATACTCAGGCAAGAAGTATTGGAGATACAGATACAAGATACTGCCGCAATAATTGTATCCCATACGATACTTGGCAATTCTATCTTAAGATACTTCGATACATTATCAAATTTGTTATTATAGATCCATATAATGCAGCAGTAAACGCCTATGCACGAAAATGTCTGCTTGAAAATTACTTATCTGTGGCCTATTATGTTTCACTTGAATGAAATGTCTGCTAGTATCTTGAAAGTATTGTCCTTCTTGCTCAAAGTACATTAGTTTCTTTCCAAAACAACTTATTTGGGTTTGCTTTAGTTTCTTCACAGGACAACTCTTTATACACTTCGCTGACAGCGGTTCTCGCTTGTTATTTCTGCCCTTGATGGGAGTCGCTGCTCAGCTTGCCGACCAGCTTTCGGGTTGCTGTATAATCACAATAACTTCAATAGGAAGCCTTCCCACGACGGCACAAATACCGGTGTGGACTTTTACCTTGTCCGTAAAAGACAGTTTGCACAATACCGTATATCCGGACAGGTGTACAGCAGCAACAACGCTGGTAGCGACATTTTCTTTTTTTATTTTTTTTGGGGGGTGGGGGTGGTGGGGTGGAACGCATGGTGTATACTAGGAGTTTGAGACCTTTCGCTAGCGGCCCGGCCCGCACACATGACCGTCTTCATCCCATTTGTTTTCATTTTCTAAATAAGTATGTTCGTGAGCTGCACAGACATGACTGGTCTCAAGCATTCGTTTCGTGAGGAACATGTGGTCACCATGTGCTGAAATATAACCGCGGAACAAGAACTCTATATTTCAGAATCCGCCTCCAGATATCACTCATTGTGTACATCGGTATCGATATTTCGCGAATCCTGACTTCAAATCCCCTTCAGAAATGACCTACATATGAGATATGGGATCCTTTCAAACCCACCATCTTCACTGTCCCGGCCCTTGCAGATTTCGCTACGGCGGCCCGCTGGCTATAAGCTGAGTTTAAGACCCCTGGTGTATACGTAGATGACGTAAAATTGCAATGAATTGTCATAATCTACTTACCTGCTGGCGTAAAGGGTTCCTTGTTGATAGACTCACTAACGTGCAATCTTTTAGCAATTTTTCTTCAACGATAGAACACGTGCAACACAGAAACGTCTCAGACGTATTGTATAGTTGCACAAAGCGTCGCAGAACACCGCCGCTATTAACGCTATTGCAGCTTACAGCTCACATTACGTGGTGATTAGAAATACGAAAAATACTTAAGAAGGCCTAAAACAGGAAAACAAATATAAGTAAAATAGAGAGGTGGTTGTTTGTCAAACATTCACATTGAATGAGTACTGCACACAATACAGAGGGCGCCCTTAATAGCTATAAGCACTGCTGAAAGCCGTAGAAAAGTGCTTACAGGAGAGGGAAATAGCAGACAGTTGGCGGAAAAGTAGAATGAACTTAATTTATAAAGGCAGGGGAGAAAAGGATAACATTCGCTCGAATAGACCGCTAACCATTACATCGGTGCTATACAGGTTGGCGATGCAGGCAGTAAAATTAAAATTAGAAGCGTGGGTAGAACAAAATGATATTTTGGGAGAACTTCAGAATGGATTTCGAATCGACAGGTGGTTAGACGATAATCTGTTTGTTCTTACCCAGTGTATAGAAATATCGAAAGCAGAAAACAGGCCCTTGTACGTAGCTTATCTAGATATCACCGGGGCGTATGACAACGTTAATCAGGAAATTTTGTGGGATATATTGAAAGAAGTGGGCATAGGTGACGACTATATACAGCTTTTGAGGGAAATATACCGAGAAAATACAGTTTGTATTGAATGCGAAGGAAAAAATTACACCATCTCCCGCTAAAGAGGACCATGAGGCGATGCGAAGCCGGAGCACTTGCACGATCGCGTTCCGTTGGCATTCGTTGGGCATGCTACCGACCTCGCGTCGTGGAACGCGAAGAGGGACGCTACGCGCGTCGTATCTTCCATCTAGCCTGGCCGTCAATTCTTATAGGGCGAGCGGGGAACGCGGTCGACAGGCGGGCGAGAGGGGGGCAGCGTAGGAGAGGAGAGAGAAGGGGAGGGGACGCGCATGCGCTCGAGCTCATCGCGGCGTTGCGCAGGAGAGAATTTCGGCATGTCTAGCCAGCGTTTCAGAGGAAGAGTGGAAATGAGGAGGGGAGAGGGAAAGTGGAGAGGGGAAGGGGAGAGGGTGAGTGGAGAGGGGAAGTGGAGAGGACGTGTGTGTAGAGGGTATGCGCATGCGCAGTAAGGGTGGTCACGCCGCACACCACCACCACCACCACCGGATTGAGCTCCGCCTTAAAATAGTTCGCATCTAATAAGTAGCAAGGACAGCGTTGAAATTAGCAAGGGGCTGAGACAGGGATATCCTTTGTCCCCGCTGTTATTCATGCCGTACATGGTGAGGATGGAAAAAGCGCTAGAAGGTAGCAACATTGGATTTAATTTGTCACACAAACAGGTCGGCACGATGGTTGAGCAGAAGCTTCCAGGTCTATTTTATGCTGATGATATTGTCTTATTTGCGGACAGTCAAGATGATATACAGCGACTGGCAGATATATGCGGAAGGGAATGTGAGGCTTTAGGACTAGGATTTAGTGCAACAAAATGTGGATTGATGGTATTCAATGATCACGAAGGCCATGCGGTCTTCATACAGGGCCAAAAATACCGAGGGTAAGCGAGTACAAGTACCTCGGAGTATGGGTAAATGAGGGGGATAGATATATGGAGGTACAAGAGAAAGCATCGGTAGCAAAGGGAAAGAGGAATGTTGCAATTATGAAGCACAGAGCTTTATGGGGATACAATAGGTACGAGGTGCTTCGAGGGCTGTGGAAGGGTGTGATGGTCCCGGAGCTTACATTTGGGAACTCAGTGGTGTGCATGAAGTCAGAGGTACAATCAGGAATGGATGTAAATCAAAAGACGGTGGGTCGCCTCGCGTTGGGCGCTCATGGGCAGACGACAAATGAGGCTGTAAAGCGTGATATGGGATGGACAGGCTTTGAAGTGAGGGAAGCTCAGAACAAAATGAGATTCGAAGAGAGGCTGAGGAAAATGAGGAAGAGTAGATGGGCAGAGAAGGTTTTCAGGTATTTGTATAGAAAAAGCGTTGACACGCAGTGGAGAAAAAGAACTAGGAGGCTCTCCAGTAAATATACGGCTAGCAGTGCGGGCGATATGGCAACAAGGAGCATTAAGCGGAAGGTCAGAGAGGCGGAGAGGACTTATTGGATGGCAGCGATGGAAAAGAAGCCGGCTCTGAGTAACTACCGAAAGGAAAAAAACGAAATAAGGAGGGAAAGGTTTTATGATAATTCAAGGGGAAGCGCTCTACTGTTTGAAGCAAGGTCGGGCTGCCTTAGAACGCGTAGTTATAAAGCGAGACTCAGTAACGAAGAAGAACAATGTACATGCTGCGGGGGAACTAAGGAAACGATGGAACATGTACTGATTGAATGTGGCGAATTCACCCAGTTATACGTGTGGGCACGAGTCTACATGAAGCCTTGGGTTTTAGGGACAACAATGGAAAGCTGAACATGTCCGCGATAGAAATAAGTAAGAGACGGTTAGAGTATTGGTGGCAGAAAAGTAGAGATAAAGAACAAAAATAAATAATGGGGGAATAATAAGGTCATTCTGCCTTAAGAGGCAGAGAGATAGACCGTGAATTTGTATTTTTTGGTATAATAACATAGATTTAATCAATGTAGATAAGGTATTAGGTCAACATGAAACAAGGTAGTTTTTTTTTTCCCCGAGCCTGGTGGCAGACATGTCACCGCCCCGTTACAAAGGGGACGCTCATAGCATCCAGAATGAAGTATCGTCAACTTACCTGTTGAGATAACAGAAAATTCAGTGCCTATGAAAAATTGCCTGAAACGGCTCGTTGGGGCGCTCATGAGTAAAAGGGAGCATTCAGTAAAACAACGTTTCCCGAATACCCTTCCTAACATCTTTAAGATGGCTCCTAATGATTTTCATTATTATAGTGCAAACTCAATTTCGCTATTTTTCTAAGCGGTAAGCTGAATGGTTTGTACTGTATACTCAAGACACGCCCACATAATTATATATTTGTTTTCAAAATCGCCTTGGCAACGTCTAAATGTGTTAACAGTAGTAGAAATAAAGCAGAAGAATAAAGCAGAGATCTTATTTTGGGAGCGCGTTGCAAAAGACCTACTGCAGTGACCAGACTGGAAAAACAGTGCAGAGACCTAGGTTATGTATGAGATGCAAAATGACAGCTAAGAAAGCACTTGTGCTAATAATGAACTTATGATTTCAGAATTTCTTTGAATAAATGTAGCAGAAAGCGAGAAATACAGTACGCTAAGATATTTTCTGTTAGGTAAACGCTTGCTCTTTGAGATCTAGCATCAGTACCAGCTAAAGCTGTTAGAATCTTATTTGCATGTATGTTAATTCATTGCATGCAAGTCAAACTTACATCCATGAGTTCCTTCCAATCGCTGATAGTATGCCAAATGCACGCGACGCAAACCAACCCCATTCTTGCACGCATCACATTTCGTTACAGAGCAAGACGCAAGACGCGAGATAATAACGACACTGTAGCTACATCAGAATTTGCGCAATAGACGCCGCACGCAGTGGAGTACGCGGCGCATGGACAGTGGCTAAGAGCAAGTGCCGCGGCACTGGCGCAACTAAAAAGAAAAGGGACGAGAAAACAAAAGACGGCAGATACCACGCATTGTGGGAATCGATGTAATGCGAAGCAGCCAGCAAAGAGCTGCATACATCGTCTTGTATGTAATTGAGGAAAATGCGTGACATGGTTTTCATGTTAACTCCTATTATTTATGTTCGTCACACAGTAACGTCGAGCAATACCAACTTCGGGGTCGATCAAGCTAGAGAAACGGCCGCCAGCGCACCATGAGCGTGGCACGTAAGTAATGCTGTACATGACATGTGTGTCATGACTTTCATGTTAACTCGTGTTATTTATGTTCGTCACACAGTCACTCGCAAGATACCAATTTCGGTGTATATCAAGCTAGCGATACGGCCGCCAGCGCACCATGAGCGTGGCACGTAAGTCATGCTGTACATGACATGCGTGTCATGATTTTCATGATAACTCGTGTTATTTATGTTCGTCACACGGTCACGTCGCACGATACCAATTTTGGTGTATATCAAGCTAGCGAAACGGCCGCCAGCGCCCCATGAGCGTGGCACGTAAGTCATGCTGTACATGACATGCGTGTCATAATTTTCATGTTAACTCCTGTTATTTATGTTCCTCACACAGTCACGTCGCAAGATACCAATATTGGTGTATATCAAACTAGCGAAACGGCCGCCAGCGCACCATGAGCGTGCAACGTGTCATGCTGTACATGACGTGCGCGTCATGATTTTCATGCTAACTCGTGTTATTTATTTTCGTTACACAGTCACGTCACAAGATACCAATATTGGTGTATATAAATCTAGCGAAACGGCCGCCAGCGCCCCATGAGCGTGACACGTAAGTCATACTGTACATGACATGCGTGTCATGATTTTCATGCTAACTCGTGTTTTTATGTTTGTCGCACAGTCACGTCGCACAACACCAATTTCGGGGTAGATCAAGCTAGCGAAACGGCCGCCAGCGCTCCATGAGCGTGGCACGTAAGTCATGCTGTACATGACATGCGCGTCATGATCTTCATGTTAACTCGTGTTATTTATGTTCGCTACACAGTCACGTCACAAGATACCAATTTTGGTGTATATAAATCTAGCGAAACGGCCGCCAGCGCCCCATGAGCGTGGCACGTAAGTCATGCTGTACATGACATCCGTGTCATGATTTTCATGTTAACTCGTGTTATTTATGTTCGTCACACAGTCACGTCGCAAGATACCAATTTTGGTGTATATCAAGCTAGCGAAACGGCCGCCAGCGCACCATGAGCGTAGCATGTAAATCATGCTGTACATGACATGCTTGTCATGATTTTCATGTTATGACTTGTGATTTATGTTTGTCATACAGTCATGTTATGCCATACCAATTTTGGTGCACATTCGATTAACCAAGCGACCAGGAGAGCACAAAGTCGTAGGCGGCTAGATAGATAGATAGATAGATAGATAGATAGATAGATAGATAGATAGATAGATAGATAGATAGATAGATAGATAGATAGATAGATAGATAGATAGATAGATAGATAGATAGATAGATAGATAGATACGCTCAAAGTCGCAGAAGTTCGCTAAGAAATGCTTCGCATTTAAAAAGTACGTGGGTGGGGCGTAGACTCTGGCGGAAAAATAAAATTGCGTCACTGCCCTAAGACTTAATCAGATAGCTTAGTGGCACCAGTACCAGCTTGAGAAGCGGAGATTGGCCAGCGATTATTGTTTCGCACGGTTGTGTTGCGATAGAAGTATCTTGTATCTTAAGATACACGATACATTATGGAATGTATCGGAAATACAGATACAGATACTCGTCTTTGGAGACGTATCGCGATACAGATACAATATACCCATAGAGTATCTAAGATAGTATCTAAGATACATGTATCTTCGATACTGCCCAGCACTGGTACACATGTACACAGCGGAGTGGCACGAGCAGGCACACTGCACGTACGTTACAGTCAGAGTTGTTACAGTTGCGTTACAGTTGTTATGCTTATACTTATCCGTTATGACGGAGAACGCACGCACGTTTCACGAACGCGTGTGCATGTGTGGAAGGGGTTCTTGGCACCAGCAGCTACACAGGACTTGTTATCGGATCCATTCGTGATCGCGGCTACGAATGGTCTAAGTGTAGTGAAATGCGAGGTATAGTAGAGCTGGTGGAAACCGCGGATGGCTCTTGTGAAGAAATGATCTATGATGCCTCCTGCCCTGGACGTGGCATCGATATCTTGTGATGCCCTGTCCACATCCAAGCAGTCTTTCATGCCGTCTAAGAACCAGGCATTGTTGGGTTTGATAAATCAATGCTGAAGTCACCGGTAACCATGAGGGACATGGTCCTCTCGGCAGAGTTATTGTAGGAAGCATTGACCCCTTTTTTTGCGTAATCCACGTGGTCGACGTTGCGGACCATGTGGACGAGTGGATGGTAGCCCAGCGTCTTTCAGGGGTGCTCTGTCTTCAATTGCCTAACTGTCCGTGCGTCCGCCGCTGTGGTGTAGTGGTTACGGTGCTCGGCTATTGACCCGAAGGTCGCGGGTTCGATCTCGGCCCTGACGGTCGAATTTAGATGGTGGCGAAATGCTAGAAGCCCGTGCACTGTGCCATGTCAGTCCACGTTAAAGAATACCAGATGGTCAAAATTTCCCGAGCCCTTCACTACGGCGTCTCTCATAATCATATCGTGGTTTCGGGACGTAGAACCCCAACAATTACTATTATTATCACTTTCCTTCCGTGTCAACGTGTATGTTCGCGGTTACTGCGTTGAATGAGACTGTTATTACCTGTGGCACATACCCGCATCACTTAACCCTTTGCGACACGGCGTCCTTGTTTGGGGACGCGAACTGTGGAGGCGCGTCCCACGCCGCGTGTTTCTTCAAATGGCCTGAAACTCAGTGTGCACATTCGTGCACGCTTCCTGATTGGACAACTAGCGGTCGTTTAACTTCATTGTCCTGCGTATTGCTGCAGAGGATCACTTTGCTGGAGACACTACCATGCTAGACGATCGTTCGACGTGCCGCCTTCCAGCACCAACGTCAAGAGTATTTTTTTTGCGTCACTCGAAACGAATACAACCAAAAAAGCAAGTGTGCATGCTTTTCAGGCCTAATATTTGATGCTTTTTATGCAAGTATTGAAGCTGACTGATGGCAGAATAATTAGATAATTAGTTACACGCTATTTAACGTTAGTAACTGAAACTCACGCAAAACAACACATTCCTTCGTTTTCTTTCTTGGAATGTAATAGTGAACGTCTTCAAATCATGCCATGCGAAATTGACGCATTTGCAGCCGGTGCATCATAATTCGTGTCTGCAGGGGATAAACTCTGGTGTGCGTGTATGTGCCACACGTGACTGAGGGAAAGGGTGTCATGAAGTACGCGACAGGTATTTTGCGTTATTCATGTCGTGACCAGTAAATCGTGTTCGTCATACACTCACCCTATATATGCTGCACAAATTTTGGTATATTACACCATATGGAGACGACCAGGAGAGCGCCCAGACGTAGATAGATAGATAGATAGATAGATAGATAGATAGATAGATAGATAGATAGATAGATAGATAGATAGATAGATAGATAGATAGATAGATAGATAGATAGATAGATAGATAGATAGATAGATAGATAGATAGATAGATAGATAGATAGATAGATAGATAGATAGATAGATAGATAGATAGATAGATAGATAGATAGATAGATAGATAGATAGATAGATAGATAGATAGATAGATAGATAGATAGATAGATAGATAGATAGATAGATAGATAGATAGATAGATAGATAGATAGATAGATAGATAGATAGATAGATAGATAGAAACGCCCAAAGTGCCAGAGGTTCGCTAAGAAATGCTTCGTATTTAACATGGCTAATTACCTATAAGACAAATCCGTTGGAAAAACCGTGTCCAAAAACCATGTAAACCCGTGTCGTCTGATTATGGTTTCCAATGATAAATAGTCCTGCGAAAGAAACTGTACTTCAAAACAACGATACCAAAAACAGAAAGGCGTGAAGTTACGCGCATGAAAATTCAGTAAGAGGAATGAACGCAACAGCGTGAAATAAAAAAAAAACGAAGGTGTTTGGACGATATCCCGAGAGATTTAAGAATTTTTCAACCAGTGAAAGGAAAGTTCGTACACCATCAAAGTCTAGAGAAGTGCGAGTTTCGTGGTGACGCTATGTCTGTTAAAGGACCCCCTAAACAACCTCTGAAAATACAAAGATCGAGCGCGTTATTCTCTCCTGGTGTTTCCTGCATTTTCGCCACAATTCGCGACGCCAGCAGCCCGCTCACACGACGTCAAGAGGAAATAAGTTATCCATTGGTCCGTATACGAGGGATATCAGATGTGAATTACCTCCTGCTCTGCTTTGCCACGCAGTCGCCCGCCCGTTCCGTCTTGTCTCGCATGACTATCACGCGCGATCAACTGACTTCACTTCGTTTTGTGCGTTTTCGACTGCACAAGCGGAGGTAACAGCGTGTAGCCGAAAAGCGCGAAATCCTGATAGGCTCAACGCTTAGTGCTGACATTGTCCACGTGTTTTATGAAGAAAGAAGGCGCGAGGAGGAGATAGTGCCTGTATGTAGGGTAGTGAAGGCGAGAAAGAAACTACTCTCTCGTCTTAGAACTCGGAGTGCTTTAGGGGCCCTTCAACACAGATTGAACAAAATGTCACCTAACGTTGCCATTTGAAAGAACGCCTTTCCAGTAGCCCATATCTAGGTAATTTCTGAAGGGGATTCGAAAAACATACTGATCATGATTTTCACAGTGACTAAAATCTGGACGACGATTTCGAAATTTAGAGTTTTCGTTCCACGCGGATGTTTCAACTCACAATGACCGCATGGTGTGCCTCAAGAAAACGAATGCGTAAGACTAGTCCCGTCTCTGCAGCTGATCCAAATCAATTGCAATAGGCGAGAAAAAAATGTGAGTACTCTTTAGAAAAATCACAAAACTTCATTCAGTGTGAAGCTGCGGGCCGTTAACGAAAGGTCAGTGGGCCGCATGCGGCCCGCGGGCCGCGTGTTTGAGACCCCTGATCTAGATAGTCCTGATTGTTATCGGACCTTTAGTGAAATATACGGCTTAAAGACAACTGATACGCGTAATACCAGCTATAACGGACGGCCTCCTGTATTTATATACTATCTGGCCAAAAAGCCTGTTTTAAGAGAAAGCTCGAATACAGAGAAATTTCCTGGTCGCAAAAAATATATCCGTCGTTAAGGAGAGTGCTAAAGATATGCCGGTAAATTAAAGCCTTGACATAAGTTCACCATTGTTAACAAGGTCATACATATCTGATTTCTGGACTCTTTTTTATTTTTATTAGAGTCAACAGAAAGAATTCTGTTAAGATCTACTAAGAGCATTCGTCGGTCACTGCCATCCAGTTCTTTTCGCTTCGCCGTATTCTTGAATGCAAGTTTTTTAAACTGGTGTCTACTAGGTTAAAACCCAAAAGGTACACGTAATATCATTCAAAACAGTGATAGCAACAGTTTATTTTGCTGTAAATAAAAACAATTTTAACACCAATGCTATAATATGCTGAGTGTCACTGTAGTTGTATCTAGCAGGGCCAGCGAGCCAAGTATATTCGCACAAATCGTACGGAAAGAATCACTCGCAAGGGATTCCCTCGTTAAGACTCGTTCGCTCCCATAGTTCATTCGGCCGTCAGCAGCGCACACGGCCACTTTTTCCTCATAGGCGTTCCCTTGGCGCAATGGTGAGCATCGGCAAAGGCGGTTGAGTGCATCAGTGGGCCATTGCAGGCATCCCTGCCGAACGTCTCACCACACTGCAGGAAGCACCAGGTGAAGAAGAACAGCCTGTCGCCGCGCATGTCCGGCGCGTTCTCTATGTACTCGGGCTCACGGTTCGCCCGCGCCGCGCGGTACGCCCTCCAGATTGCCTCGACAGAGGCAAATCTGAACATCTGCTCCCATTCGAGCAAGCTGAGAGAGCTCGCGTTCTTTTTCCGGCTTAAGAGGCACGAGATCTCGTTAGTAAGCTTGACTTCGGTGGCCCCGGTCCAAGAGCCGTTGGCGAAGAACAGCTCGGCGAGACTGGCGCCGACGACGGAACCGAGGGCACCGTACTTGGCGCTCAGAGGAGCGTCGGACTCGTACACGGGAAACGCGAGCGCGTACGGCATCAGCGAGAAGTCCAGCTCCTCCCTGTACACGCGGGCAAGAAGAGGCGCCGTCTTCTCGACCCCTGAAACCATCTTGACAGCGTACGGCCACGGACTGACGTCCTCCGGCGCCACCTAGGAGTGCGTCAAATCGAGGACACTTTGGTTAGGACAGCGATCTAGGCGAGTTGATACAAGCTTATAGCGTGAATGAGAGTGCTTTAAACGTTTCACGTATGAAGTTCCTGAGGAATAAAGTGTTACAGCAGCGTTATGCACGCTTGAGGCGAGTGTGCGCCGCAATACATGCGCCACCGAGATGCTTGCAACGCGTGGATGCACCTTACCCAGCCGCAAAGATAATCAACATCAAGTAGCCCAGCTATTTATCTGCCACCTAGGATCTGTTATAGGATGATATCGGGCCGAGTCCTGTGCCACACGTGTACGAATAAGTTCAGTAATATTGTTGCTGCTCACTCACCAGTATTTTTGTATTAGGGTGCTTTATGCTTTGTTATTGAGATATCACTGAGCCATGACGTGTCGAAGCACTGAGCACTCGGAGCTTCAAGTCTCAAGTGCTTCGGGCAACTGCAAAAAAATTACACCATCTCCCACTAAAGGGAACCATGAGGAGATGCGAAGCAGCATTGGGGGTGCACACCAAGTTTTCGTTTACGCTCACTCGGCGTTTCCGTTAGTGTGTATGGTTTGTATTTAGTGTTTGTGTTATCATTTACTTAGCGAGCCCTGCGCTGCTGCTGCTCCGCGACGATCTCGGCAGAGGTTGGAGTGTTGCTGCAACTGGCGCCGACGTTGACGTTACAACTCATCTGAACGGGAGCGAAGCGAGAATGACGCCGACGTTGACATTAAACTCATCCTAACGGGAACGACGCGAGAATGACGGAAGCCGACCGAGCGCACGCGCTTATACACATGAAATGGGGGAGGGAGAGGAGAGAGTGGGTTACAGGATCTATTTGGCTGCGGCGCAGCTGCATCACGTGGGAGGAGCGGCTGCGCCGCGGCTGCAGCGCGGGGGAGCAGAGTAGAGAAGGCGACCGAACACCTGCGTAAAGGAGGAGAGTTGGAGAGAGAGTAGGCGCATGTGCAGTGGAGCGCGGACGTCACCGGATCAAGCTCGCTCATAAGATGCTTGGCATCTAAAAGGTGTCAACCTGCCTGCCAGTAAACGCTTCGGGAAAAAAATCTGGCCGAATTCACGCAGACGTCATCGCGCTAAGTCGCTTTCTTGTATTCCTGATTTACAGACACAGAGGGAGTAAGAACACCAAATTTTAATTCGTGATGGAAGGAGAAAAGCCCGGAGAATGTTTCGGCCAATTTGCGAGTTCTGCAACGTGCTTAGCTACAAATTATGTAACGATAGGAGGGCATTCCTTACGAGCTGTACTTGTTACTATATGAAATACTTGCAGAAGTCAACGTTTAGATGAAAATTACCGTTTCAGGCAACGAATGTTCGATAATGAAAAGCTTAATCTAACTCAGTGAAAAGCTAAACATAAATTTACCAACAGTGATTCCTTCCGGCGATTAAAGAAATGCGACCCTACAAAATATATAGCAATCATGGTCAGTACGTCAGCAGCGGAAAATCGTGTTTGGTGTATCCTTGAAAACGTCGCTCGTTAACGCTGTTAGGATTGTTACCATCATGACAATTATCGCTAATTGTATTCCACGTCTTCTTTGTTAATTCGCAGCTTTCGTTGATGTCCGTGGCGGCAGCATTATATCGGGGCCCCAAATGGAGAAGCAAAACTTTTGTTTTGGGGATTTCAGTACCCCAAAATAAACCATCATGTATAGAGTGTTAAGGTTCGCCTTTACGCGGCAGGGTTATGGATTTAAAACCGACGCCAAACACGAAGAAGAGTCAGCGCGGAGTCATCCTTGCCAAAGCGAGAATGTTCACGCGTCCACCTTGGCGGCCAGATCGGCGGCACTTGCACGGACTTGTTCCTGTCATGCAGCTCGCCCTCAAGCAAGGGTTGAGTGTGCGGAGTAGGCCCCGCGCAATGCGCTCGAAAGACACAAGCATACGACACGCGCGCCTGACTTGTATCTTCACACTCGCGCAATTCGGCCGCCAAGATGAGCACGTCAACATTCCCACCTCTATTGGCGAGTATGTTCTGAGCTTCGTCTTGGAAGCTGTCAAACTTTAGCTCCTTGGAGTGCACCGCTCACCCATTGCGATGTACAGGTACCAAATGTCTGCTCGTTTTCCGTCACCTTGTCTTCTCTTGCGAGACCCTCTCCGGTTATATACCTGGCCCAAACTCAGCGCAACAATAGTCAAATACCAAGGCCTCCGCTGAAAGATCACTTACAGCACAGACGTAACTGAAGTGTCCCTTAACACTGAAGTGCGAAACCAAATCAGCTTAGACTGATAAAGTGATTTAAAGAACTCTACTGCTGTTAATTACTTCCTCATAAGATCATTATTGGAAGAGAACATGGAGTTCAGATTCGCATTTTTGAATTTGGCGCCGAAACTTCTGATCCTCAATGTCAATGTGCCGTCATGGATTTCAAAACCTTTTTTTTTTCGTATTTCAGCCACATTGCCTCAATAAATTTCCCTGCAACGGGCGAGGTTATGTTTCTGGCTCCCATAGAATGCAATGCAATTCATTCACGATAAATGATTATATAGACCCTCGTAGACGCCGTCAGAATCTATGATGGCACTGCGAATCAGTGCAGGATCTTCAAGAAGGCGTCGCCACGTCTATTTCCTTTTTTCGAAATATTCTCGCTTACCAAGTGTCTTCTCGTGAGAAGAGCCGATCTGTTGGCATTCTGAACGGCCAATTTACTGATACGACAAAAATGGTTATCCTCCTCAAAGTCTCTTTAAACACTACTGAATGAACTAACATCAGTAATGAGTACCTGAGCGAAGCCTCGGCTCACAGCCTCCAGCGAGTTGAGCAGCAAGGGCGACATGTCCGTGAAGGCGCGGAACGTGCGGCTGAGATGGGCGTCGGTCGAACTTTCTAAGTAGCGAAGCACAGCGCCCGTTCCGTTGTTGTACGACGGCACATTGAAGTCCTTAAAGTCCCGCGACCGGTGTATCTGTTCTCGAAACTTCTCGCTCACTCCCTTCACGACACGAGCCACGTCTTCTAGCGTCGCCGGCGTCACCACTTCTTGCACGTACTCCGCGTTGAAAGCGAACCCCATGGTGGTCTGGACGAGATCGAAGCAGGCCGCCTGTTGCGCGACTTCGGCGGCTTTGCGAGAACCACCACTCACGATGCGCGCGACGACATCTTGGTTGGCCACAAAGGACATGATCTGCACCATCATCCATCCTAGCGACAGCGCGAACCCCTCGTCGCCCAACAAGGAAGGCAGCTGAAAAACCTGCCGGACAAAGTCGGGCTTCCTGATCGTAACCCTTACATCGGGGTCCTCGCTAATGGCGAATATCTCGGCCAGGGCGGCCCTCCACGTGTCACGGCTTACGTGCGAGGCGTTCTGCTCGACGAGCGTCTGCCACACGGTGCTGCCGTCTAGCTCCAGCTCTGGCGCGTCCGCGTGCCAGAAAGGCTCGCGTAGCGCGAGCACGGTCTCGTTCTCGAGGCGCGCCTGCATGTCGTACTGCACGAGCGTGGCTCCCGGTCCACCGTAGCGGTCTCGCAGCTCGTTGAACATAATCTCATGAACCGTTTGCTCGTAAGCCTTCTCCCGGATCAGCACAATATCGCGGTACCGGTCTGTCGGCTCGATCACGTAGCGTCGCTCGCTCATCTTGTGCACTCGGATCAGGAAAGCCACGCCCCAGTTTCTGGTCAAAGATAGTAGCGTCAAAAGAGGATTCGCCGTGGCGCCGCGCAGGGGCCACATCAGCCCAACAAGCCGCAGGGCACTTCTCACGTCATCGACCTGCGTGTTTAACAGTTCCACTTGCTTAAGCTCAACTCTGGCGATTTTTCGAGGTGAGTGAATCTCACTGAAATTTGGTGGGTGCGTTGCCCTGCGCACTTGCATCATTTGTGCCAAGCAACAGGCTTGAGAAATGCGCAGATTTCTTACGAATCAATCTTATTGTAGAAGCGTTGCGATACGGGTCAGTTGGATAGACGTTCATAATAGCAGAGCAAAACCACACGGGACAAAGGAGAAGAAAGCACAGGACGAGCACTGACCTTCAACTGAACCATTTTTGTTTGAAGGACAGAAAACAAAGAGCAACAACAAATAATAATCGTGGCGATTTCACGTCCCAAATCAGCATATGATTATGAGGTACGTCGTAGTGGAGGGCTCCGGGAATTTTGACCGTTCTTTAACGTGCAGCTAAATATAAGTACACAGGCCTTCAGCACTTCGCCTCCATCGAAATGCGGCCGCCGAGGCCGGGATTCGATCCCGCGACCTTCGAGTCAGCAGTCGAGCACCATAACCGCTACACCACCACGGGTAAATAGCAATAAATTAACAAGAAAAATCAGCAGCAGTTATATTCGTTGTTGTTGTTGTTGTTGTTGTTGTTGTTGTTGTTGTTGTTGTTGTTGTTGTTGTTGTTGTTGTTGTTGTTGTTGTTGTTGTTGTTGTTGTCTTTTCTGTCGCTCTGATAAAAATTGCTCAGATGAGGGTCAGTGCTCGTCCTGTGTTTTCTCCTTTGTCCCGCCTTCGCTTGCACTGTTATTAAGAATTTTGTTGATTACCTCAGACCACCCGCATTGTTCCCCACAATTATTGACTACACCGTGCATGACGTATATATATTTACAGGCACTCAACGCATGCTGAGAATGATTACCAGAGGCCAGCGAAAGCACCCGGCGGCGTCAGCAACTACTATGTTTGGGAAACGCAGTGTTCGACGCAAAACGTCGGTGTCGCTAGAAATTACGTTTTGTGTGGACAGTGAACTGATGGGCATAAAGTAATATCACATGTTGACTGCATCTACCGAAGTCATGCAGGACGCAGTACAGTTGAAACTCGGTTTAGCGAAGTGATGGGGTGCTCAAATGACTTCGTTTATGGGGAAGTTCGTAAAATAGAGGAAAGGATTTTTCGGTCTATCGATATCTAAGATTGTAACGTAGCGTCACCCGAAATCTACCGCCGCATTTTATTTGCCACTAATACACGCCAGCGCGTGCGAAAAGTCCGCGAGGGCAGCCTGAACATGACACATATTCCTCCCATGTCCGGGCGATACAGGCGAGGTAAATGGTCATGTGCAGCCATGACAAGCTGCCGATAGGCAAAGACAGGGAGAACGAATGCAGTTAATGTGCGAGTAGGCAGAACAAGAAAGGAGACGATCAGCGCCATCTGTCGTATAAGCCATTAAATAACGAAGGCAACCACAGTGATCATGTGGAGTATTTCCAGGGACTACAAACCAGTACCGCCCAAAGCCAGTTGATATGTAAAAGCGCTACCGACTTCGGTGTGTAGCCTCGTCAAAATAGAACAATGCGGTGACTAGGGTTCCTAGATGTTTTAATGCGGTAGCGTTACAGCGCGCGTCCGAAGAAAAGCAGTTTGTGTAAAAATTAGAAAGAAATCACTGCATTTTTGCTCATCTGTTTCCGGGAAAACTTCGTTCAGTCGAGTTCAGTACCATGAAACCCTCGTTAATTCGAGTTGATGACAACATTGAACCCTATAGGCATAGGCGTGCGCTGTGTCCCCCATCAGGGGGGGCGGGGCAAAGGTTCATCGCAGCGCCCCCAGCCTACTAAGTCAATGTATGGGGCAGATTTTGCGCCCCCCCCTCCTATCTAGGTGACTAGAAGGGTCATGTACGGGGCAGATTTAGCGCCCCCTCCTCTTAGGTGATTAGGGGGGCGGTTGCCCCCCCCCCCCTGTGCGCACGCCTATGCCTATAGGTACTTGCAGGGGAATGGAAATTTCTTCGTTAAATTGGGTAATTCGTGAAATCGGGTTTCATTAGACGAGGTTTAGCTGTAATGGGGAAATCAAACACGAATAAAAAAATTACAAAGTAGAACAGCTTCCGCAAGCAATAACTCGAGAGCGCAATCTCGCATCGGTAATTATGCAGTTGCAAAGGCTGTTTGGGCCCCACACTAAGTGAGCAAGGCAAAATAACGCCCACATCAAAGCTGCCGGCCAAAAAAAAAAAAAAGCAAACCAACCTGTTTTGTTAGCCCTAACTTGTTCGTATTTCAATTGTTCATGCCTGTACTGTACAGTCCTGGCCGGTCTCATACGCAGTTTGAGCCATGTCAATCGCGTTCGGCCGTGGAAGGACTAGCACAGCCGCCCAGTTCGCGCGTCTGCTGCCAGCGAATCTGACCAGAAGCGTGGCCGAATAAAACTGCGCTTATAGTTCCGTATTGGTCGAATGGACTTAAAGTCAACCTTTCTTCATTTATTACAGTGCAAGGAAAAAAAGATTAAAGCAGCCACACGGTGCAATGTCAACATGCGTAAGTTCCCGTCCTCGAAGGCTGGTTCTGCCGAAACTTTCATAAATGAAAGATTATACATGATTTTACGCTAATTTATTATTCAACTTCCGAGATGTATCGTTTGCCTCTTATCCCAAGCTTGCAACAAGCGGTGACCCCTTCGATGGGGACGCGCAAACAACCACCTCGTTTCGTTACACCTACCGAGTCGGTACTGAGATCACCGATACCGCGAGAAAATTACGTGGTCTAGAAAATGAACGATATTACTCTACGTGGAAAGTGGTAATCTTCGTTTATTTTATCAAGCATATCAACTGGGTGCACTAAACAACGAAGAAGGATACACAAACAGGTGTAAGAGCGCATACTATAAAAGGTCATGCGCTAGCTGTTTTCAGTGTGCGGTCGCTCATACCAGCGCGACAAAAAGAAGCGATGGGGCTCACGCGTGCGGAAAATATCCTTGTTTTGCTACGTTCTGGCATAACTCAATGTCACTGAGGCGCGAGTCCCATATCAAGCCAATGACGAGCTGTTGGTGTACCTGCCAATGTATAAACAAATGCCACGACTGTACGGTTCTATGATACAGAGCCGAGAGTGGCCACAAATCGATATCGCCTATACCATTTCTTCTCCTTCACCGTTTTCGTTCTCTGCACTGGCAGGGCCAGCATGCTTAGCGCGCATTCCAAGCTTGTGCATCAATGTGCGGTCGCTCACACCAGCTCAACTAAGAGAAGCGATGGGGCTACATCTCACGAAGCAACCAAGCTACATCCAACCGAGCAGTACTCCTGCATCTCACGGAGGAGTACTGCTCGGTTGGGTTTGGCTTTTCGAATGTCCTTAGCATTCCTACTACCCCACGAGTGCGCGTGACGAAAGCGTCTCGGAAACAAAGAAACGTCATTACCTTGTCATGGTAAAAAATGCGCAGGAGTTGGGCTTCGAACATTCTTTTTTTTTTCTTGCTATGAACGGCTATATCCAAAAACGCCAGATTTCATGCATGTCAGAGATTCTTATAACGGACAGTAACATACTTAAGTCATTTTTCAAGGCGAACATTCCACAAGTGATATCTCTACTGGTGATGGCTAGCGCTGCAAGTGAGTGACTAAGTGATCGAGTAAGTGAGTGAATAAGTGCGAACGAGCGAGCGTTTGTACGGCACCTTTGTGTACTTCGACGCCGTGTCGGCGCAGGCCGTGTACGCCATAGCGGCCCGTTCCCGGGGAGTCTGGAAGTGAGCCGGTACAATGAGGCGCCGCGCCAGCTGCGAGACTCGCGTAGCGAACGTGGTGAGCATGCCCTCTCGTACGCTGTCCCGGCGCTGGCGCAGCCAGCCGCCACACACGTGCTGGTAGTAGTCGTTGCACGGCTCCACCGCCGTCTGGACACTGAACTTCACCACGTCAGCGTACAAGTTGCACGTGGCTGTAAGACGCGACAGAAAAGTGCCTATGCAGTCAGTCTACTGAGAATGTTGGGCTTTCAGACCGGGTAGCTGATGGTGCTCCGAAAAAAAACCCTTACGCTACAACTGTTCCCAAAGAGTAGATGTTAGTAAAATCGTTATGTCAGACATACAAATAGCCAAGGCAACCCATCAACTGCAAAAAAACATCTGCTAAAGAAAAACCTTGGGATTTCGGCCTTATATGAATCTGTAAATATTAAGCCCATAAAATTTTATTACCTGTTTTGGAGCTGTCACAATTACTCGTTCAGAGATTAGGATCGCAATATCCGTATCATATTGCGTATATTGAGCGATAGATTCCGTGAATTATTTGGAGGGCCCGTACGTGTTATACGTATAATTGACGCAACCGTGTCAAGATCCGTAGTAGCCACACATTAGGTGCTTCCACTTAGCCCCTCAAGCAGGCCAGCAGCGGCAGCATTACATCTGCCATAACATATACATTTGACAAGTTTAACAGCTTTTGCGTACACGTGACTCAATGTATTTCATACACGTCGGAGCGCAAAATTGCAGCTGAAGAGCAAACTAAGCCTTTCTAGGCATCACAGCCTAATCCTTGGTATCGAGGACGTGAATTTGTGTGAGGTCAGACACTTTAATAGTGCTTGTTTTGTTTTTATTTGTCTTTTTTTCTTGCATAGTTCATATTCATTCTCTACAAAGCAGCAAAGCTTCCAGAAAAGTGCAACGTTGAATCTAGTTCAGCAGAAGCTTGCAAGGTGGAGGAAGACTGATAAAAAGGACAAACTTAAGTAATCCACCCGTTTGTAACGCGAAGATGCAACGATAATTCGTGCTGAATTCTCAGAAACAAAGCTTGCCAGTTTATTTGTTTTCCTTTTCGTGAACCT
The DNA here is from genome assembly GCF_013339695.2 of Rhipicephalus sanguineus. Taxonomy (NCBI): domain Eukaryota; kingdom Metazoa; phylum Arthropoda; class Arachnida; order Ixodida; family Ixodidae; genus Rhipicephalus; species Rhipicephalus sanguineus. The sequence goes on from NC_051176.1 coordinate 93,663,333, forward strand.
TGAATCCTGCAATCTGACGAAACGCAATGCTCTAATATTTTATAGTCATTCATATTCGTAGTCTTTATTTGAAGTGTGGTAGTTATGAGATGAAGGGAGGTGAGAGTAGGCGAAAAAACAACTTGCCACCGGTCAGAATCACAGTCGAAACATTTCGCTGCGAGGGTCTCAACTCCGACATAGTTGTGGTCGCAGGCAGCGTATACGAGGGTTTATTTGCCTGCTGAATGCTCCTATTGTCGACGTACTGCGTGACGGCAGCGAAAAAAAAACACATTAGCCACCATGGCCACGAGTGGCGCTGGCCAACACTCCCAGGGTTACTCATGCCGCAGTAATCAAGAAAATAGAAAGTTAATGCGGGAATGGTAGCAGCCGCAGCACCGGACGGTCAATGCGGAGCTTGAGGGGTAGGTTCCCAATGGCGGCAAGTTGCGTTATTGTGCACGGGCATTTCCCTTTATCTCGTAATTAATACGCATCAACTAAAAAGTCTGGTGTTGTCCGTAACAGGGGCCTATATATGTTCGGCAGGCCCGTAGCCAGGAATTTTTTTCGGGGGGGGGGGGGGGGGCACTTGGTGAAAACCTTTACTATCTGAGAAAAACACCTATTTTTATTATTTATTTTTGGTAAAAACACGTACTTCACCCAAAATTTCGGGGAAGGGGGGGGGCGGGACCCTAGCCCCCCCCCCCCCCCTCCCTGGCTACGGGCCTGATGTTCGGTAACCCTAATTTCGACGGAACGGTCTTAACCTCTTCGCGGAGTGATCTTGGTTAGGAAGAACTGTAAACAAACGTGTGTTCCGGAATTAGCAGTAAATTTTGATCCCGAATGTCTCACACTCTTCCGCTGATAACCATCATTAGTGAATGTTTCCTAGCGCATTCCACAGTCCAGAAACAAACAGGTCATCGGCCAGAACAGGGGGCTCTCACCAGTGTCGCAGCCCTTGATTTTCGCTGGCTTAGGCCTGGCGATCGCCAGGATTGCCACGAAGAGAAGCATGCAGCCAACCAGGGTGATGGCGCAGCTGACGGTTCCGCCCACGGTGTAGCCCTCGCGGCGCCACTTGCGACGCAACTCCAAGAGGCGTGACCTGGCGTTGGCGCTGACAGCGCCCACAGCGCTCGTCGCCTGGGACCGCTGCGCACACCGACGGCTGTGAGGCTCTGCTTCTTATGCTGAACGCTGGCCGCAAACACGAAGTTTTGCGCAAGACATTGGTGTCTGAATTCGAGCTCTTTTGTTGATCATATTCGATGATCGGCAACACAGGAAAACGACAGACGAGGACAACATGTGCGTACTCTTCTGTCATTGCGCTGTTTGTCATTACATGCCGGCTCTTCTGTTATTGGCTGTTTGTGCCTTCGCTGCCGTACGGGTGATTAACTACCAGCAGAATGCTGGGAAGGAAGTGCATGATGCAAGATCCGAAGAAAAAGTGCGAAATTTGTGAAGCAAACGGCTTTGTCTAACAGCCTTTTTCGGTCCCTACACATCACTTGCGATGCTGGAACGCGCTAGAGCTTGCGAAAGAACGTGCTTCTTTTTTCAAACCTCCTGCCCTCCCCTCAAACCTCTTAAAGCAGTTTAAAAATCTCTGACAAACACGAACGACGTCTGTCTGTGCGTGTTTGCAAGCACGCCATCAAGACGACGCCAATCACACTTCTGAAACAAGTGATTGCGGAGAAGAATTGTTGACCAACCAAAGAAGCTGACATTAAATCCGATAGAAAGTCAATTTGAATCGTATGGCCTTGTTTGAGATGGAGTTATACACGAAGAAGACTTGTTGGATAGGACGTAACTATTATCGATTTACATGCACGACGCTTTCTCTTTATAGCTTGCATGATTTGTAGAATATAATGCAGTTCATGGCTAAATTTTTCTATGCTTAAACTTACGGCGCGAGGTGGCATCGGTTCGTCAGAATCGCAAGCGATGTATGCAGAGAATCGATGTCAGCGGAGAAAAGAGGCTGGTTGGAAACAGGAGCTATCGGAAGGCTTGCTTGTTTGCGTGCTTGTACCTTGATTCTTGGTTCCTACCCGCTACGGGGGATTGGTCATTAAACCGACGGTTAATATAAGGGGGGAAACTTAGAATTGAGCCGAAGGATTAGGAAATAATTGGTCGTCTAGGGCACACAGAAAAAATTGAAGAATTATTAGTTTATACAGCCATAAAGATAAGAACAGTGCAGTATTATGGAAAACAATCAACTAGTGGGAGAAACAGCAAATGAGATTATATATTTTTTTCTTTCTTTGTTGGCTCCAGCCTCAGTTGAGTTCACGACAGTCAGTCCTGGGTGAAATTCTGGGTCATCCGATATAGGGAGCGTATTGTGAGATTCAGAGAGGAGAAATCCTCATCAATATTAAGAAGGAAATTCAAACAGCGCAAGAGAACGCAGGTAAAAGGAAGAACAAATGGGCACAACGCAGGCGCTGACTCTCAACTCAAATTTTTATTGAAAACGCAACGTAAGCACGCATTATCATGGGGACCAATTTGTTCCCATGATAATGTGTTCTTATTTGTGTTGTTCCCATGATAATGTCTCCTTGTTTATGTTTGGTTTTCAATAAAAAATTTTAGTTGAGAGTTAGCGCTTGTATTGTGCCCATTTGTTCTTCCTTTTGTTCGCGTTTTCTTTTCTTTCTTTTTTTTGCGCAGGCTGAATTTTCACCATGTATCTGTACCAACTAGCCAAAATGTTTTCTCTTGCCATCACTATCAACGCACTTGCAGATAAACCTAACTTCAGCTGAGCATTGCCCTAACACTCATTTCCTTCTTATCATTTTGGTTGCCTACCTAGCCCCCAGTATAGGGCACGAAACCAGATGCTTGTTCTGTTAAACCTACCTGCCTTTAATTCCTCTCACCTTTCTCTCTTTCTTTCACCATCCAATAGAGTACGAATGACGTGGAGAGGAAGTATCATATTTTAGAAAAAAGCAGGACGAAACTGTTCAAACCATCTCCTCCTAATTTTTTCCGTCATGACATAAACGTTTTTCAGGCGATACTGCGGGTGATTGACACAAACTTGCGCAAACTCAAGTTCTTAATACAACCTTCAGAAGCCGCTATGACAGCAAGTTCGACATCGGGACTTCTGCGTCCGCTCATCCACGCACTCGACAACCGTCGCAAAAATTCCACTCACTGTTTTCACAGCAGCGGCCGTTCTATAGACCGCAGCGTTTGTCTCCCGACCCAGACTAGCAATTTTTAGAGTGACAAGTTATTCTCGTGTGCGAAACACTAATGCAAATCGCGAAGCGTCCCCGATACCGGTACCACTCAGGCGCGCCATATATATTCTCATACTGAACTGCCGCGGGTATTCCCCGCTGTTCAGCAAGTGTCCAAACGCTTCACGTGGCGTCGCTATGAGGTTTATTTCATTTATATTCAATTCCCATGCAGGTTTAGGCAGGTTGTTTCTAGGTTGCTTCTAGGTCATTGCTAGGCTTTAACTAAGTGAGGCTAGGTTGTTCCTACGCTGATTCTCAGCGCATAGAGGTTCGAGTTAAACCACAAACAGTCACAGACACACCGCGGATGTCCGAACTGCAGAGACAGAACCTCGCCATGAAACCAAGCGTTCGCACCTCTCATAGATCTACGGGCATGTCGTCGTCGTTGGCGTAGGCCTTCTATCGCTTCGGTGCTGCTGTCGCTTCGCAGCCATTTGTTGGGCTAACTGTTACCTTATTCATTTTTAGTGAACCAGTGCTGAGTAGTGAGATTTACCCAATTTCTGTGGCACATACCCGTTTATGATGATGATAGTTTTTGGGTACGCCGGACAAGGAACGATTTTCTGAAGAGCTTCGCTGGTAACAATGTTCTCGGCATCAGTGCGATTGTCGGGCCTGTGCACAAAGATTAATGGTGCGAAAAAGCACACGCATCCGTGCGCAATCAAGCACCGGAACCCGGCCTACGTGACGAACAGGTGCTTCATAAGATTCCTTTAATCTGTAACAAGGCTTGCGCTTGACAGACGAGCATGTACCTGAACACGCGGTTAACGAAACACAACCTCCACTTCTCGGCTAAAGATAATGGCCATTTAGCCTTTCACTGTAGGGACTGTGGCTGTGCTCCTGCTCCGACAGGAACGGAGGTTGTGGACAAGGAGTGCAAGAGGAAACAAGGAAAATACTCGAGGTAATGGAAATCGATAAATGGAAATAAAATGTATCAGTTGCCCCTCGGTATCATTCGCTAAAAAAGGACGCCGATACCTCGCACTATAGTTACATATTCTTTGCAATTTCGATCAGAAACACGTCATATCCGTGCATTTATTATTTTTTTATGTGATCTTGAACGTGCCTCGCTGCTGCCAGTGCGCACGTGCGTGTTATTCTGTATAAGGCGGATCTTTCGACAATAAAGCATCAGTTGTAGTCCAGCGTTCGTGTTTGCGACCTTTTTTATGCGTGCGCGATTGTGTCCTTTGTGCGCTGTTTCATCGAAATGATTAGTTCGTTTTTGCTGGCTTCATAAAGCGGCGTTCGCTGCACTATACAGATCTTTATTCTGCTGACGTCCTCGCTGCTTTAGGTGTGGGAACCTTAGCGCGGCTTATAACCGAGGACTCTCACACGCATCTTCCAAGTTATATTACGCATGCCCCTTTGCTAAGGGTAGGCATTTACTGGAAGTCATGATTCCTTTAAAAGCGTTATCAGTGCTTTGTAAACTACACAAACTTCACACACAGTGAAAAAATACAAGAATCGAATAATTTATGCGAAAAGAGACGGAATGACTATGCAGTGCGAGAAAAACCGGGTGCGAAACGTGCCAGGCCCAGAAGGAAAAAAAACTAAAATGGTGTCCATAAAATATAGAGTGAACAATCAAACTTTCACGCTGCTTTCTTCCTAATCTATGCGAAATACGATGTGTCTAATTTGTAATGTGTTGTTTCACGGCCAAAATGTTTTCGCCAGAAATCACAAATTTCTGAGTGCGCATTTCTGCGCCCCTCTAGTAGTAAATAAAAGTACTTGGAAATCCTTCATATAATTCAAGCTATTCTTGCAGTTTGTGGAGCAATAAATTGACTTCGCTATTTCGATGTCGTAGCGCGCATAAGTCGAACAAGGCTCTCAATACATACAATCGAACACGACGGAGCCCTTGCATGAAAAATAAAAACGACAGCACCGAGGGAGATAACATGATGTGATGGAGATGTACGCTTAGTTTTGCAGAATACGGGGATTCGCTCGAAAAATAAAAGTGTATTAGAGATATCGTATAGGTCCTTATAGGGCGCATAAACGCATTTATATCCACTCAAGAGTAATCGTTCGGCAGAAATAAGCCATGCGCTAATTATGTTCTGACTTTATTCGCATCAGATTTTTAAAACACTATACATTTCCCTATAAAATTATTTTCTCATCCTTATACCAAAACAGCGTTCATCCACTTAAGCGACAGGTTTAGGTAATTCTTGCTAATGTCTTCTGCTATAGGCACAAAGAGCAACGTTTTCTCAACTAATAAAAACAAATACCAGCGCATTTTTGCTATGAGAGCTTTAAAGCAGAAAAAAGACCTTACGAGGAAGTGCGTTTATACGAGGGTTACAAGCTAAGCCTCCGATACAGAAAGATACGTACAGTGCAACTATACCAGTCCACGCAATTGCAGCAGCAGTATTCAAAAATTCATGATCAACAAATTTCGTGATGTGGTACTTAATTTTGCAAAATATTATCTACAGCTATAAAGCAAAGCACAAAGTAATAAATGAACACAAGTATCAAGATATATCAGTACGAAGTTGTTCGTCCTCGGTAAGAAGAGAAGCTGAGGACACAATATGGGAAATTCGTCACCGACCCTCAATCAACACTATCGCATGGCAGTCACCATGGCAACCGGCACAAGTCTCCTATGAACATGTGCAAAACACAAATACTCCGTCCTCCGGAGCTGTGCCCGACAGCACCAGCAGCTCTTACCAATTGTCCCGCTCACGCTGGTGTCACAAACTCGCTCTAGGCTTGATGGCTGAAGAATTAACGGGTTTACCGCGGCCGCCTTCGGAATCGGTCCTAAAGCAGTCGCACACAGGTGGCGGTGTCGGCAAGTTCGAAGACGAAAGGTAGCCAAGTGCACAGCAGTAGAGTAATGGTTTGGGCAGCTCCATGACAAGGATGACCGATGTCCTTGGTTTGGTTGCAGGCGGCTGCTCGGATGTTACGACCACACACTTTGGCTTGAACACGGCCGAAGTTCCGACGCATCCTGGCTGGGATGACGAAAACTCTGGGGATGGCAACGTTGGGATTTTCGTCACGGCTGCGGGCGAACCACGGTAGCGTAACCAATCCGGAAGCGCCCCGAAGCGTTGGACACTATGTTTTCTGCAGCTAACTACAGATGAAGTGCAGGTTGAATTCACTAGTAAATTTTTGTTTCAGTTCTGCCTGACCGGCGGGTCGAATACATTCATTTATCTGCTTATCCCGGCAATGAACCATTGCGTGCGACAACTCACGCGCCGAAGATAAGCAATACGGCAAGCAATTTGATGGGCGCGCGTGAGAACGCAGCCCCGAGCGAAACGTGGCGAAAAAGGATCTGCCAAGTTAGTGCATTCGACCCGCCGGTCAGGCAGAAGTGAAACAGAAATTTACTAGTGAAATCGACCTGCGCTCTATCTATCGTTAGCTACAGCAAACATACCGTGTCCAACGCCTGGCGGCGCTTCCGCCAGTCGAAGCGGGTCGAGGACACGCGGTGGAGGGTTCGAGTTAAGCGTGCTGACGGCTGTACACTGTCTTTATCGTATCGTTCATTACTAGCTCTTTTTGCGTGCGCCAACACAAAGACCTTACGGTTACTCCTGGCGACGTTAATGATTGATTGATTGATTGATTGATTGATTGATTGATTGATTGATTGATTGATTGATTGATTGATTGATTGATTGATTGATTGATTGATTGTGGGTGGAGCACTGTTAAATAATTGGTCCATGATCACCATTTTCGTTGTTGACGAACACGAAAAATACATGGAACCTTAGCCACATAAGCCACGGTATTCGTCCATCCACTGATTAAGTGAAGAACCTGTAAACTTTGTCTATGAGCTAGCTGTGCTATAATAAATCAATCATTCAATCAATCAATTAATGATTCAGTGAACAAGTTATTTAATGTGCCCTGAAAAAACCGTAAGGTCTTAATGCTGGGACACGCAGAAGGAATATTAATAATAAACAATAAAACAAAGGCGGTCTAAATAAGGAAAGTGTGAAGAAAAAGAGGGAAAATGGTGAAATAAAGAGTCAGGGACAGTCGGGCAAAATGCATTAAAACAAGACAACAAATATGGAAGGACAATGATAAATACAGTCCATATGCAACAGAGCACAGCGTACTCTGAAATATAGACAAGGCGAAAAGGACTCGTACAATGTGCGACACTTTGTAAACACAGCGTAAAGCAAGGAAGAAAGCAGTAACTGCGCGTTATGAAAAACATCGAGTTCAAGAAAATAAGCAATTATAAAGACCTTTTGTCTTGTGAAAGGTTGAGTGTTGGCAGAGGCAGGCGGGTACTTGAAAAGGTCTATGGTCGCAGGTTATATTACGCGGAATTCGAAAAAGCACACGACTAAGCCGTTCAGGGGGTTAGCATACTGCGAACAAGCTTGAAAAGAAACATCACTTTCGCGCGATTTCGTCCGCAGCCAAGTGATGGTAATGACAATAATCCAAGCGTGCTAGAACGAGATTAAGTCATTTCTAACGAAGCGATGGTTAATTATGTTTAAGTATATTCTGTGGGCGCGCTCAGCGTGTTAATGCTGTATTTAGATGTGCCATTCCCGATCTCATACGCATACTGAAGTTGGAAAAGACATATTCCTGTGCACAATTTGCAGAAAGGTACAGGAGAATTGCATCCTCTTGATCAGGGGTCGGCAACCTTTTAAGGCGGCGGGCCGAGTTGCATGAAGCCGATACGGCGGGGGCCGGACGGCAAATCGGGGGTGGGGGGGGGGGGGGCAATGAGAGAATACATATAGATGGCTATCTATAGATAATAATAATCGTTATCTATAATCAAATCAATAGAATAGGCGAATTATTCTTAATCATTATAAATGAAAATAATCGTTAAACGTCACTTGGCTAAGTGGGAAGACGGGACAATGCCAACTGGAAGCGATCTTTCTGTTCCTGCCTAACCCCATTTGAGGTCAAAACTGCCATGACGGCCTTCAGGTAGAAAGTGACAAGAGAAAGGGGGGGGGGTGTTTCTGACGTCGTGCTAGGGGCCGCATAATACCGCCCCGCGGGCCACAGGTTGCAGGCCCCCGCTCTATACATTCCGCAAATAGAGCTGAGAGAACGGAGACCTCGAATAACAACGCGTTTAGTGCGAGCAGAAAAGTGTAAGGTGCTATCAAAAAGAACTCCGAGATAATTGATCGCACAAGCCTGACATCACGATAGAGACTTAAAGGCCAACTCCGGCGATTTTTCGAGGTCGATGGATCTCAATGAAATTCGCTGGGTACGTTCATTTGCACGTTTCCGTCGTTTATGCCAAATTACAGGCTTGAGATATGCGCAGATTGTTTGCAAATGAATTTTAAAGATTGTCTGCAAACGCCCTCCTGGCTTCCCACAATTATTGGCAACATTGCGTCTGTGACGTCAGTATTGGGAAGGCGGCGGAAGTGACGCAGCCGAGGGCACCGCTAACTTCGACGCTTCGGCCGCTACAGCGAGCGTCTGCTGTGCACAAGGCGACAGACAGCGTTGGTTTGGCCGGCGCTTCGCTGGTCGTCCCGGCTGTCAGTTTTCATACTTGGCGCCAGCGTGACCGGCATGCCTTGCACGACTTCCGGTTCGTTCGTAACAACATGTACGTCATACGTAGACAGCACACTCGGTTGGGTTTCGGTTTCGGTGTTTCGCTTTTTTGCTTATTTAAAATTATTCTCCAATTTGCCGAGTATTTCTGCTATCGGGCCCGTAACAGGAGCGTCTCAGGAACATAAAAGCACCATTACTTTGGCATGGCCAAAAAATCGCCGGAGTTGGCCTTTAAGAGAGTATGAAAATTACACGCTAGAAGATCTGTGTCAAACTCTTCACTTTGTTATTCGCAGTACTCTAAGAGAGGTTATTGTTCTTGCACCCTTGATAATGAGAAAACAAATATAACTGCAGCCTGCGACACTCATTAGCTCTTAACACCATTAACGGCCCTAAATACATTTTCTTCTTGAATGTTCCTTGCTACATGTAACTGCTGGCGCCATCTATGGAAAAGTACGAAATAAACCGAGCGTCTCGAGCTTCAAAGAAAATTGTAGAGATGGCAGCACAGTTTCTTTGTAGTTCATTTTTGAATCTTCAATATACTCACTGAAAGACCAAATAAATGTTTTATTCTCTCTCATTCTTGAATCTTCCGAGAGGTGACAACGCAAGTACCGCAGGTGCCGAATGTTGCTCTGCGGCAAAACCCATTGTTTAGCTATGATAGGCAGGTAATAAACTTTATTTAGAGTCCAACGAGGAATCACTGGCCCGGGCTAGGCCTCCAGGAGCCGTCGTCCGGGGAACATCGTGCGATGTCCTCGGCGATAGCCACGGCTCGCTGGACAGCCCAGATTTGGTCCACTAGATGTGGGCTGAGAAGGGCAGCTCGCCGCCGCTCAGCCAGTCGTCCTGGGTTACACACTCTCTCGTCCGGGTAGTGAATCAACATATTTTTTCCTGACAGCATAATTCGCATATTCTGTCCGTCCTTCATGCAAGCCGGATTTTCCTTGAAGCGGTACGCATAAATAAAGTTTTCGGCATTAGAGGGTTAACAGCATGAATGTCCTTGAGTATGTTGAAGTCGTCGTCATACAGAGAGAAAGATGGCGATAGAAGCGCCCTCAACATTTATTGTTAAGTCACCCGAAAACGAACCCTTGACTGACCCCACCAGGGGCCTTGTACAAGGCATACATTTGTCTATTTACGGTAACATAGTACAGCGTATCAACAAGAAAGCTCGGCATGATATTGACAACCAGAGTGTCGGAACGAAACGAAAACCGAAAACAAAAAAAAAAAACGATATTTTTGACCGGAAAGAAAACGTAACCGAAACGTTATTTATTATTTCGTTCCGGAGTGAAACCGAAATTTTTTCAATCGTTTTTCGGTTCACGAGAAAATTTCGCAATCCGGAACAACTGAGCTCATGCAATGTGAGCATATCTCAGGGTATAGTATTAGCGCGTACCTCAGACAGGAAATCCAAAGCAAAGATATGTTGAAATTCTGCGAAAAACGAGAAGAGTGGCAACCAGAGATGTTCATATTAACGCAAGTGGACTTTTGCGCGCCTGTCAAGCAGGCCAAAGTGGAGAGGGCATTCTCGACGCTGAAGTTTGTTACAGCGAAAGCTGTTATGAGATCACAACAGCCGATTTTGGTTCCATAGTTGTCCGCAGCCGCCGGTGTACGTGACCGCTATCGCGTGGTATAAGAAAAAATTAAATGAGAAACAAATTTCTAGGATCCGCGCCCTCTGCGTGGCAGTCGGGTCTTCCACCACATACGCTGGTGCTTATAACTCCATCGCAAAAATACTCTACACAGGCATCATGTCGGGCAAGGAATCGCGTTAAGATATGCAATATAGGGGTGGCAGAAGAGTAAAATAACAACCAGTCATCACACAATGCTAATAGAGCAATGTGTGTGGTTTAATGCTTCCCACCAGAGTTGCGGAGTTACCACTCCGGAATTAAAATGACTCCGGAATCTTAAACATTTTCGCGACCCAGGAATGGAATGGGGACAACGCTCGGAAGAATGGAATGGGAATGGAATTACGTCTTTTTCCGAAAATAGAGGACGTTTTCGTCTACGTCCTGTTTTTCAAGCTTCAAACGTTAGTAAGTCAGAGCCTCGCAAGTTAACCCTAAAGCAGTATTTTTAAAATGGCTTAGCTGATTACAAGCACGGTACATTTATAAGCAACGCGCCTACTACAAACGGAGGCATAAGTTAGTGTACAAACAAATGCATTATCCCAGCAGATACCGAAGGGAGAAACAAATTACCCCTGCGCGTTGGTTCCCATTGATACCTCCACACTGCAAAAACTGTCCTTTAGATTCCTTCAGATCCACGAACAAGATCTACGTAGAACTTACAGATGGCTCTCATTATATGGAAATAGGGAGTACATATTCGTAACTGCCAACGGACATATTGCTTTATTTTCATTTAGGGAGAGAGTGTTCTAGAGCACTAAAGAAAAAGAAAGTCCTAAAATTCCTAAAGTCGAAAAGTCTTAAAGTTGACTGCGCTGTTAAGTTATTTTCCAACCAAAGACCGTCACGTGGCTACTTTTCTTGCGATAGCAATTATATCGGCACTCTCAACGGGTTTTTGTCGTCGCCGTCATGTTCAGTATAAAGTCCAAATTGATAACATCCCACCGCGCATCGTAGGTTCTACCCGTGAGTAAAAGCTCGCGAGCAGCGGCGACGATAGCGGCTGATGCAGAGATCAAACGAGCTGGCCTATCTGCGTCACTCGGAGGGCGCATGCGATAACATCCCCCCGCGTGTTAGACCTGCCGTCGATGCTGCTCAAGCAGAAACGAAACGCCCCGCCCGTCATGAATGAGCATGGAGGGAGGCGAGGGGGGGGGGTGCTTGAGCAGCAACTGCGAACTTTGATCCTAAAAGCGCGTTCACGATCGCTTGCGCGCTCGCTATCTCGCAGGCATCAGCAAACGGCTCGTATACTCTTTTACGCGCGCTCTCAACGCGAAGAGACTGCGAAAAGCGCACCTCTCCCTGGAGCGGCCGTATTCTCTTACACCAACGTTTTGTATAGTTACGCGAGATCGGATCCAAAACAGTTAGCTGCCAGCCTTCCTTCGTATAACATTACAATTTGTTGCCTTTGCATTCATTGCTTCGAGCTTGCGGTGAAACTGTGATCTTTTTTTCTTCAGACACGATGCGTTTACAGAAGGCCTGGGGAGCGTGCAACTACCACTGTTCTCTATGTGAGCGGTTTAAATCTTTAACCTTTTTTTCAGGTCAACCGAGAGTGGTTAAATTTGTTGCTTTGTGCATGTTACCCTCGCGAGCAACGAGGGTAGACAATATTTTGCTGCCGTCCTGACATACTGGCAGACTGTCTGCGTCTGTTTGCCGCGAAGTAGGCATGTGCGAATATTCGAGCACTAGGAATGTTCGAAGGAATATTATAGTATTCGAATTCGCTTCGACACGAATTTAAGGTTCCGAAATTTCAAAGTATTCATAATGAACGAATAGGCGTATATTGGATGGCATGTAACCCACCTGTGAAGGTGGTTTCAGTGCAGCCTGAAAATGCAATGCCGTGAAAGCACCTAACCAACAAAATTGCGCAATGCCGCGAAGCCCCACTTCAAGGTTAAATTAACATATTACTCCGACATAGATTAATCATTTTCAGGGCCGTAACCAGAAATCTTTTTCGGGGGGGAGGGGGGAGGGGTTCAACCATACTTTATGTATGTTCGTGCGTGTGTTTGTATGTGTGCGTGAATATATGCGCAAGCAAAATTGAAAAATTTCGAGGGGGGGGGGGGGGTTGAAACCCCCAACCCTCTTCTTGGCTACGCCCCTGATCATTTTTTAAGTTTAAAAGCTTGTTATACGGGCTTATATGTTATAATATGTTATATGTATAGTAACTTTATAGTGTGACGTATTTTATCGGTTATAACTTGCATCTTACTGAAATTGAAATTCTGCTACTATTTGATGCTACTAAACGCCACTAAACGTAGCGTTTAGTAGCGTAGCGCTTAGTTTAGTAGCGTTTACTTGCAGCAAAAAGAAGGACAGTCGCACATGCCTCGTTCCAATTAAAAAAAAAAAAACGCTGTGCAGGTTAGTTGGGCCTCGACAATATTTATGCTAATTTTTTTTATATAATGTGTGATGCATACTATTCGAACTATTCGATTCAAAATTATTCGAGGTAATCACTGTTCGCTTCGAACCTAAAATAAATTTGCTTTTCGGACATCCCTACCGCGAAGGCTTCTGTGCGGCCTTCCACGGTGCCTAATAGACAAGGACACAAGGAACATGCGGCGCTGCTTCGTATTGGTGAAAGGCGTCCCTTTATGAAAGCCTCCTTTCGGGACTGTGGCACGGGAGTACAAACCGGTTCGCTGCAGCGGCGGCGGCCTGCGCATCAGCTTCTCTGCAGTGCACGGTTGCTAGCGGCGTTTTGAAAACAGATGAGCAACTCCGCCACATAAAAGTAACATTTACAGGCATTGCTCTAGGGTGCAGTAAAGCTTTAGGGTGCAGGCGCTCGCAGCGACCCGTAGCGGCTGCCGCTACGGTCGTCGAAAATTAAAGGGGGGAGGGGGTAAGGGCACCGGTACCCTGTTTTTCTTAGATCCGACCCTGGAATTTTCGTGGTTGTTGCAATTTCATTCCGAGCTGCGTCTTGAGAGGTTCGTGCATGCTCGCGTGCGACTGCAAATCTTTCTAGCCTCTCCAACGCAACATGCCTAAAAAGAAAAAGACAACCTGTTCCATGACGTTATGCAAAAGAACTCGTGCAATGAAAAGGCATCGATTCTCATTCAGAGCTTCTACGGATCCAGTATGCCTGCAAGAGTGGGCGTGAAACATCAAGGGAGGTCCCTCATGTGTACATAAATTTCATTTGACTGTTCGCTGATTCTTACTTTTAATTAATTATTTTTCTTTTTTATATGCACCTATCTTTTCCTTTCACTGTTTGCATTCTGCGCGAAAATATCTGTCTTTGCGCCTGTTCATTTTATTTTTGTTCTTGATGTAACCGCTATAATTGTCAATGAATATTTCAATCATTGTACTCAAACATTACTGCGTGAAAAAGAATGTTAATCAACTAGAACGGAAACCCCGAATTTCCTACATGTTTGTTCTCTACGCCAGCATGTGCCGTTCAGAAGAAGCTAATCTGCCCGCATAGTCTCCAGAGTTTTCTTTTCTTCGTTTTACAATTTATCAGCGCCATGTGTGGCCTACACGACGAGCTTATACCGCAACAAAAAGCTTGGCTTCAACGGGAAACTCCACAGAGCGCAGGCTGACACGCGCGAAAGCACGCCAGCGAGCGGCAGCGCCGTCTGCACGCTGGATCGCGCAATCTTTCCACCTGGCAGGCGCGCTCACGACACTAAGGAGACCTTCCTAGCCCGTATAGTTCTGCGTTCGTGTGATCGTCGTGCCGAGTTTTTGTGCGGTCGACTTTTAACGCGCTGCCTCGCATTGTGTGTATTGTGTGTTGTATTTCGTGGTTACTGACGTAAGCGCAAGTATACGCGCTACCAGGCAAATAGTCACCAGATGCCGACCGTGCGACTTGAATCTCTGCGACTGCTTTGTTCGGTGTGACCGACGGACGCGATTCATAGTTTTGAAGAACACCTTCAAATGTTTCTGCACGTCAGTGAGTAGCAGCGCCGCAATCCTTTGTCGACGACGCGTTCTGTCGCCCTGGAAAATGCTTTGACGCTCGGGGACGGCCGGTAGCTCGGCGATTCCTCGCTTGGCGCACCATTGGAAACCGGCGGTCATCTAGCAGTGTACGCTGCCAGCGTATTTTTTATTGCCAGAGGTAAGTGAACGTTACGCTTCGTACATTATGAGTTATTGTTATTGTAGTACGCCTTGTCGCCGAAGAAAATCGCATAACGTGTTGGTAGTGTATGCGGTTGTAGTTGTGAGGATTCTGCTCGCGCATGACATTTGTCAAGAACGTAGTCGGTAGTGTTATAAAGTTTTGGTAATTAGCTCGCTTGCACGCACTGCTCTACGCTAATATTTGCTGAAAGGAGACAACATTTTTGTCAGGCTCACCATTGTCATGCGTTTTATGCATGTCTCTCGACAAATTACTTGGAGTAACGCCGTGAAACCGAAGCTTCAACATCCATTTCGTACGCACGAGCTCTGAAGGAATAATCATCAGCCACCGTGTGAATCGTGAATCGGTACAGTGGGAGAAATATAGTGTATTTAGGGATGTTTTCTTTAGGCGTGCATTTTATTTGTCATTATGTAACGTGACCCTCAAAGCGTTAGGTTAGCATTCTTGGACATTGCTTATCATCTTTCAAGCAATAGATAACATAGATTTGCTAAAAATGCAATTTCTGCAGCATGACATTGTATTTTGTTCAATTGGTTTGCCCCATTTTTATCCTTTATGCACGTTCACCTAATTTGACAAGCCGTACTTTCAGCTGAATTTTCAATTGCTTTTAGCACTATATGTGCGTCCGTGTATTGAAGTCCCACCTCTCATCGCATAATAATAGCTTGTGAAGAACGACGCTTGTCTTGCATTAGCCATTTATCAGAGCTCTTCCTCCCTCCTCAAAGGGCAAGGTGCTGCTGGCACACCTGGTTCGGCTTTTCTTAACCTTTTTTTTTTTAATGCTGAAGTTTTTTGCAACGTACTGCAGGTAGCAAACAGCAGTGCCTCGACAAACAGTGGAGTGCTGACCATGCAGTCCAGAAGGTGGCTGAGGCAAGTATGCTATAGGAGGTGCTTATTCAGGCAGAAGAAATAAGCATCTGTAGCCAACGTAAAGGTAATGTACAAAGTTCCATTTAATGAAGAAGAATCTTGTTTTGAGCTAGTCATGTCGAAGGGAAACAATGAGCGCTAGATAAATGAGATGGAAATGCAGAGTAACAATGTTATGTATGCCAGCAACCAACTTAAGTTTATTCATGCAAAAGGGTTATTTCCAACTGGTTCATTTAGGGGAAGAGCCCACAGTTTCCACGAATGGGCATACTTGGTAGCCGTTGCACAACCTGTTACTGTGTTTTCGCACTCATTATTATGTGCCACTTACTCTTGTGACGTTCCACCAAGGTGAAATTCACATAAACAGCAGCGAGAAGGCTCTTGCTAGCCAGTTCAATTAAGACAGCGTTACCGTAGCTTTTAGTTCCAGTAAACCAGCTAAGCTGTATAGAAGAGTGTACTTCATGTTTGTCACCATGGACAGTGCATTTTGCCTGGGAACATGGCTTAGTTTTGCAAAGGAAAATGTTGCCTTTCTGTAAAACGTGGTACTGGGAAATGGCATTGTGCCAGAAATATTAAGGTTTATGACTTCTTGCAGCACGCATTGTTGTACAGGGATGTTAGCGTTTTCATAAATGCAATAGAATATAGCGGCCCACTTTAAAATTTATAACTTCATGATTTCAGTATCTGGGACAGACTTTACTGTATACGGTTTGTTTCTGGAAAGCTTCAACCTATCTTGCAATTCTTCAAGGCCAATACTGAATTTGCTGTGTACATTTGGCTGCACATTCTCATCACTTATGCTAAACAACAGGCTTGAGTGATGTGTGGAATTCCTGTCAATCAATTTTATTGATTACCTCGGACGATCTACTCTGCTTCCCACAGTTATTGGGTGCTTTGTGTGCATGTGCTATGCATGCTAGAAATGAAAACAGGGAATGCAGCTGGCAGCATCAACGAGTACAATGCCCATAGGCTATTATGAGGTGCGAAATGTTGCCACTGCTAGAATTTACATTATGTGTGCATGGTACAGCTGATTGTGTAATTTAGCACTTTCCAGCTACGCAGTTGGAGCAGATGTCGATCATGTTTATTGTGGTATGGCACGGCCCACCAAGTTCGTGCATTCTGCATACCAGGAAACCTGACACGAAGCAACGTATTGCTGTGATGGCAGCTAAGTGAGAACGAATGAGTTTGTCTTCTCTGTACATTTGTCAATATCATTACACAGGCTTGTTAAGTGCATTCAAGCGGCTTTAGCAATGCACTTGCAGCTACAGAGCCAGTAAAGGCAGCCAATTTCATCATCAGAGTTCACTCTGCAAATCCCACATTCCATAAAGGGCATTGTTTTGTGATAGCTTAAGGTCAAAACTTGCTCAATTAAACACTTCTTGGTGTCTGACATTACATGAATTATGATAATTGTTATATCTCATGTGAAATTATGCCATTGTTTTTTTTTCATATTCTTACTTTGCATACACACTTTACGACTGCACCCTCCCCAACCGAATCTTTACTAGTGCTACATTCTGTTATGGGTGAAAACAATTATTGAACTAAAAACCAGGCCAAGGAAAGCAGTATGATGCCCTGTAATGTAGGAGGATGCCGCTATTGCAGTGTTTAGTCTAGAGCTGAATTTAATGAGAGAGGGCAGCAATGTAGGTCATCTGTGGATATTTGCAGACCATAATTGTGTTGTGGTCATTTTGTTATCGCAGGAAGCATCTTCAAAAAGCAGTGCTACAAGGATGTGAGCAGCAGTTTCCCTTCAACGAACGGGTCAAATTCATGGAAGCCATGTGCCTGCTGCTTCTGGCCTACACAAACATGCAGCCACCATAGTAAAGTTCTTGCAAAGGTGTGAGACATCCCTATGCTGCATGGATTGAGCATGTTAATTGCCTGTTTTTTATAGCTTATAGTAATATGTCTGCAAGTGTACTTCCTTCTAGTGTATATTTACATTCTCTTAAAGGGCCAGTCAGCAAGCTCCGACTTCTTTTTTTTACACCTCCCAAACAAGCTCGCTAATTCGTACAGAGGGCCGCAGGAATCACATTGTCCGAATGTCAGACACTCCACTTCTAAAAACAATAACCGCACCTCCTCTTCAGCGCTTTACCAGTCCTCTTTGCTAGCGAAGTGGTGTAATGTTGCCTATGAGCAACATTAAGTAACGCTGACTCTTTAATAGTCCTCTGCAATACGAAACGGCATTTTGGCTTTGTGATGATGCAGTATCTGTGGTTGTCACAAGAGTTGCGAATTGGTTTATCTCGCCAGTGCTTTTACTGTGCTTCCTCACCGCACCGCTCTGGCACAGTGGCACACCGAGGAAGCCCCTCTTCAGGACGGTCAGGCTGAGCGAGAAACTGAAACCAGCTGGAATGTTCGTTCTATCCCCCGTGGCTTCATTATTACACCACTTAATGAAAAAATTCATGTGACAACATGTTCACGTTGTACAAGCGTGCAGTTGTCACAAATTTTAGACTCCGGGGTTGTTTAGGGGCCCTTTAGCCTTAAATTATGAATGGTAAATTCACACGTCACGTGGTTTTCTTGCTTTATTTTTTGCAATGCTGATTTTTAAAATAGCATGTCAGCTTCTGTGAGTGGTAATTTATACATTTATCATAAAAAACATCCTGCTATATTCAACAAGTGTTATTATAGATTTTTCATGGCACCAGAGCCACCTGCTTTTTGCCGTGTGGCAGCTACATGGAAGTTCATTGCTATGCTGCTTTGTTTAACTGATATCTTTTCAATCAATGCGTTTCACAGTCCAGGGTGTTTGGTGTATTTGCATCTTGATGTGTTTAATGTCATACAAGTGATGGATTTTTTCTGTCTTCTAGTGTTTACTTTGCAGCTATTTAAGTGTGGTTTTCAGGGGCATATCTAGACAGAAACATCAATTCTGCTAAGCTTTGGTTCGAAAAGAGACGCTGAACAGGAGTTCCTTAGGTGCATGCCCTGAGCACCAGCCCTTTGGATTACAGAAATATCTAAACTGCATAATGTCTGCAGCTCCTTGCTTAATTGCATGTCTTTCTTCAACCTACAGCTCTTTCCATAATCCTTAACATTAACCTACATTACCAAGTGAACATCCCCCGCTGCAATACAGTGGTTATAATGGTCAGCTGCTGATCTGAACTGTGCGGGTTTCGATCCTTGATGGAGTGGTTGCACTTCGGTGGAGGTGCAAATCCTAGAGGTTCCTGTGCTTTTAATTTCACGTTTACATACAGAACCCCATTGTTATTATTACATCAGCAAGTGGACAGAGTGGTAATTCTAGATTGTATACATATTTAGTATAACAGACAGCTGAGCTGGTTGGTAGGTATTCATGTTAAAAAGGCAGGGCATGCAAACATGGACACAAGAGAGAAACCAAGACACCACTAACGCCAACTGGAAAGGTGGACAGTGGCACAAATAAAGTAGACACAGAAACTTATCTGTGCATGCCCAGGCAAGAGGCGATACCTATCAATCTGGCACGTGCGATAGTCTACGTGAGAGATAACTGCTCAAGCATTTGATTTCTTCTTTATGCTAGTTAATCGACGGTTGGCTCTCTTGTGCACTGCCATTATCGATATGCCAGGCCTCGACAATTGGACGCATTTCTTCATTCATGTGCTTGTACAAAACTGCATTCATCGAATTTTGGCGTGCATTTACGTTCTCAACAATGTAAAGGTAGATTAGGTGATGAGCCTCCAGTTAGTGATCTCAGCGTTTTAGGTGTCTTGACTCTCTTGTGTCCATGTTTGCATGCCCCTTCTTTTTAACATGTATTCATATAGTGCGTAAGAGAAATAGGTTATCTAGTGAGTTATTTGGAAAGTAAGTTTAGGGAGAACACCAATATAGCAGTGTAAATTAAATTTAAGCGATGAATGCATCGGGCTGGATTAGGAAACAATATAATGGCGAAATATAGCCGTTTGCTCTTTGCTTATACTTGTCTCAGTTTCTTGTCTCGTATGCTTTGACAATGACCAGGTGTCGTGTTGGATGCTACCTATTGGTTATGAGCTATACATAGACAAAGCAGAGGCTGTTTGGATGCTTTCTAAACAGCTACCTCATGGGGAGAGAAAAGTTCATTTGGGTTATGTGAGGCATGCTAAAAAAAGTCGACTTGTTTCTGATGTTTTGTTTTTCCTGGCAGACATTCTACACGAACTTGCCAAAGGCGGAAGGAAGGCACGCACAGATGGACGCACAGAAATCATGGGGCTGCCGTAGAAGCTGTGAATGAGCATTAACCTGTGAGTATGTGTCTTAAACATTTTGCTGAAGCCTGGCTGAACATTCTTATCGATGCTTTGTATTCCCTGATTTGTAGTGCAATATTGTTACACCCTGTTGCTTTCACAACAGAGCTCATTAGTCTGGTACAAGGCCCAAAAAGTTCGACCTAGATGACCAAATTGCGGCAGCTAGTTGTTTCCACAATTAATGCATTAGTGTAAAAAACGCAATAGACGGAGCACAAGAAAAAGGAAGACACAAACAGTGCTGTGCTCGTGTGCTCAGTCTTCTGCACTGTTTTGTTTACGCTCTGTCATACCAACACACACAAGCATCCATTTTAGCTTATGTAGTAGTCCAGCTCATACACTTGGTAACGTTCTCCAACGGCAGGATTACCGGATATCTGGCTTGTGAAGTCAATCTAAAGTGCATGCCTGTTTGTGTAGACTTGTGTGCATCCACCATTGAGATGGAAATGCAGCTGTGTTTTAATATTTTAGCCAGTATAGCTCGTGAATGGAATTTGGAGCTGTGACAGCAACACTTTTATAGGGGGTGAGTTACTAAATTATTGTAGACTTGTGTGCATCCACCATTGTGATGGAAATTCAGCTGTGTTTTAATATTTTAGCCAGTATAGCTCGTGAATGGAATTTGGAGCTGTGACAGCAACACTTTTAGAGGGGGCGAGTTACTAAATTATTGTGTATTTCTCGATGTTTGCATGTTATAAAAAACATAGCTGGTTAAAATTAGTCCAGATTTTCGCTATTTCTTAACATATGACCTTCCGTACTGTTTGAAGGCATTGAACCATATGAAATGCTTTGTGCCTTTGTGGTGTGCCGAAGGTTAGGAGTCATATATACTAGAGATAGATAAAAGTAGGTCAGAGGTTAAAGTAAATTTTTTCGCAATCAACTTCTTGTGGGCAGTTATTCAGAGCAGGGTTTTGAAGTAATTTAGCAATACAAGCAGATTAGTGCTTCATTTTAGTGTCTGACAGTGCACACTGTTTTATTTTAGTACCTATTTGGGTCATTTCACGCCAGTGTGCCAGGTCGTTTTTTGACCATTTCCAATATTTTGTAAAACTGGTGCTGTTATGTTTCAGTGTGGGAAGTAGTCATTCAAGCGTTATTTTCAGGGAAAGAATTGCATGATGCAGCAAAGACCTTTCAAACTTCGATGCAGAAATGAAGCTTGTCAGGCCAAATTAATTGACACATGGTTATTGCGTCGAGCTATTACTACAAAGCATTTGTTTCTTTAACATAGTCACCAATCTTCATGACTATGATAGTCGAATTTATTTTGATTTCAATTATGCTATTTGCAGTCGTGAGGAAACATTGCAAATGCACCATTTTTAAGTATATTGTAAAAAAGACTGAATGTTCATGTGAAATATATTCACAGTATGCGTTCAGTGCATATACCAAGGGTTGAAAATGCTGCTGGCAAAAAGAAGCAAAAATGTCTTCAAATTGGCACTTGGAATAAGTAGTGTTTTGAACCCATATTGCGGGCTCTCTTTCACTGTGTAGCAATCCCAGCTAAAATGTTGCCTACACATCATAGTGTGCTTCCTCGTGCGATAATTTAGACAAAGTTTTTAAGGTGTAATATTATCTTCAAGCGAAAAATAATTTTTTCAAATGAAAAATAAACAAGGCTGTGGGAAGTTTCTTGGAGCTTTGCCTTCACTGCAACAGCACATCATTGTTCTTGCATGGTATTTCAGACAGAAGTATTGCTTAAATCTGCAACATTAGACTTGCACTATATGAGCACAGGGGCACCCGCGTGAATCCTGTACCAATGTGCTGTGCAGCGAAGGTCAAGGAATGAGACTCTGTGCAGGCTAGGGATTATTCACTTCAGTAAATTTTTCCTTGCTTACAACCAAGCAGTATATTTTTTTAAATGGAATATAAATTGCCAGCAAAGTATACCACACAATAAGGTCTTGGCGACATTTCTGTTTGGAATGCTACATAGCAAAAGCTAAGCTGCAATATGGGTCAAAAGCTATTTTTTCCGACTGTTACAGTTTGGTGGAACGTTTCTGATTATTTTGTTTTTATAGTAGTTTTATGACAAAGTGGATATCTATTTACTTATTTATTTATTACTTGACAATACTGCTGACATCAGTAAGCAGTATTGCAAAGTGGGCTACAGTGATAAGTTACCCATAAAATGATCTTGCTAAGCAAAAACAGGAGCATAACATATACAAAACACAAGATAAACCAAGAACATCTATACACCGTCTTAAGGAAAATGATAAGGGAACAAGCACAAAATACAAAGGCAATGAACTTTGGAAATCAACCTTCGGTATTCCATACGAAGAATTAGTCTTTCTCTGATAAATGTTAACATTAGAACTCAGCCTTTGCAGTGTTTCCTTATGGCTGAAAAATGTAACTTGAAATGCAAATTAGTAAACTATTTTAGCCATGAAACACTGCCACCTTCAGATTAAGAAAGAAATATTCTGGCATTAAAACGGGAACAAACAGCGCTGGACACGGGACGAAGAAAGAACAATAGACGAGGGTGCTGTCGCCCTCGTCTACCTTTTTTTTCCGTCCCGTGCCCAGCACTGTTTGTCCCGTTGTAATCATGTACTAACCAGCCCAGTTAGGTGCTATCCTGAAATATTTTGCGCTAATTGCTCAAAGCAGTAACTTTGTATAAGTTATCTTGCATGACGCAGTTTCACATCTGTAGATGGTTGGATGCTATGTGTGTTCCCTTTAAAGCGAAGCATTGACATGCAAGTAACCAAGCTCAATTTTTGAATTGGCTTAATGCCTTTCCTACCTGAATTAAATTTCTTTCCTTAAAAAAACTTATAATAGGTAGCTTATTTTTCGGCATTGTACAAAAGACCTGCAAGTTTGTTTTTGGCTGTTCTCGCTGCTTTTCCACTACCAATCCTCCATCTGTCTTTTACTGATTTCTCTTGTGGATGTGTTCATCTTTATCAAGCTTTCTCTAAGCCTAGGGCTTCATGAGAGCTAGTTCCCAACACGTACATGGGTGGACATTTTTACATTTATTTAAAAGGTGGTCCGTCATTTCCATATCTCTCTCACAATCAGTGCATGTGACGCCTACTTACTGGATCTCACTTTATGACTGCATATTCTAAGACAAGATTAACTCGCTTCAGACATTGCACTAGCTTATCATATGCTTCCCTCCTTACTTCGTCCTTATTCTTGCGATAGTTACTCAGAGCTTTTCATTTTTAGTATTTGCTATCCATTAAATCATCTCCACCTCTCTGACATTGCACCTAACGCTTATCGTGCATAAAGTTTAATGCATGCTCTCAGCATCACGAAATTTCGTCCTGGAAATTAGCACTTGACTACAGGTATGATCTTTTTAGCAGCATGATCTTTTTCAACAGCAAAGGAGTTCGTTAAAAAACCACCTTTTATACTTAAAATGGGGATGACTAATTCCATACCTCGTTTATTAAAGTTAACCTCTTTCAATTTCCTTACGCTTGTTCTTTGTGTTGTGCTTGCCTCATGGTTTGCAGTCTTTATGGATCTGGTATATTTAAAGAGTTGAATAGCCGGTCACCTGCTTATGACACTGCAGCTTAAGTATTGCACCCACTATCATTGCCATAGTAGCATTTGGTACAGTAGAGGTTTGTAATGAATGTAACGAGATGTGCAGCTCATGAAATAATTGTTGAACAACGAATGTTGTTGGAGCTAGTGATTCAACAAGAGGACTCCTCTTTAGAGGGGCAACGAATTGCATCAAGGTTGCTGCAACAACTTAGACACATCAATTTGTTGAAACATTGGCTCCAACAACACGCTTTGTTCAATGGTTTGACATTATTCAAGCCGCCATCTTCAGCTCAACTTTTGTCGCGTTAAGATGTACAGGATATACAACTGTCATGTTTTCTGATAGAATTCAAGAGCTATTGACAGCAAGCCTTGCTTCTCAATTTAATTCTCATCCTTTACGTTTACGCTTTAATCTTTGTCATCTTCAGCCTTATATGTGCACTGCAGCAGTAGCCCTTCGCAGTGGTCTACAATTTGCCTCGTCTTGTGCGAGCCGATTCCATTTATACATGCGCAATTCTTCATTTCTTCACCCACATAACTCTCGGCTTTCTCGGCAGCATTAAGTACGAAAATTGTAACTGTTAAGACTTTTGCTTCAACATCATGACAATAATTGAATAGAATTGGTAATGCACGTAAATAAATACTCTTGCAGTTAGAACGTAGTGTGTTTAACCCTGAGTTCTTGTGTACTATAGCAATAAGTCTTCGTGAAATCATGCTGCTTGTTCTTCATATAATTAGAACGAGTCCAGAAATATCTGCAAAATACCGTTTCTGCTTTTTTGATTTCTGAAACAGTGATGCTAAGGGAGGCCATGTGCACATGCACCATGGCAATGTTTAAATGTGTATAAATTCTGAACATTGCTGTTGCTCTAGGTGTTTTCTTTCACTTCCTTTTCAGACGTACAGAAAGGAGCGAAGTGGAGCTGTCCATGGGCCGTGCACACAGTTTCATAAGCAGGCTTGCAACACTTTTGACAAATATGTTCCTGAATACATCTGCCAAAGTGGCATTTAAAGAAGCATGTAGTAGTGTACTTCACTGTTTATTTGGCATGAAGCAGCAGGTATGCTTCCGTCATCAGCAAGTTCACACAGTACAGTGCATCTACACATGGCATGCTACCCCCACATCTACCAGCTCGGGATGTGTAGCTTGATTGTAAAATGTTTACTTTGACTTAACACAACAATTATTAACAAAATGACATGAAAGTTTTGCCACCTATGCAGGCGACATTCTCAGTATACGCTGCCAAATATAAGCGGAGTTTGACCAGTCCATTAGTCGCACATTTCCTTGTAAACATCTCGTAGGGCTGCTGTTGTTGTTGCAAGCCAATGCGCCGTGATGAATGAACCATGATTCCAAGATTTTTCTTTTCCTCCGACCTTTGTACACGAGGTAGCATCGTCGAATTGATTAGGTCAAAGTTATGCCTTGTCATTCAGCAGCGTTCAACAAGCTCCGTCTTAGAACATGTTGCATGGGTGGTTTTCGCAACATCCTCTTTGTGTTCTTTAACCTTCGATTACCTTCTTCAACCCATTTCGCCTATGCAAGTTGTGTCGCAATCCCCACATTGTACTTCGTAGATGATCCCGCTCTAATCTTCGGCGGTGTTTGTGTATACCTTGTCCTTAGGACATGTGTTCACAAAGCCCAAAGACCGCACACCTGCGGATGATTAGAGCAGGGTATTCTACAGAGTACGTTGTGGGGTTCATGACAGGCGAATTGGGCAGGAAAATGCCAAAGACGTTCAAAGAACACAAAGTGGGAATGTTGCTAAAGCCACCCATGGAGCGCATTTTAAGACAGCTTGTTGAATACTGCAAGACGACAGGTTATAGCTTCGACCTTAACAATGCGACGATGCTGGCTCAGGAACGAAGGTGGAGGAAAACTATTGGAATTATGGTTCATGCGTCATGAAGCATCTGCTTGAAACAACAACCACAGACCCATACCGAACGTGTACGTGGACGTATGTGGCTAGTGGACTGGTCGACCTCCGCTCACTTGTTGCCAGCGTATACCGAGACTGCCACCTGCATAGGTGGCAAAGCTTCTATGGGATTTTATGGTGCAGTTGTGGTACAAAACAGTTATTTTGCATTAAGGCAAATGTGCCGTATTATATTGGACAGTACGGGCAGACCATTCTTTAGTATCTTAACGTAGGAGGCACGTAAGAAGACCTTCTTTGAAGGAAATGTTTTATTCTGGTCACGGAACAGTGCTCTCATTCAAACAAAGCGACGGAGTGCTTTGTTTTATCTGTGGTAACGAAAGCACTTCGTAAGAAGACTCCTTTTTAGAGAAATCGTTTAATTCGGATCGCGGAAAAGTGCTCGGCACCGCTATACCTTCAGCTTTGTCCGTGTTTAGGGGGCCAGATTTTTTGCAGTGCACCCGAAGTGGCGAATACTCTATGCACAGCCTGATCTTTATCTCACGACCAGTTTAGTACCTGACACACGTAAATGACCTTTGCGACAAGGAAGACATTGCATACCTGCGCACAGGCGAACACAGAAAGTTCTCCTCACCAGATCCATGCTTGCGAGGCGCGCTTGACAAGCGTGAGTGCTGACGGGCAGTGCGGCCCAGTGTTCCGTATTCGATGCAAAGGCACTTTGCCATCATAAAAATACGCTATGTCGTCATTTTAGCATTAACAGATTTAAGCTTAAACAATATTTAAACACCACCATTCGTTCAAACATGTGACCTCGCAAATACTATCGGTAGCGGGAGAACTGCCCTATGGGAATTAGGGTGGTTGTACTGCACGATATATGTCCACCAAGCTACTATTCCTCGACCTTGGCAACGTGTTTTGCGTACTTTTGCAGTTCTTAATGCATTTGATGACATCAGCTTTATGGGGCGTTCATTCTTAACTCGATAAAACTATCAAGATGCCTTTCCTACGTTGAGGAATTACAGGAATGGAATCGGACTGCCAGGCCATCCCTGAGTGCCAATGGGCTAAGTTTTTTCATTCCGAGGAATTGAAAGGAAGGAATTGCGGCAAGTTCTAATTCCCCGGAATGGAATTGGAATCGAATGGAGGCGCCCATTCCGCAGCCCTCCTTCCCACCCACTGCAAAGCGCTCAGCCATAATTCTTCATTATCAGCCACAGCACAAAGTGCAGATAATGCCTTACAGATGTGTAGCGGGTACCGCGATTCTCCGAAGAATGAAGAAAAATGGCATAGTGGGAACTTCGCTGCTTCAGAAAAATTGCGACGATTTACGACGTAGTGGGTACGTTGCATGTTTACTTGTATTAGGTGCCCCAAGAGATAACAACGGGCTCTACAAAGTCCGCTCTTCTAGCTGTTGCTGTGACTTGCTGCGTGTTTCACGCAGGCCTGGCGGTCTTTTTATCAGAACAGCGATCTCGCACATCAAAGAGTACGCTCAATTACGTGCTGCTTCTGAGATCGTGCTCACTCCCTTGACACAAAGAATTAAGCCAACTAAAAAAATTCGTATTTATCTTGCGAGAAAATAAATACTTTGACTTTCAAACGAATGCTGGTTTGTGCTAGTTGGTAGGAATACGTGGGACAGTTACTTCCGCTGCTCCGAAGAACGTGTTTTACCTTTGTCCCACTTCTTAAGAGGAGGGCAAGCAACTACATCACAAATCCAATGTTTTTTTTAATGATTACCTCACCTTTTCATACTTTCTTTTTTTATAAAGAAAAAAAACCGTTACGAACCGTTATGGAAGTTTTTTTTTCGTTCCGGAACAGAAACGAAACGGAAATGTTTGCGGTGAAACGAAACTAAAACCGAAACGAAAAACATTTCGTTCCGACACCTGTTGACAACTGATGATTCAACGTCAAGGTGCACGAATTAAAAGGGCGACTAAATGCAAATATTGTTCTTAATTCGGTTTTTTATGGCGGAAAAGCAGCTGAGGCTATGCTGCGCCATAAATGCAAATATTAACTCGACGGGGGTTGTGCAGATAGTGCTCCAGAAACATCGTAGTGTTTGTTTCGTGCGCAGGAAATGCTTAGTTTGAAAGAAAAACAAATTTTAGTGGTCCGCATACCGTTAGCAATATTCCTATCCTACCCCTCCGAGAACGGCCTTTTCAAGTAGAGCCCGCGCTGCCCGCCCTTTCTGGCTGACAGCGGGTGCTGCGGCGCAGCGGAACATAACGGAGCACAACCCGGCGAAAACGGCACTTGCGTTGTTCGCAGGGGTCCCGTCAAGCTGTTTTAACGCGACAGTGTTAAAGAGCCTGTTTCGCAGATATTCCGGTGTCGGCGTCGGTGTCGACGTCGATGGTTGTGAGCGAAAATTTGAGTTGAACTTCCCAGGCCACCCGCTGGTTACGCCTGGTGAACAAGTCATGGTATTCGCAATGCCCATAGACTGTCGCGCCGCCAAGCGGAATTCAGGAGCGTCCTCTCGAGGAGGGTTAGTAGATGACAAAATGGCAGCACTACGCAGTCGCTCCCTTGTTCGGCTGTGCTAGCCTGAGTGTTAACGCGTTGGCAAGAAAGGAACACTACGACTTTGAATTTCCGTGCATCAGTGAACAAACCGGGCCCTCCGTGACACGAGAAATCTGATTCGTTCTTGCGAGACGCGAAGTTTTCGTAAAAATACGTACCAACTCGCGCTTTCAATGCTAGCCCAGAGCGTACACTACTATCAGCTTCGCGAGGCTTTCTGTAGCCACGTAGGTTAGTTAAATGTTATCGTCTGACATATTCAGTTGAAGCTCACCTGTTTTACTTGTATATAGCATTGGTCAGTGTTTCTTGTAGTGCATGATCCCATAACACTGTACGCGGGAGGTCGCGCGGGCTCGCGATGTGCTCTTGTATAACTGAGCGATCTCATGTTGGCGATAATTAAAAAGGGCCTCTATCCTTTGTCAGCAATGCGCCGTTACGAATCGTGCGAGCGACGTTTCAATCATTGAGGACGCGTCTGCTCGAGCCTTTCGTGGAGGGAACGCTTCCATACACGCCGTCCTTCACCAGTGTGTTGGGTTTTATAGCACCGCTGCGCCGCTTGTTTTTGTACGTTTGTTGATAGGTGGCACCACACTGCAAGCGATTTGCTTGTTGACCGGTCTGAGAGCAAGATGCTCTCCGCGCGCAGACGTCTCTCTAATTGTAAACGTGGTGACGCGCAGTGGTCGAAGTCGTTCGGCGGAGGAAATTCTTCATATTTCTTTCAGCAGTGATGTTGAAAGAAACCATCTTGACGACGAGGATTTCTCACTGGACGTAGAAGACTGTGAAAGCACCGAGAGTGACAGCGACGATGAACCACCAGCTGCTAACTCACGAGGAGCGAGTTGCACTGCACGTCCCCTCGTGCGTTAATGTTCTTTCACGCTCGTAAGTCACTTGATTGTATTATTGTATAATATCCTTGAGCGAGATCAAAATGAAAGCATAGTTCCTTTTGTGCATTGCATGTACCACAATTATTGTGGATATTATGGAGCGCCGCATGCCGCCAACACGCTCGAGCTCTACCAGTGAAGCGAAATGGTTAGAGCGATGGAACGTGCAGTCACGGCCACAATCCACGCCCTCTCGGCCAACTTCTTCGACGTTGCGAAAAGCATACGTGTGCATTCTTTCGATATTGGTGTTTCGATCGTGCTGATCGAACCTGCACCATGCGAGTGAAGTGAATTGCAACGGCTAGAGTCTCAGCATGGCTGTGACGCAAGCGCTACTGAATGGGATGTTAAATGCTCGTGTTCCGTTGAAGACGGAACTCCGCGTTCCCGACTGCGCAAGTAATGACGACGGCGTATTATGTTTGCAAACCATCACTACGTTAAACGTGTGGTCCCGTGCAGCAGCGATGGCGCTACTAGCTGGCGGCCTGTTACTGCCGCAAAGCCGTCAGGCAGGCTCGGTAGTACTACCTCGGAGTGCCGTTTAGCTCATACGTCAATTCTAGTTCATGCAGTTTTATGTAGCACGCACAGGATTTCGCGAAGCATCGTTATGCACGGTAACGGACCTGAAATATAACCTTTCACACCGCAGCAAATAATTAGGTGGCGAGTACTTAGCACTTTCCACGGTTTGGGAAAATATTTTAGTCTCATATCCATTTCAGCGCAGCTCATGACTTCATCGGTGAAGGTGGCACAGGCCGTACGTCCGCACGCCCTATCTGTTCCTATGCTAACAAGCCGTATGGTGGCTAGGGGGAAGTGTGACGGGCGAGAGCGGAGGGCTGTACGAATTCCCAATGAAGATGGCGGTCACACCAGGTGGCGCTACTGCGCCGTAGGGCAGGTAGCGCCACCTGGTGTTTTGGTATAATAACATAGATTTAATCAATGTAGATAAGGTATTAGGCCAACATAAAACAAGGAAATATTTTTTTTCTTCGAGCCTGTCACCGCCCCGTTTTAAAGGGGACGCTCATAGCATCCATCCATCCGTGCTTGCGGCCATGCTTGCGGCGGCATTTGCCTGCTTTGCGTATGGCCGCTAGACGTTAGTTTCACTTGTTTCTAATAATCGCTTATACCCCGCGCGTGTTGTTAAAGGCGCTACGTGTTTGTTTCGCTAAGAAGCATGTGTTGTAAGTTCTTAGCGGTGTTAAGCAAGAGGGAAAAAAAAGAAATCAATATTGCTTTTAAACCAGACGGAACTGGCGTGCCTCCATGTTTCATATTTCAATGTGTCTTAATATCGGTTTGCTTCGACATGTTTAATATGCTACAGTGTGCATAAACTGGGCTAGTTGGTTGATTTTCATGGTAAAAGCAGCGCAAAAAAGGCGACAACACGAGAAGAACGACACAGGACAGGCGCTGAACTGTTCAGCGCTGGTTCTGTGTCATTCTTATTATCATATTCCTTTTCCGCTGCTTTTACCATATTTATAGTCTGCTTCAGTTGAACTAAACCACTTGCTCGGCTGCATAGCTCAGCTGACTTTAAAGTGTTTTCCTCTTGGTCAAGTGTAAACTGTTTACAATCGTTCATAGCGAGTATACTGGCTGCAGTGCAGCGCGTTTTTTTTTCTCTCTCTTAGTCCGCACCCACCTCCCCCCTCATTTCCTCTGTATTGTAGGGGGTTCTTGAGCGCGAAATGTTCAAAGCATTTACATTTTCCGGCTACTTTTCCTTGAGAAAATTGAAGTGCTCTTGAGCGCGAAATGTTCAAAGCATTTACAATTTCCGGCTCCTTTTCCTTGAGAAAATTGAAGTGGAGATTGGAATGCTGCAGCTGGAGGCTCTTTGATACTGAGCATTTTATTTTATTATTTTAGCGATAGTTCTATCTATGCAAGGACCAATGATTCTGTTAATTACGGCTTTAGATGCATAAAATACATGCAAGGACATGTTTAGTTATCACACATTTGTCATCCCATAATTCACACTTCCCCTCTAGCACCATACAAACCGGTTGACGTCCTCCTGGCGCCATCTTGAAAAGCACGGCGCGCCACCTATAGTTCGTGGGCATTGCGAATAAGCCGCCATAATCACGTTTCTTGAAAGAAAATTCAGGTGATTCGTTTATGTCATTAAGGAGCTCGAATTTACGGCTTTCATAATACAGCTATGCATAACAGGTATGCAGGATGACGTCGATGGCGATCCAGAACAGCCACAATGAAGACGACAGACGACTGCAATAACGACAACACAAAGACAAGTGCTTCCTTCTATGGTAAAGAAAAGGAAACTATGGCAGTGAGTAGATAACATCAATCGCTGAGAAAAAAAATATCACTAATAGAAATACCTACCAATACTTTGTGTAACTACATATAATAAATCATCACAAGAAAATGCGTTCCACACAATGCGAAATAAACAAGTGTATCTGTAGATTTGGCGTTGCGAGACATAAAAGATGTTGCGAGACATAAAGTAGACGACGACCATTACGTGCTTTCACGTGACAGAAAAAGACGACGTCTGCTGCCGTAACCACGGCACAGGTTTTGGCGGCACAATAGCACAGCAGTCGTAAACCGATATACATTATTAATGGTATGTTTATTATTAAATATCTTCATGCTCTTAACTGCAAGTACAGCAATAGCCGATTCTTAGTATGCGCCCCATTGTGGGTTTGTGCGATGACGGTAGAAACACATTATCATTATCTGAATGCCGCGTTCCATTCTTTTCAGCACGACTTTTTCGCCTCTGACTGGACATCAGCTACGTGGCTTCCTGGACGGATTTGGCGCAGTCTATGAGTTTACAAAAGCTGGCCGTGCACTTATACAGCAGGAGACAATTTCATTTCTCTCTCTCCTCTCTCTCTCTCTCTCTCTATCTATATATATATATATATAATATATTATATATATATATATATATATATCTATATATATATATATAATATTATAATATATTGCCAACGGAAACGGAGGACTGGGTGCATGGATGGTACCAGACGAATTAGTGGCACGGTGTACAGTGCGGTTGCAAGCCTATTCCTTCGTTCGATAAAACACAGGCTTGTGTTGGCTTTCTGCTGCTATTGGTCCGTGCTGCTCTAAAGAGCTAACGGACCAATATGAAGAAACGTGGACTCCCAGTTTAACCCCAGTTAGTACCCACGCCCAATCGTACTTCCAAACAATCGAACGTCATGATACGCAGCGATGACCCTCACCGACTGCAATGGCTCGTCGGTTCGGCGCTCTACGCAGATGAATCCGGAGGGCACATGTTGCCCTCTCTTTGCGCTCATGAAAATTTATGCTTGAAGAGCACGCTTTCAATCACTTCTTAGCTGACGGTATATTGAGATCGCAGTGAAATTCCATGAAGCAAACCGAAGCCCCCTGGTGTTTCGTGCAGATATGCCGGATATACTTTTGCATATATATCGCATATACTTGCAGCGTTTTCAACAAACCTGATTTTTTTTTCACATGAACTTCTTTCGAGCAATTAAGCCAGCGCATTGAAACTTCTGCCTCAGATACACAGAGCTATATCAATGTCGCGGCATCGGGATTGTGCTATAATGCATTGACAATGACGATTGAGATCACTCATTATATGCTGAAAGTAATGCACGTTAGATTAGCAGTTTACAGGACGTACTTTCATGATGACGCACAAATGTCACAAGATAACTGGTATGTGAGACAACAACGCCAGGTGTCTGGGTCCCCCCCCCCCGTCCTATCTCTGAGACGACCAATGGGTGTTAATGACTAATGTTATTTATTTTTCGGCAGCAAAGTTCTTGTTCTTTACTTCGCAAAAAAAAAAATTACATCACAAGGTGGGAACGACCAGCTCAACAGATAACAAACGAGTGGTAGTCGCTCTTTAAGTTGCAGACAGAACCGGTAGCGCATTGCGCAAGAACTACTGAATATTCTAGATATGCAGAATGGGATATAAACGAGCAGTGCCTTTCAAGGTTAGCAGCCAGGAAAGGCGGGAAACATTTCAATTAAAAAGAAAACTAATAACGCTTAATATCGGGCAACAAAGGAAGCGTGAAAGAGCATCGGTGAATCAGCGGCGCCGTGGCTTAGTGGTTAAAGCGCCTGTCTAGTAAACAGGAGATCGTGAGTTCGAATCTCACCGGTGCCTGTGCTGAGCATTTGCTTTTTTTTCTGACCAATTGCTGTATCTGGAAACGTTAAATAAAAAAATCTTTCATATGTTTTCTTTTTTTTTTCATTTCACTCGCTCCTTGAGTGCCAGTGTGATGCAAGCCACAATATGCAAACGGAGATTACTGGAAATCAAGCAAGACAAACGACCGACGACCGACTAACCGAAAACGTGGAAGCCAAGCCCTCCCTCCTCGGGGTGATACCGGGCATCGCTCGGAACACTGTTTCAAGAATAAACGTTATTCTCTCTCTCTTTCACACGGTCCACGCACAATTTCTGCATCTCTCTTTTTCTACACTTTAAGAGAAATTCAATGAGACCGGACAAATGCGTGTATAATTGCGTTACCTTTCTACGGCTTCAAGTGAACACCACGGTGTTGGCAGCTACGCTATCCACAGCGTTCCTAACACTCTTCACATGGCTTCTGAATCGAGCAGTGCACTCGCCTACGAATTAAGGTCCCAGTGTACTAATCAAATGTTGTTTGGAGAGAATTTGATATTAGAGAATATTTTCCCACCATTCCGTTTCTAATCAGTATTCGCAACGGCCACTGCTATAAAAAGAGATGCGAACTCGGTTCCTAGCAGTCCCTTTTTGCCAGTGGTACCTTTTATACAACGCTTGGATTAGTCTTCTAGACGATGTAAAATCATGCTTCATTCACTCACTGTGTGGTGCTCGTCAAAATGCAGGTCTGAAATAATGAAGCCCCATTTCTTACTTATATTGCCTTACAAACATTTTTTTCTTGGCTATGTTGGCCATCCTCCCTTGTCCGAATTCTGTACGAATCACTCTGGTATAACTCTACTACAAGTTATGCGAGCAACGATCCATTCTGATGCAAAGTTACTGGTTTTCTTTCGCTAGCTTCGCAAAATGGCTCTGCGTTCCCAAGGTTACCATTCTGCCAGATTTTGCCTACGTCACCAATCATAGCTGTCGGCAGTTTACTTACATACAGAACTGAGAAAACACTCTCACGCGCATCTTTCAATGAGACTACCTACCAACATCTGCAGCAATAGAGACGCACAACCTTCTTTTGTCATGTGATAAAAATCAGGGATTAGTGTTTTTGCGCCAGTTTATACGTTGAAAAGCGCTTTTTGACAAACTGCGCGAATACAGGCATTCCATGTGAAGCCCTCAATAGCCTTGACAAAAGAAAACAGCAGCACCCACAACAAGTCTACCCTACACCGCGGCTACGATTGCACGAAAATCGAAGCAGCAATGTTCAGAGAGGCATGATCAACAAAATTCGTTAAGTGAGATTTCGGTATGCACAATAATCATACAGTTCCACAACAAATTTGAAATGAATAAAGAAAATTTTAAAAATCAAGATACATCGACAGACAGTTGTTTGCGCTCGCTCAAGCACCACGAGAATCGAAAACTGCAAGGAGTCCCCGAGGCAAATACCTCACCGCACATACGTTATCGTGGCAACCAGCGCAAGTCTCCTATATAAACAATCACGTCACATGAGCGCCTCAACAGCAACAACTGTGTCTCTAAAACACCAGCTCCTTTGAATGGTCTTCCTTTTTCTGGAGTCACAATCGTTGCGCACGCTTGATGGCAGAAGTTCTAACCGGGTTTACCGTAGCGTTACAACGCTCTTAGTACATACAGCCCACGACAGAGCTCTTACATCAAAACTTGAAACGACCGCACTGAGGGAGAAAGCATAATCTGATGGAAATGTGCCCGTCTTTGTTTTTTTTTCTTTTTATCAGAATGCGGATTTCAGCTCAACAAAACGACGATCTATTAGAAATATAGTCGGTACTTCCAACGGGCGTAAACACTTTCGGTCTTCTCAAGACTAATTTTTTGACAGAAATAAGCCATACGTTATTTATTTTCAGACTTCGTTCGCTAAGGATTCTTAAAGCACTATATTGTTGCATATAAACCGTTACCTTCTACTCCTTCTATTTAAATGACGTTCGCCCACTCGAGCGGCTGCTTCTATGCAACGCTTCCTGCGAATAGACACACAACGCCACATTTTGTCAACTAATGAAAAGGAAAAATTTAACACATTGCTTCCGTGAGAGATTCAAGCGGAAAAAGATTTCCTCAAAAAGTACGCTGATACGAGGGTGCCACATCAAGCCTGCAATATACAAAACTCACGTACAATGCAGCTACGAGTGCACGCAGATTACAGGCTTAATATTCAAAAACACGATCATCAAAATTCGTTGGTGACATTTAATTTTGCTAAATGTTACTCATAATTATAAAACAACGTAGAAACCAATAAAACAACTCAAGAATTCAGATGTATGAGTACGAAGTTGTTAGTCATCGGTACGAACACATGCCGAGGACGCCGTTGAGAGAAGTCTTCACTGAGCCCTAAAGAACATCGCCGCATGGAAGTCACCACAGCAAACGGTGCAAGTCTCCTATAACATGCGCCGAGCACTGCCACAAGACACCAGCATCTCTTAGCAATTGTGCTCCCGTCACAACATCGCTGGAGCCTTGATGGCTAAAGGGTTAACCGGGATTACGCGGGCGCCTTCGGACTGGAAATTGGCCGTCAGGCATAGGTGACGGTGTCGGCAAGTTCGAAGACTAAGGTGGAATGGTGCCACCACTCGAGTAACGGTGTGGGCAGCTCCATGATAAAAGATTCCCTCTGGTTGGGTCACAAGTGCCTACTCTGACGTTGCGGCAAAACTCGGGCTGGAGCATGGCCCACGATCCGACGCATTCTCTGAGACGACGAAAACTCTGGCGATGGCAGCGCATCTGTGGGCAAACCAAGGCGGCATAAGAAATCCGGGAGTAAGCCGAAGGACCAGCGCGCACATATGTCCTGGAAGCTTCAGGAAAGACGACAGGGGCAGCTCGAGAAGTGGACCTTGCTACAATCTAGCCAGGTAGGGCACGCTCAACACAACGAAAGTTGATATCGTCCGGACTCCTGGGACTCAGCGCTTAGAGGCACAGAGCTCATAGCTCAGCTCAAGGCTGTCCAGAGGGCCCGGGCCGTCGCCGAAGGACTCTGTCTATCGGCCCCGACCTGGCCCCGCTTTAATTCTTTCTCCTCAGGGCCTAAATAAAGTTCGTACTCACTCACTCCAGTCGGAAGCTGTTGCTTGCTTGTTCCCTTTTGTTGTTTTTGTTATTGTTGTTCCTCAGACACTTGGCGCAACCCACTTCGGGGGATACGCCATGAATCGGACGGTGCCTTGCTTAAAAATGCACTTGCTGAAGGAAAGGGTTTAAAAATGAATAGTTTAGCCGTTACACACACACACAAGCATATATATATATATAATATATATATATATATATATATATATATATAATTATATATATATATATATATATATATAAGAAACTCGAAAAAGAAACTGAATTAAGTTTTAAGTTCCACATAACATACAAGTCTCTCGTAGAAAATTGCGTACAGCGTCGAAAACGCTCCTGTGTGGCTAAAACCAAGTATCGTAGAACCAAATAAAGAGCCACCAGAAGTGACATATTCAAGCCCATCTTTCGAAGGGCTTCTTTTCCTTTCAATTTTAAACCTGCAGCATGTCAAAAAGAACCGATCCAGAGATTCACTCTCATCACAGTGAAGGCCAAACACGTTGCATGGGTTCTCGCGCAGAACAGAATCGAACGCGGCCTTCGAATAACGATGATGATGATAATGCTCATGCACGTCATGGCACGTTCACAAAATATGGCGTAGTACACTAAACGGGATAGCTAAACATTGTGTAATGGCTTGAGATATAATTTAAAAATTAAAAACATAAGCATTTTAAACTGGAGTTACTACAACTGTTGGTGCAATTGGGGCGTCACACCACGCAGACACTCTGTCACGGCAGCATAGACCGCATTTCTCTGTCACGTGAAAGGCACGTCGCCTTCGTCATTCACTTTGCCCTGCCGCAATATCTGTGACAATAAAATCGTAGCGTTTATCCATTTTGTAGATTTTGTTTAATGTATTCACTTGTGATCTCAATACTTAGGTATGGCACATCACGTGTGCGTACTTCTAATATATTGTATTTCTTTTTCAGTTATGGCAACTATTTGTTCTCACTACCCGGTATTTATTTTTTGTTCGTGCTTCAAGAAAATGCAGTCGTTTATTATTTATTTATTTATTTATTTATTTATTTCAGAAGTACTCCCGATATCTCTATGAGGCCCTAGGCAGGAGTGAGTCATGTATAAAGAAAACATGTTTAAATACAACAGAAAAACAATTATTACGCAAAAATTCATTCACCATCGAGAACCGGTGCCTCAAACTTAAAGGCTGGCACTTATAAAATTCATAAATTTTTGCGGGTACATGCACAGAAAAAAAGCCATAAAAACAATGACCACAAACATCTCTTCATAAACATCTGTTCATTGAGTAACCTCTAAAAAAACTCTTATAAAGGGGGCACGATCAGCAACGTATCAAATACAACGCCTTCATGACCTCCATAAATGCAATGGATGCCGTGAAAATATTTTAAGTATATGAAAAAGTGCTCGAAAGGGCAACATAATTGAAGCCTATTACACGTGCGTTGTCCGAGGCGAAATAATAGGGGAGAAACCTAGAGAAAGAGGAGAAAGTCGAGTGGTTACTATTGCCTCAGTTTTTCCATGAGCGATTGAACAGTTACGCAGTGTGCCAGACCCGCAGATAGACCATTCCAATTAACGACAATGCGCAATTGTCGGCGTTGCCACCTCAGAGTCCGACAGTGTCGCTTCATTGCTGTTGTTTTGTCATCCTCGTCGACGTAGTCATCGAATAATAATAATAATAATAATAATAATAATAATAATAATATAATAATATAATAATATAATAATAATAATAATAATAATGATGATGATGATGATGATGGTGGTGGTGGTGGTATGATGATGATGATGATACAGGTCTTTACGATCTCACCACTAGGATCATTTTTCAGCGGCACAAGAAAATACTAGTGGAGAGGAGGGCCTTGAATATTTGATGCCGGCGGCATATTGAAGGAAAGAAGAATTCCGAATGGAAACAAACGCCTGCAAAGATTGCTGGGACGTATAGATACTGCGAGACAG
Source organism: Rhipicephalus sanguineus (assembly GCF_013339695.2). Classification (NCBI taxonomy): domain Eukaryota; kingdom Metazoa; phylum Arthropoda; class Arachnida; order Ixodida; family Ixodidae; genus Rhipicephalus; species Rhipicephalus sanguineus. The sequence continues at coordinate 93,701,613 of NC_051176.1, forward strand.
AAAAGTGAACGACGACGATTATGTGCATTCACGCGACAGGAAATGTCGATGCTGCTGCCGTAACACCGTGACATCTTTGACGGTGCAATATCAGTTTTTTTATGTTATTTACTATTATTAATACGTCTTCAAGATATTAAGTGAAGTATAGCTAGATAATTTCAGTCTACGCAGCACTGTGGGGGTGCGTTCCATAGTGTGTACGAACATCCTAATCATCATCATCTGGATGCCATGTTCCGTTCTCTTCGGCACGAGACCTCACACAACGTGTTTCACTTCTGAGAGGAAGAAGACATTTGCGCGCGCCCTCCTGGTCGAACTTGGAACGAGGTCCACAGCTACGTCTCGAGCTGCCTTAGGGCCTGACGCATCCGCGGGAGGTAACGCTGTTCTATGTGCACGCTGGTCCTTCCAGTCGGTCCCGGGTTGCTTATGCCAGCGTGCTTCATTCACAGTTGTGATGGAGATGGCATCGCTGCCATCGGCAGAGTTCTCGTCATCCCACCCAGAACGTGTCGGAGTTTCGGCCGTGCCTCAGTGTGATACGGCTGCCGCAACATCGGGGCAATTGCCTGCAACCCAACCAAGCACACCGGTAATTTTGGTCACGGAGCTGCATGCCCACGCCCTTACTGGACCACTGTGCACACCAGGTCACCTTGGGCTTCGAAGCTCCCTGCACCGCCACCTGTGCACGACTGCAGACACCAAGCCCGAAGCCGCCTGTCGTAAAACCGGTTCATGCGTCAACCATCAGGCCCCCAGAAAGACCGTGACACCAGCATGAGCAAGACTATCATTCGGAGCAGATGTTGTAGGGGCACACTTGCTGGCATCCAGGCAATTGTGCTTTGCCGATGTACTTGAGCCGGTTGCAGTAATGACTTCCGTGCGGTCAGGTCCATGCGCATCGCATACTACTTACCACAGTTTCGTCCTCGCCAAGTGTGTTTAGCGAAGACGAACAATTTTCGGCCGATGTAGCTTTATCTTTGTGTTTTATTTATTGCTCTCACATTTATTTCCTAACTCTATTCATTATTTTGCTCAAGTAAATGTTACGCAACGGAATCTGTTGATCCCGCTTTTTTAGTATAAAACCGGCCAACAGCGTCTACTCCCATGCTGTGCTATACATAAGTACAGCGCAAGTGCGAGTAAGCGGAAATTAATTACACTACGACCCTGGTGTCGAACTCACGTAACTTTACATTCGTATGCGCATTCGGTTAGTCATTGGCCTGCCGTCGTCGCTTTTATTTATTTATTAAATGCGAAGTATTTCTTAGCCAACCCTAGGTACCTTGAGCGCTCCTACCTACACATCTATCTATATAGCCGACTACGTCTGGGTGCTCTCATGATCGCCTCCTTAACTTGGTGTAGACCAAATTGGCATGGGACGGTAAGAGGATTTGACGGATATGACTGTGTGCTCATGGCATGAGCAACGTGAAAATATTGTCGCATACGTCGTCAAACCCTTTCCTCCAGACGTGTGACACATACCCGTTTACGACGGGCCGCGGTGTACGGGTATAGGCTTCCCAAGCAACGCTTAGCGGCGCTGCTGCTCTTGACAGGCAGCGCCATCTCTGGCAGAAAAAAAGAAACTGGGGTGTTAGCAGCGCGTTTTCCCTTCTCTCCACCGCGTTGCCGCTCGCTTTGCACGTGCAGAGCTCTCGCGGTGCACTTGCGCCGCCTCACAATGTACCGCTTGCAGTGCGGCTTCAAAAGGATTTTCAAGCTTGAATGGCACTTCCGAAAAGCGAACTTGATAAAATGAGAAAGCCTCGTCAATCACGCTAACGGTGAAGAGCAGACGATCGACAACAACGACACCAAACTCAAAGCGAAATGCATTTCCCAAGTCTCGATTACACCGTGTAGGACGTATATCTCGAGGTAAGTCTCATTCTGTCATGTTAAAAATGAATAATGGTCCACATGCACTCCGAAATGAAGCCGTACACGCTATCGATGTTCTGCGGAGTGGACTGCGAATATGATTGTTGTTTTGATATGGCATGCTTACAGTAGCAGCGTGTACTTTCGTGAACAAACGTTTGCGGCGTGCGAAAAAAAGATTATACGGCCATGGCACTGCTTCCTGAGAAGGTTAGAGTCGCACTGACAATTGGGCGAGTTGGTACAGATGCATGGCTTCCGAACGGCGCAACAAGGAAGCGCTTGTGTTCGTGTGACCTTTCGTATTTTCGTCTTCCTTGTTGCGCCGTTCTGAAGCCATGCAAGGTTAGAGTCAAGTCCTCCGTGCCGCTGGAGAATCACGCGCCGATTAAGACGCGAGGCAGCTAGCTGAGCTTTAACCACTGTGAAGCAAGATGAACTGCTCGCCTCGTTTTTTCGGCTCTCGCGTCATGCTTGCTGTCTCTTTTTATGATATCGACTTGACAGGCGTATAAAACCTGCTGCGCGAACGCGGCTACAAAATCGCACAAAGTCAGAAGGTGACAGAAGGTTACTTCAAGGTTGCAATTACAAAGCATGTATTAGGTGGCAGTTATATTTAGCGGCTTAAATGTATATCACCCTGATAAAGTGACAAAACAAGGCAAACCTGCAGAACGATGTCAAAGCTTGCTGCAAATGCACAGACGTCCGTTCCGGCATGATAAAGTAGCCTTCCCGACGCGTGAAATGCAGGCGCCGTACTTCTGACGATGTGCCGAGTTCAGTTGAATTCAACCAACCGCGCAATGCTAACGGTATAACGCGAATGTGAACGTTCAACAACGACGGGTAGGTTTCACGAACACGGGGAATCAAAACACAAAGTTGCTTCACCTACAACCGTAACTCGACTTTAACAATACGAGAAGACAGCGAGTAATCATTAATGTAGTCGCTGCGTGCATGCGCCGCGTTACTTACCGATTCAGGTAGTCGGAACGAACGAAAGCGATGAACTCAGACAGCCAAAATAGAAGGCGAGACAGCGCTGTCAGCTATCCACGCTTGCCGCCTTGATTTCTCGTACGACACGCCCGGGAAACGATTCAGTTTAACACGTGAATCGTGGACCTTGGTGTTGTCTACACTGTTGTGGCTGGCCGCTAAACCGCAATACTTCGGACCACGCTTGCGCTTCCGCGGGGTCGCTTCTGCCATCGCGGAAATGCACAGCTTCGCACAGCAAGCCTCTCGGTTCAGCCAATGGTTCAACGTACCCAGCTGACGGCCCCCCAGTTACCCGCACCGAGAGAAGAACGCGTGCGCACGTGCGCCTGCGTGCGCTACCGCTACCGTGAAAGGGGCTGAGTCGGCTGCGCTGAGGTTCAGAGCTTTCCGACAGAGCCGCAGCGCGGCTGGCGCGGCGCTGTCGTCGCGCCGCAAACTTGAGCCTGGGTTCCCTATGCGCCACACGTGATAGACAGTTTATATCAACCCAGATGCGAGAGCGTTAAGAAAAACCGACATCGGCAGCGTTGAGCCGACGAATGCAAACAATAAAAATTAGGATCTCAGCAGGAACCGAGCGAAAGTGTTCTGCATGCCAGTCACGTTTTCTACCACAGAGCCACGCCAGGTCTACAAACTGCTTTGGAAAAACACCCTACCGAGGCGTAATGTCGGCGCAACGTCAATTGTGGTTGTGGTGCTGCTATCTAATTTTATAACAAAGCAATAAACAATGCATATGTACTCCTACGATACAGCTAGGCGTCGTGTCAGATTAACATCTGTGCTTCCAGTGTTGGCTCAGCTTTTATAGCAGCCTAATAAACATTGCATCTATATCAGGCAAACTGAGCGCCAGTTTCGTTTTCAAGGAACATGCGCGCTCGTAGCGATTGCCTGAATCCTAAGATCTGGTTGAACGAAGTGAGGTTGATGTGGATGTTCGCAATTATTGTCTTTCACGAGTTGTACGAATAAATAAATTTGATTTGTCTGACAGCGTCATTGACAAAAAGGCTTCGGGCCCACTCATTGGACCAATTCAATTTAATTAAACCACCACATTCCTTCTTTGGTGCCTTCTTTGAGCTCATCGAGACCACAATTATGAAAAAAATTCTCGCCTATACTTTATGATGGTTGCATTATATGCGCTTAATACACCTCTGCGTTACGGACTGCCGAGGCGGCGACGGAGAGGTCGCCGCCAGAAGAAAACCAGTTCACCATCGCAAACGGCTCAGCCCCCAGTTGGTATACTCATTTTTTTCGAAGCGCTCATTTGTATTTATCGAAGTGTCTTAAAAATAATTTGTCACTTAATTTGTTCTATCGGAAGCCCACTTTCGTCATGACTATTGCTTAAAAGACAGGTTCTCATTTAATGTTTCGGGGGGCCGATTAAACAAGCGCGCGCAGTGATTATAATGCGGCTGCGGCGAGTCAGTGGAGGGTTCAGCGTGCCGTGCGCACCGCGCCGGCCAGGGGAAATCCGAGGAGAATTGAGGAGGAAAACGCGCGCGCGGAGGAGTCGCTACTTTCTAGATCAAGGGGCTTTAGCTGATACTAGAGTCACTGTATATGCTACCTTTAGGTAGCAGAGTAGCGCATAGGTCCGGCTAGCAACCACAGCTATGCGGTGAAGTCGCAGTCCATTTTTGCAGGCGACATGCCTACCGCGTCGCCGATAAACATGTCTGGCGTGTCGAAGGCCGGCGATAAACATTGGCTGGAGATAACTAGTGTTAATTGAGTGAGCTGCAGCGGCGGCGTCGAGAAATACAAATATTGGCCCGAGCGTCAGCTTCTCCGCAATGCATGGTTGCTAGCGGCGTTGGAAAACAGATGCGCAACTCTGCTACCTTTAGATAAACATGTCTGGCGTGTCGAAGGCCGGCGAAACATTGGCGGCGATGACTAGTGTTGCGCAACAGATGCGCAACTCTGCTACCTAAAGTCGAAGGCCGGCGATAAACATTGGCTGGCGATGACTAGTGTTGCGCAACAGATGCGCAACTCTGCTACCTAAAGTCGAAGGCCGGCGATAAACATTGGCTGGCGATGACTAGTGTTGCGCAACAGATGTTAGGTAGCAGAGTTGCGCATCTGTTGCGCAACACTAGTCATCGCCAGCCAATGTTTATCGCCGGCCTTCGACACGCCAGACATGTTTATCGGCGACGCGGTAGGCATGTCGCCTGCAAAAATGGACTGTGACTTCACCGCATAGTGGTTGCTAGCCGGACCTATGCGCTACTCTGCTACCTAAAGGTAGCATATACAGTGACTCTAGTATCAGCTAAAGCCCCTTGATCTAGAAAGTAGCGACACTCCTCCGCGCGCGCGTTTTCCTCCTCAATTCTCCTCGGATTTCCCCTGGCCGGCGCGGTGCGCACGGCACGCTGAACCCTCCACTGACTCGCCGCAGCCGCATTATAATCACTGCGCGCGCTTGTTTAATCGGCCCCCCGAAGCATTAAATGAGAACCTGTCTTTTAAGCAATAGTCATGACGAAAGTGGGCTTCCGATAGAACAAATTAAGTGACAAATATATTTTTAAGACACTTCGATAAATACAAATGAGCGCTTCGAAAAAAATGAGTATACCAACTGGGGGCTGAGCCGTTTGCGATGGTGAACTGGTTTCTTCTGGCGGCGACCTCTCCGTCGCCGCGTCGGCAGTCCGTAACGCAGAGGTGTATTAAGCGCATATAATGCAACCAGCATAAAGTATAGGCGAGAATTTTTTTCATAATTGTGGTCTCGATGAGCTCAAAGAAGGCACCAAAGAAGGAATGTGGTGGTTTAATTAAATTGAATTGGTCCAAATGAGTGGGCCCGAAGCCTTTTTGTGTCAATGACGCTGTCAGACACGCACGCACGCACACAATACAGGCACGCAGGCACACACACGCTCATACACACGTGATAAAGACACGCACATACATACACAAACGCACATAGATACACACGCGATGCAGACACGCACGCACATAGATACACACGAACATACACACGCGCGTACACACGTGATACAGACACACGTGCGTGCACATGGGAACAGACACGCACGCACTTACATACACATGCGCATACACACGCGGTATAGACAGGCACGCGCATACAGACACGATACGGACGCGCACGCACATACATGCAGACGCGATACAGACAGGCACGCACGCACATACATACACACGCGATGCACACACACGCACATACATACATACATACATACATACACACGCGCATATACACGCGATACACGCATGCACATAAATACACACGCGATACGCTCACGCAGGCACATACATACACACGCGATACAGACACACGAGCACACACACTGCGATACAGACACGCCCGCGCGCGCAAGTGATACAGACACGCACGCACATACATGCACACGTGCATGCACATGCGATACATGCACACACGTACATACATACACACGCGATACAGCACGCACATACATACACGCGCGCGAAAACACACAAACGCACGCACGCGCAGGCGTACACATACATACACATACGTGCATAACGCACGAACACCGTGAAGACACATACGAAAACGCACGCACATGCACTCACCCGTTAACAGGTGCGCACACGCACATACAAACGCAGGCGCACATATGCACACATACAAACACGCATACACCTTCACACACCCGTACACACACGCCTGGAGGGTCGACGCCTGGAGGGTTCATGGCATGCGTGAGCAGCTGAAAGCGCGCGAAGCTTGCTTGCGCTCGCTTCTCGTGACGTCAGGGTCACCTGACCGGGAGATATCGCGCGTCGCAGCCATTCAGCGCTGCGGATGCGCCGGCTCCGCGAAAGAGAGGGTGAAGAAAGAGGTGGTTGACGTCGCGGCGAGGGTAAGGCGGTGTGGATAAAGGAGAGCCGCTACTTTCCAACATCAAGGGGCTTTAGTATTAGCATGCGAGAGCGCGTTCTATGAGAGGTATAGGGAGAGGTAATCACTACACTTTACTTTGGCTATAGCGAAAATATTTCACGTTAATACTCGCAAGGTGCGAAAACTAAAAGCCGGAAATAACATCGCAGGAAACCTGATTCTGTGCCAGTTCGTAGTCCGTAGAGGTCGGGCTGCCCCGTAAGTTTGCTTCTTTCATAATACTTTCTCACGCATCCCAGACTTCTCACATGCACTTAAAAGCAAAAATAAAAAAACAGACACGATCGTTCTGTCCGTTACGGCATCTGTCTTGATGTCGCGACAGTATGATAAAGAAATTTTGGCTACCTCATCACGATAGCTTGAAGGAACCGGAGAGCCATGAATATGCTAGAAACCAGGAAAAAAATTCACAGTGCCCCTGATGGATTCGCCTAAGACGGCTTGTATACCAAAGCCATCGGGTGCGACTATATCACCGTGTAATTATATCGCACAAACGCCGCTTTGCTTTTTTTTTTTTCACACGCACGCCGCGAAGGCGAAGTTAGCGCACAGCTTCGCGCTTGAGAGGTAACTATATTTTTTGAGCCAGCCTTTCGTCTTTCGCGTGAAACATACAAGGCTTTCGTTTCAATAAATTATGAGTTTGTGACGACGTTTTGACCCTTGGCAATATGTGGAGATGGTGTATTTCCCGGGATCTCGCGTGCGCACGCCTGTGTGTGTGTGTGTGGTGTGGTGTGTGTGGTGTGTGTGTGTGGTGTGTGTGTGTGTGTTGTGTGTGTGTGTGTGTGTGTGTGTGTGTGTGTGTGTGTGTGTGCGTGCGTGCGTGCGTGCGTGCGTGCGTGCGTGCGTGCGTGCGTGCGTGCGTGTTACTCATGGGGTTGAACATGGACGAAGGAAAAGGACTAGCAAGGAGCGTCACATGGCATTACAGATCACTTTTCCCGTTCGATGAGGCATACAAGACTTTATTTGAAGTACACCGATTCAATATAGCAGATACACATTTTTTGGCGTAACGCAGACGTCCATACTGCGGCGTCGACTCGCCATATGTCTCAAAAGTGGCATGATCCAAGGATTAACGGGGCCGCTGGTGTGGAGCACAGACACCATAATTTGGCACAACGCCGATCAGCGCTGTGGTGGGGTGCTTCTTATTCGTCTACGTCGTGATTGTACGCTGGCCTTTCACAACGTTTGCCCAACAAATCCAAGCATTCAATGCTAGAATGGTCGATCAGCGCGCAAGCGCAATGCACTTTTAGGGAGGAGATTGGGGTTGAAAACTGTCCCTGACATACCGGCGACGCATGTTCATGCATTGCGTGTGCCTAACGCAAAAATTGAAGCCTGTACGGCAGCTCTGCGCACCGAGCTTCTGCACGCGCTGCGCTTTCATTCTCGAAGATAACGTGCAGTGCAAAAGCCATGCTCATTCTGTGAAGTAGTATTTTGTAAATGTGGTGCAGTCGAAGCAAGGCGAGCGACGCGTGTCTTGTTTCGCGCTGCACCACCTTAACACAAATGAAAAACCAGGTAGGCGAAAGCAATATTCCTGCCGTTAAATGCAGCATTTACAAAGCTTACCGTCAGCCATCGAAACATGATCTACCTCGCGTTATTCTGGCAAGTGCTGACCAACGTGTATCACATAAGCCAGAGGTCTAAAACAAGCGGCCCAAGGCCCGCACGTGACTGCCTTCATCACATTTTTTTTTTCTTAATAAGTATGTTCATGAGCTACACAGGCATGACTTGTCTAAAGCTTTTTTTTTTCACTTGGGGTAACCGCTGCGGTCAACATGTATTCATACCCAGCAATTCCGGACATCGCTTTCAGTTCACGGTTTTTGGCACCACGTGGCGTACGGACCTTAAAGATTCATAATTCCCGCTATGACTCCGACAGCGTAGCGGACACAAAGACAGACGACAATATCGGCTTTCACCACCGTGCACGAACCCGCAATCGCCGACTGATAACAGCAACGCACGCGACGAGCGGGTGGCTGTTCAACTGTGAATCAGCACTAGTTTTGTTGCAAAGTGGCTCGGTCCTTCTTCAAGACGACGGAACCTGGAAAGGGTGTCCTGCCCTTCCTCTCATTTTCTTTGAATATTTTCCGCGCTTCTTCAATATTTTTCGTCCGATCGTACTGCCGTTGGCCTCCCCTGCTTCCTTTTAAAGTTTGCGAGCACGCCTTTTGTCGCTGCCATGTTTTGAATCATATAGAAGCTAATTTTGAGAAATAATACCATCTTAAATTATGATGATGGTCGCGCGTTTTGGACTATGCATACTCAGGCTTGACTTCCCTCATTTTCGTTGGCGCCAGTTTACAAACCCATATTGCACAACTGGGCGATAGCGCCAAGCCGTGTGTTACAGTCGCTAACAGACTTCGCTTTTTCGTGTTCAATAAGCGACAGAACTAAGGCACAAATTTATTTGAATACTGATTATTATTCAGTAACCTTCGTTGAAGTATTTTAATTAGGCGTAATATTTTGAACCATGTTGCTTTCCTTTCTGAAACTCAAAATAAAATACGCCCTAAATAACTTATGTTCCTAAGCACATTACACAACTTACAGCCCGCCCTCGCCTTTCTTCTCAGTGTTTCTGAAAATGAAATGAAATCGAATAAACTGACGAATTCCACCTCAATGCCTCACTGCGAAATTGACGGCAGAGATTTCGTTGCATATTATGGCATTTGTTGGCACTTAACATCCTTTAACTTTCGCAGCGATACATTCCTTCTTTCGTTCGTCCTCTGAGTGTAGTTTGGCGCGCAAGCGGAGCTCATCCACAGTCGAAGCGGCATTCATGTAATGCGAGCGTCCGCAGCATCGAGCGGCCGCTGCTGCGTGTTTGTCAAGAGGCTGATTGCAAGACAAAGCTTGCTGAACCATGACACCTGGCTGCGCATTTGTTCGTGTGGAGCTGATGATTTGCGATTATGTCACGTACAAGTAATTTTAACAACGTATATCCGAGTTTCAGCACATAACGATCGACGCGGCCGCTGGGCTGGCATGGTCACATTTGACGCACTGTAACTTCTTAGCGACCAAAATAATGCAACGTTTCTTTATGCAGAATGGTAGATTACGTCCTTGACTTCAATCAGAGAGATTTTTAAAAAAATTAAAAATGGTCTTTTTGAGAAAACTATTTTCAAAGTTCGGCGTTTTTGGTAAGTCACTTACGTTTCAGCCCAGTTATCGAGTAAAACAGAGCGCGATAAAACCACGCAAATTAATTTAAAAGAGAGCTAAAGTATCAAAGTTAATATGTACCGATTTTTATTATCGTCACTTTAACTTGCTTACAGCAATAAATTCCTGAAATACAGGTATTTTGTGCGATTTGCCAAGTTTGTGATTTGTTTCTTCAAAAACGCTTCGACAAGCAAGGAAAATAATAGACTCATAAGATTGTATTTCACTTGTTCTTTAAGCGGAATAAATATTGTGACCAAGAAGTGCACCGTTTTTTCCATAGGTGCGCTCAAAATTCAGAAATCGCGAAATTGGTGGAAAAGTGCTTTTTGCGGCCAAAATATGTGTATTTTTTTCAGGCGAACCGAATTTTTTTTCGCAAAACTAACTTCGAAACCATCGTTCTGGGCGTAATGCCTAGGCCTACTGTAAATTTAATCAAAATCAGGATTGGTGACCGGGACCTCGTTTTCGATCTTATCTGGACACACCCACATGATGTCTTATTTGCACATGGCTGCATAAATAGATGGCGTGACATATTCACCAGCCCATCAGAGTATACGTTAACGACTGTACCACTGCATTCCTCTCTGCATGGACGACGACCAAGTGAAGTACGCGATAAGATATCTCTGCCTTAAAAGGTCTTTTTTTTTTTTCTTTGGAAAACCCGCACAAGCGATGAAAATGTTGCACCCGTGCTTCGCACAGAAATAACCTTCTTCGAAGCAGTACACGGAGCAACGTCGGCCACGAGTTCACAGCACACGTTCATGACAGGATCTGCAGAGGATCATCAAGCAGCAATGAACAGCTTCATTACTGTCGCAAGACTGACACATACGGAACGCTGCCTATTTCAAGCACTGCGCAAAAGAGCTACCGAAGAATTTGACAACGAACAATGCTTGTGCGGTAGTGTGGACGCTGCTACCTTCCCGTCTGCGTCGAAGAATCAAACGCTCGATCATGGAATTTTGAACCACCACCTACGCAGGAATCATGACATGATGCTTAACCAATTCGCTCAATTGACGAATTTGAATGTCACTCCGGCTGAGTCATGCTCACAACTGATAGGTCACTTTTATTCTGATTACTGCTTAGTAATTATCTTATTTGCTGCATTTCTCTGCGAACCTTTGGCACTTTGAGCGTTTCTATCTATCTATCTATCTATCTATCTATCTATCTATCTATCTATCTATCTATCTATCTATCTATCTATCTATCTATCTATCTATCTATCTATCTATCTAGCCGCCTGCGTCTGGGTGCTCTCATGATCGTCTCCTTAACTTGGTGTAAACCAAAATTGGCATGGGAAGGTAAGAGGATTTGACGAATATGACTGTCGGGTCATGACATGAATAACCTGAAAGTCCTGTCGCGTACGTCGTCAAACCCTTTCCTCCAGACACGTGTGGCACATACCCGTTTTTCATGGGCCGCGGTGTACGGGTATGCGCCACAGGTGATTGCCAGTTTATATCTACCCAGGAACGGCGAGAACACACTTTGGTAATTTAAATGCCAGAGCATTAAGAAAAACCGACATCGGCAGCGTTGACCTCGAATGGAAATAGAAAAAACTAGGATCTCAGCAGAAATCGAACCCAAGGATTCTGCGTGGCAATTAGGTATGCTACCACAGAGCCACGCCAGGTCTAGAAACTGCTTTGGAAAAACACCCAATGCAGGCGTAATGTCGGTGCAACATCAATTGTGGTTGTGGTGCTGGTTGTATAATTGTATAACAGTGCAATAAACATGTACTCCTACAATACAGGCGTCATGTCAGGTTATCGTCTCTGGTTCCAGCAGTCTAATTAACATTACATTTGTATTCCCATGGTTCAGCAAGCTATAATGAAGCATTGCTCGACCCCGGAAGAATACACTAACGAAAGTTACGTATGATATTCCCATGACTGCACCGTAAAGTGCATTTAGTTTCGATAATACTGACGTATGTACTATAACGTGAGGGTTGACGTTACGTCGCACCATAAGTTACACTTTAAACGCCAGTGTTGTCGACGTGCTTGGTAAGCCCAATATGTGCACACAGCTACTACACTTACAAAATCACCTTAATCAACCTCGTAACGCTTGGCTCAAAGCCATAAAATACAGCATAGAAGTACTGGCTGACTGCTTCGCATGAAACCGATTCCCAGAAAGCATGGCATCTGCCGAATTTTTATTTGGAGCAACTATCCGAAAATGTTTAAAATTCATGTCAGTACTTCTTTAACTAGTAGGCCGACTACGCCACGGGACCCTGGAGGGCTCTTCGAAATCGAAACTGCCTCAGGTCCTAATATACGAGCATATAAATAAACATTCGTCTCGCGCTGGGGCAAATGAGTTTCGTTGCCGTTATTAACGAGACTGTCGCCACTGATTGGGAGAAAAAAAAAAAGACGTTCACAAATTTGCTGTCAACCCTCCTTTAAGACATGCAAACTGCACGTAGTTATACTACGGTCACGTAAAAGTGCGTGCGTTGTTCTTCAGTCCCGCGTACAGGCAACATCGGCAGCTGATAAGCCCAAAGAAATCGTGACACTTGCTCGACAAATAAAAACGAAAATTTAACTAAAAAATAAATTACGACTGGATTCTGATAGCGTTCATGTCAGACCAGACTTTGCGTACAGCAGCCAAAAAAAAAAGCGTGACGAATGTTCCATTCTTGAAGCAGTTTGCGCATGCGTGGGAGCGACGTTGGTATAAAAGGCAAAAACGCATGGTCGACAAGTAACAGCGGTTTATTTCTGGGTTGGCAACGAGTCGTGCGGCTTCTTTCCGCGGTGGGCACTTCGCGTCTTCCTGCAGATGTGCTTGGACGACCGATTCACCGATCGAGCATTTGCGTATCGGCATGGCTTGGTGTCTGCGTACCAGGAGCCAGGCCTCATGGTTCTACCAACAGCGCTCTAAGTGAAGGTGAGTTATGCGTTGTATAATATTTTCGTTGGAGCATTCGTGTTTCGCTGCAGGTGGCAACGAAGTTTCATTTGTTCAGAGTAGAATGGTGTAATACTGAAATTTGACATTAGCACAAAAGCATTCAAGAGTAATAACAATTCATCGGGTTTTACGTGCCAAAACCACAATATGAATATGAAGAACGCGCTTCAGTATAGTAACGGGGAACGCTCCAACAAAAAGCAGCAGACAGTTACTCTCGCAGAGAAAGAAATCTGATGATGAGAGCGGTGCTTTAATAATACACAGTAGTCGTGTTATTCTTTCATTTATTTGCTCCTGCGAAGAATTGGGCCGCTTCATTCAGCTCGACCGGCTTCCGTCGACCTAGCATGTTGCCGTCCTATACATCACAAAGCCTACCGAGTAAGGTAACGAGTGCGATACCGTGACATTTGCGCCAACGACTACAAGAAATGTGTTCAAAGCCTACCGAGTAAGGTAACTTGAGTGCGATACGGTCATGTGTTCACTTCAGTTTTGGTCGAAGGTAGTTGCGTGTTTGCAGTCTTCCTCTTTTCACGGATTCTGCGAGTTCCACAGCTTAGAAATCAGGGCCGTGACTTTTGTCCTGGCGTGGTTTCCTTTATATGGTGCTACATATCTGTTACCACTGCCGAGAAATGTAGCCGCACCGTTGGCGAACATTGAAACAATCTAACCGCAGGTTCAGTGCCATCGACCAGTGGTCTTAGTCACGCTAGTTTGTTTTTTATGGCAGAACATAAGCATTCTGCGCCGAATCAACTAACCCTTTAGTGTAATGAAAATTCTCTATTCTGTGGAATCCACTGGGGAAATTGAAGCACATGTAGTGCCCTACAAATTAGGTACGATAAGGTGCGTTAGTGCCCCTCTGGTGTTTTCGTCATGCAGGAAGGTACTGAACACTTCACGAAGTTGAAATCATCTCTTGCATGCAAAGAACAAAGACTGGATGGTCACACAGACCTAAACTTCGTAGATGCGTGCCCGATTGTATTCTGGCCGATAAGTTCACGGTGTTTCCTGGCCCGCGCTCGGTACAACTTGCACCATCACGCGCGCCAACTGGCTGAAGCGGGCCAAGAAACCACCGTTAACCTATCGGCCTACCGCTGCAACGGAGCCGGCGTGTCGCGGCCGCAGCTGATTTCGTTCGCTCAAAGCACGGCTGAAAGCAGCATGTTCGCTGCGCGCCAATGCGCCAGTTACGCGGTTCTTTTTGTATTTCGCGGGCTTTCTTTGCAGCTTGGAAAAAATGGTATACGTGAGACTTTCTTATAAAAATAATTGGGGTTTCTGAAGACGCTCTCGAACTTTTAGTCTCAGTTCTTGCCTAAAGTTAATGTTTAGCAATTTAGTTAAATAATCCTAATTAACAAAAATTAATTACCGAACAAAATGTTGTCTGTAGTGCGCCAGATGACTGTCGGCAATTTGCAACTGATTTCATTCGCCTGCCTCTAATATTGTATTTTTTAACCCTTGGCTAAAATACCTGGGACACCCGGTATATTGGGACAGAGCGGCGGAGGTATAACCAAGTATTTAGTCATCCTAATTACACGTTAACTGCAGATATGGGTAGCTATAGCACAGTCTCGCGTAGCGGAGCACATGCATATTCCAAGGTACTTATAGATTCATATGATCAAGATTATGAAGCTAGATATTGCATATACGCGGATGGGAGAGGATGACCTGCAGAAGAATAGTCTGTGTACAGGAGCAATGACCATTTCCTTCACCAGGTTACGATCTGTGTCGGGAGCATTGACGAAGTCGACTATACATACGCGGTGCGTCCGAGAAGTACGAGAAGTATCGGATTTTAGGTCATAAGAAATAAATTTGAGTAGAAGGTACAAAACCCTAATTCCCTTCAATATATCTCCTCTGTAATGGAGACACTTCTCCTAGCGCTCCCGTCCTTGTTGGGCACACTTCTGGCATGCACCTTTAGGAATGATCAATCGGGTCGTCGCATTCCAAATCTCTTGGCTCGAATCTGATTCGTTTCGGCGGCATTTTCAGCTTGAGAAACGCAAAGTCACACGGAGCCTGTTAAGGAAGTAGGGAGCTTGACGAATCGCATAAATGTTTTCTTGACTGAGTTTCTTCTGCTCCATTGCAAGCAGTTTTGGTACCAATTTTGCAGACACTCTCCTCATGCCCAAAGCCTTGCGTATACTGATCCAATGCATAACTCCACCTGTCTAGTTCGGAAGTTCTCAGACTGGTGTGGCGGTCCTTCTTGACCAAACTCCGCGCTTGCACAGTTACATTCTGATTTCGGCTTGTTGAGGCTCTGTCTGAATCCGGTTCCCTGTCCACTGATGTGCGGCCACTTGTGAAGCCGTTGTATCTCTCCTGTGTCCGAGAGGTGCTCATGTCATCGTCATCGTTAGCCCGATGAATCTTACAGATGGTTTCCGCTCGAGTGTCGCCATGTTTTCGGCGAAACTCAATTCAATATCGCTGCTCTTGTTGTCCAATCTTTTTACAACTAGCTGGAATCCGGATAGCGTCCCTTAAACGTCATCAGTCGTGGGCCGCTTGCCAGGAACTGACGCTTTCCGTGCGCGGAACAAAATATACGCATGCGCATAGATGTTTCCTCACTTTTCCAACGAAGGAAGCCTCCCGCACTTCTTTGGTTTACGCGAGAAAGAAGGTTCGATACCCTTTGCAAAGAGAAGGTTTACATTTACACTCAGTTTGACAGATGAGGTGCAAGGCTGTCGCAGCTATGCAAGAACTTCAGTCAAAAGTATAACTCCGCAAGTCTCGTGGTCTGCTCAGGTCGAGCACGAGCCTGCGCGTGAGGCGTCGCGACTGCTGGAAATGAAATGCGAGAATCCGAAAACAACCAACGCCAAGTAATGCGTAACGATTCATTGATATTCGTATAACTGAGATGATTTCTAATGCTCAAAACACGTTCACGCATTACTCAGCCTAAGAAAGAGTAAATCCCATTCCGAGTGATAAAAACGTTAAATTATTTGTTGTTACGAACGCGCTTACTGCAAGAGGTCTCGCTAGCCCCCACAATGTTGCACCTGTTGTTTGAAACGGAGTCCAGTATATATGATAACGGAACTCATTTTATCAACGTTAGCTGTGATAATCCTGACGTTTCGTTTAAATTGTGGAACTGCGGGCTGGTGTTCAGATTTTATCGACGGGGGGCACCAAGAAGACTGTTACTGGGTAAACAAAATCCCTTTTCGTGGATCGTACAGGTGCGTACCCTTATAAAGGAGTAGCTAACAGTCGGCGATCTGTTCTTTTATTTTTTGTCTCCAGTCCTGAAACCTGTCTTCGTGCGACACATGTTGGCGCTCTTTCTTTTTTTTCTAAATTGCCGGGTCCACCGAGAAAAACGCAGTTTTTTGCTGCTGCAAATCTGGTTGGGGCTGCTCTAACATATTTCGCCAGGGCGCTCATGTCACCAAATTACCTCACATATATAATGTGGCTAAAATCTATATAGCCCACTATCGTCGGTATTAAGGAGTAAAATTTGGATTCGGCTCTTATATATTGGAACATTGCATTTGGGTTGAATTAGCTCGTAAAACGTTTAAATCGCAACGAATGAACGATACAGCAATATTTTGCGATAAAATTAACAGCATCCTCTGGCTCTAATAGCGATGACTAGATCAAGCGGTCCTTCCAGGCAAAAGGCGCACCATTCTGGACTTTCGGCAGCGTTTTCTTGTTTTTGACATCTGTTGAAGGCCTTCAAAAAATGCTTCAGCGCTTCTTATTCTTGTTGTTTTTAGCTCATTTATGCCGCCCCTTTCAGACCACTTCTTCAACGAATAGATTGGTGCCCAAAATCTTCATTTCAGTTGTGTTCATTTTCAAATGTACTGTCTTGTAACGAAAGAAGGACATGATACTGCAGCGAAAAACTCGAAAAGAAAACTCTGTAGAGCGCTCGAGCAGCCGGTTTGTTCTACGGGGCGACACCTTGCGGCAGTTTCGGGCTCTGAGGTGGTGTGTCAGGAGCGTGCGCCACGTAGTAGTCAGGCTGACCACGCCAGAGCCCGAAACTAGGGTGGGAAGGGGAGGTGTGATGACCGGGCGGCAAAAGTTGGCCACCGTTCGCGTGAATGCCGTGGGGCGGCGCTGTCGTCAGGGCGCCTTCAGCGAACGTGGCCGTTATCCGTTCTCGGCAGGGAGAATGCTTCAGTGGAAATGCGTTACCAAATTATATAAAACTTTAGCTGATAATGCGTTCCTTGGTCAGCGCACAGCTTGTTGCGCTACTGTTATCATGCGGTTTTGAAATACGGGGTACAGAGCCGAGTTATGTTCCGACGGAAAGCAAGCAACTACTACTGGGAGAGCGGGGCTTAATTGTGCTTCAATGCGCTCTGATCATTTATTCGTGCGCCTCATTACGTGCGAAAGCAGATAACATTTGATTTACGCCAACAGAATCAGGATTAGTCCATGGCATACATGGTAATAAACTTCGGTAGTCTTTTCAGGCTCAATTCAGAAACCAATAAGTAAACGCAACATATTACTAGGTAAAGAAACTTTATTGTGTAGAACAGAATGCACTTGATCGTTTTCGTGGCTTGTCTCGCATCACGCAAGGCTTTATTAAATGCGAAGCGTTTCTTAGCGAACCTTTGGCACTTTGAGCGTTTCTATCTACGTATCTATCTATCTATCCAGCCGCCTACGTCTGGGTGCTCTCATGATCGCCTCATTAACTTGGTGTAGACCAAAATTGGCATGGGAGGGTAAGAGGATTTGACGAATATGACGGTGGGGCCATGATATGAATAACGTGGAAATCCTGTCGAGTGCGTCGTCAAACCCTTTCCTCCAGACACGTGTGGCACATACCGTTTACCACGGGCCACGGTGTACGGGTATGCGCCACAGGTGATTGACAGTTTATATCTACCCAGCGGCGGCGAGAACAGACAGTGGTAATTTAAATGCGAGAGCGTTAAGAAAAACCGACGTCGGCAGCGTTGACCCGACGAATGGAAAGAGTAAAATTAGGATCCCAGCAGGGAATCGAACCAAAGTATTTTGCGTGGCAATCGGGTATTCTACCACAGAGCCACGCCAGGTCTATAAACTAGTTTGGAAAAACAGCCTATGCAGGCGTAATGTAGGTGCAACGTCGATTGCGGTTGTGGTGCGGGCTATCTAATTTTACAAGAAAGCAATAAACACTACATATGTACTCCTACGATACATGCGTCATATCAGATTAACGCCGGTGGTTCCAGGTCGGCTCCGCTTTTATAGCAGTCTAATAAACATTTCATTTGTATCCTATGATTCAACAAGCTGTATTGAAACATTGTTCGACCCGGACGAATACATTAACAAAGTTACTTGTGATATCACACGACTGCACCATGAAGTGCACTTAATAGTTTCGATAATGCGACGTATAGGTCAACGTGAGGGCGACGTTACGCGTACCATAATTACCCTTTAATGCGAGTTGTGGAGTGCCTGGTAAGCCCACGTGTGCACACCGCTACTACACTCACGAGACACGTCGATCCATTTCGTAATGCTTGGCTTAAAGCCCATAAAATACAGCATAGAAGTACTCGCTGACTGCTTCGCATGAAACCGATTCCCACAACGCGTGGGATCTGTCGAAACTTTTTCTTTTTACTTTTTTGTCATTCATTCCGCTGTTTCCCGAATGCTTTGCACAAACAGCGGAATTCTCTTGAAGCGGTTTGTCAGCCCTCGGAATGGTGCGTGCCCACTTCAAGAACAGTTCTTGGCTAGTCGGTGCACGGAAAAGGGACACTGTTTCCGAACAAGATCTGTAGCCGGAATCACACCCTGGCACGAAGCACCAACGCTGAGTTTTTTCTTTAAGGTAGACGGCATCTTTGCCAGCACACAGCACTCATGAAACAACAGCACACGCCAACAGTTCACAGCAAACTACACAACTACAAACCGCCGGCCAGCAGAAACGCTGACGGCGCCCCAGACGGCAGCGCTATGATGTGCCCTAGCGGCGATCACGCGAAAGAGGACCACCCTCTCCTATGGCTGGCCGCCGCGCTCAGCACACCTCCCCTTCTAGCCACCCTACCGAAACTGCATCAAGGTGTCGCCCCATAGAACAAAAACCGGCTGCTCGCGCGCTCTACACAGACGTGGCCACGGTTGTACGTACGAACTCTCCTAAAAAAACTAATTGGGAAGCAAAGACACGATAGCAAAGCAACTAGAACACAAGTGATGTTTTTTTTTTTTTTCGCAATTGTTGACGCAACCTTGGTTCAATGGATCTGGCTCAGGTTGATTCAAACACGTATGATTTGGCTCATCTTTCTTTTTATTCGAAAGTGCCTTTTTGAGTTCACGTTACAATTGGGAATTGCCCCATTTTGATTCAAACTGTGTTAGAAGTGCGATACTTAGAGCGTTTTACGCTCCCGTGAAATTTCGCCTAGTTTAGATTTCTGGATTTCGCTGTTTTAGAGGAAAACAAAACTCCACATATGATTATGATGATGATGTCCTCGTCTTGACGCCACATATGCTTCACGATATGGCGATAAATCTTCGTCGTCACTGGGACGCCTTCCTCGCGCATGATTGAACAAACTCGCTATATTTATTGCGTGAAAACGAGCAGTGCTTGATCCATTCACTGTACGGTTAAAGGGACATTTGACGTGTTCTTCAAATTTTTCCCACCCAACACTTCAGTCAGTTGTCTGCGTCGTGTCAACTCTTCAACCTCGCTGCGCGCCCTCTTGTTCGCCTGGCGCAGCACTTCGAAATGATGTACATGTTTCCCATGCTTTCTGAAAAAGGAGACAAGACCGCATGTAGAAAGCTGATCAGTGGTACACACGATGTGTGTGATCGGTAACTTCCACTTCTTTGTTTCTGAATGGCGCGCGCTTGCACAAACACTTTTGTTGAAAACTCAGATTGTTCTTTTTTGTCGTATGCTATAGTCAGATGTAGCAGTTCGCCCTCGAAATGCGCCCGTTCGGCAATCCAGGAGCGAATAAGTGAGGTTACGTCGTATAGATTAACATGCGCACGTTAGCTGAATCATAGACTAAGTTAAGGTCATTTTCATGTGGTCAGTGGTGCAGCAAATACATGACTGCGTAATATTGTCTCCTTACCAGTAAATTTTGTCCGTGCGGGTACAAGATGTTCTGGATGTGTTTCCATAAGACCATGCAACGTTTTCCTGCAGGGGCGGCCACAGGTATACACTGAAATTTAGACGACAGCACTTCGATGTGACTGCGGTCAAAACCTGGTGTTTCAAACAAACCGGGTGTCACTTTTTGTGTTTTTCAAAAAACCATACACACCGTACAAGTTCACGCACAAATGCTATTTTCTAAGTAAGAATTTGTGAAATATTGGGCAGGCCTAGTACGTGATGTGCTGCAACACAATTTGAGGCATCTTAATTCACTGATGCTCTCGAGGCATCTTTCGCTTGCATGATACAACTCCTGAGAAAGCATGTGCAAACCACGATATGGTTGAAGAACGCCGTAGTGGGGACTCCGGATTAATGTAGACCCACCGGGATTTACTTATATTGCGAGTCCGCCGCGGTTGAGCAGTGGTTATGGTGCTCGGCTGCTGACCCGAAGCTCGCGGGTTCGATCCCGGCCGCGTCGGTCACATTTCGATGGAGGCGAAGTGCTAGAAGCCCGTGTACTGTGCGATGTCGGTGCACGTTAAGAAACACCAGATGGTCCAAACTTCCCGAGCCCCCACTACAGCGTCTCATAATCATATCCTGTTTTGGGACGTAAGACCCCAGATATTACTATTGCATCCAGTTCTGAGAACACGGGTGTTCTTCGCATTTCGCCTCCATCGAAATCTGGCCGCCATCGCCCGGAAACAAAGCCCGCGCCCTCGGGCTTAGCAGCGCGACAGCTTACGCGCTAAGCTACCTCGGCGGGTCGTTACTCAGCTTGCATTTTGCAATTTTAAAGCTCGCTCACTCTTCAACCAATTGAACCGTCCCGCTAAAGCGGTACATCCATTAACGCGATGCAGCCGCTTTCGTGTTCTTTTTTTAATTGCGTAAGTGCGATTAGCGATAACATTCTGTAGCTCACGGCTGCAGCGAAGTTGAGAGCTCTGTGGCCAACGTAGCGGGGTGCCCGATGCGCGCCGCGCGTTGAGCGAAAACTTTGTACGAACTATTGCGCAGACATGGTGGCAGAAGGCAGATTGCTCAATCTAATCGCCAACAAAAAAAAAAGGCGGGGGGAGGGGCATTTGATTCAGGCCGTCACGGCCACGACACGTCGTGACCGAAAACCGTAAGACCGCACATGCACATATACCCCTGATAGCGAGCACCGGGAGTAATCCACCCTTATTGTGCTGCCGACTGCGATTCCGTTTTGCGGGTAACATTTTTGTGGATGATCTCGCCCACACTTTTCAACAAAACATGAAAAAGTGTTGCTTCAAAAGCGGCGCAGATTGGCCGATAGCGTTGAGCATCCTTCATGTAGCAAACACACGTGCAGCGCGGCTGACGACTCTCTGCTGTCGTCATACGCGATGGGACCGCAGTGAGAGACGTGGTGGGGGCTAATACTGCTCCCTTGTAACTAACTTAGACAAAATTAAATTTCATTGCAGTTGGCCTTCTGATGCACTTAGGATGCATCCTTTTTTTTCTTTCTAACGATTATAAAAAATAGCATTAGCGAAATGGGCTGAAAATGTGATATAGGTAAGTTATCGCGAAGACCGCCCGATGCTAGTCGAACCTATTTAAAAAGCTTGGTAAAATCACATCTACGGCCTGCCTGACCTTTTCCCGCACCTGTCACTTGCACAGGACATTCGTACGTTTTTCACAAAAAAACAAAATCAAGGAAAGTGATTAACCAAAAGACCGGTTGACTAATTCATTGAACATACGGTTGGTTTCAACGGACTCTATCCGCTATATGTACTGGACTATGCCCTTAGAATCTGCTGATGCTTTATACGCCACATATTGTATATGTACAAAGTGGCTCTGAATATTTTTTTATTTTCTTATTCTTTTATTCCTCCTAATTTTCTTGTCTTTGCGTATTTCTTCAATACTACCATCATGATGGGATAGCAGGCTCTAACGTAGCCTACTTCCCCATATTTTTTTTTTCATATAGAAATTTATAAAAAAAATAACTACAAAGCTGACCAAAGCCGCGTCAAAGTGCTGTCATAGGGAGCAACAAACCCAATCACTTGCTTCGCAGATGCAATACGTGTTGTGCGAGACTAAGCAAATAGCTGCACGACCAGCCTCAAAGGCCATGCTATACAGCCGGGTGTTTCAGCTAAAGCACAAAGTATTAAAAAATTAAGCATAGGCGCTACGCGTCTCCAATTAGCGCAGTATTGTTCCGAGCCATATAAAGCACGTCAAAACATTTTTTTTCCAATCCGCCAAGCTTGGTAATTAACAAAGACTGCTTAATGAACTTAAATATTAACTCTAGAGAAAAGTTTTCATTACAGAAGTTGTAGCGCTTGTTCAGGAACATCGAATTTTTCGATCTATATTGAGATAACTCTCCTGCTTAATTTTTTCCCGGCCTTTCTTTAAAGCGCGCGAATTAAAAAAAAAAAAATACCACGTGACTGCCACCAAACGCGCGGTGCTTTGTGCCCTCAAATGTAAGTTAAGCGAATTATCAAAGGATGCTTCGCGCATGCAGATCGATGGAACATGTTATCGGTGACTGCGATGGACGTTAAGCGACAAAATGAGCATACCGTTTCAACAACAAAAAAATTCAACGAGAAAGCGGCAGCCACGGAGCAAATGCCACATGAGACCGTAGGAAGCATTTGATGCAGCGTAGGCATTTTTTCTTTTCATTTCGCACCAATGAAGACACACATTGGAAGGGGCGAGGGTGACAGCGCGATGAAGGGCCGAGATAAGATTCACTCACAACGGGGCAGCCGCTCTTTCGTAGACTTTTAGATGCGAAGCATCATATCACGGAGTTCAAACCAGTGGTGGTGGTGTGTGGCGTGACCACCCTTACTGCGCATGCGCAAAAACTCTCCACACATCTTTCTCTCCGCTTCCACTCCCCTTCTCCCACGTTCCCCCTCTCCACTCCCCCTCTGAAACGCGGGCTCGACTGCCGAAACGCTGCTTCGCATCGACTCGTGGTCCCCTTTAGCGGGAGATGGTGTGATTTTTTTTTCTTTAGACGGTCATTTAGCGTCCATCGCACTCACCGGTAGCCTGCTCCATCGAGCTTCGTGCGCGGAACAGCCTTTGATCATTCGTTCAACTTGCATTTGAGGACACTAAAAGCGCCGCGCGTTAGGCTGCAGTCACGTGGTATTTTTTAACATTCGCGCGCTTTAAAGAAAGGCCAGAAAAAAATTAAGCAGGAGAATTAGCATAGATTAAACAAGCGCTACAACTTTTGTATCGAAAATCTTTCTCTAGAGATACTATTTAAAAAGTTCATTAAGCAATCTTTGTTAAATACCGAGCTTGGCGGATTTGAAAAATATTCTGACGTGCTCTATATGCATACACAGGAATTCGAGACATCGCTTCTAGTTCACCGTTTTTTTTTTCACACCACGTGGCGTACGGACCTTCAACGTTCAAAATTCGTGCCATGACGTTTGCCGTAATTGCACGAATTGAGAACACCACAATGCATAAAAAGAAGCACGACGACGACATCCGCTACAAACAGCGAGCGCTAATCTCAGTCGCCAACAGATAATCGCAACGCATGCAACGAGTGTCCGGTTGGGCTGCTCGACTGTGCATCAGCAGTTCTGTTGCAATGAAAGGGTGCACCCGTATACAAGTCGCTTGGCTGTGCTTGGTGACGACGAACTCTCGAAAGAGAGCGCTGCCCTTCTTCTCATCCCCTGCCTCTTCAAAATACTTCGTCCGATGATGTTGTTGGCTCCAACGGGTTTCTTAAAAGAAAGCAGGGACGTCCTTTAGCGCTGCTGTTTTTGTAATGTGAAAAAGCTAACTTGCAGAAAATAATGCAAGCTTGGGAGGTGGTGACGACGATCGCAGGTTTCCGAATGTGCCGAGAGAGTCTTGACATCCCTAATTTCTGTTGGCGTCAATGTATAAAATCGATATTTCGCACTATTACGTAAAAACGCCTGGCCGTGTTGTATTCGCTGCCACACACATTTTTCTTTAAAGCTCAATAAGAAGCACAAAGAAAGGAAGAGTACCTTTGCAAGCAGAATAGTGTTGGATGATCTTCTTAAAAAGAATGGTTTTAATAAAATTTTTGTTTCTAAATAACATAACTAAACACGTCGGAAAGCACTGACTTCATTATACGCATGACATGCTACACAGGCCGCGTTTTCCTCTCTGTTAAGTGTTAGTGAAGGAGTAATGAGACAGAATATATTCCTATAACGTATACCCACCTTCTTGTTTGACTCTGCAGAAATGTTGGAGGTCTCGGCTTGGAACCCCGCTCTTGCGGCCAGCTTTATTCGGGACACAATAGCGCGTTCTATTTTTACATGGTAAAGTTCGCTAAAATACCCCTCGTAAGGACCCGTTCAGTATATTGATTACGGGCTGAAATATTTCATTTATGTGAGCAAGGACACCTGGAAGGCTCTCGAAAAGACGTTTAATTTTTATTCGCTGTGTCGTGCGTTTGTTTACCGTAAGACGACGTATAGCACCTCACCAGGCGATGTTTGGGGCAAGCTGAGCAACCTTTCACAAATGTCTTTTTTTTGGACAATAAGTTCGCTGTGCACTAGTGTAAGAGTTGGAAGGCATTAAACTGCCCTGTTACCGTGCCGCCAGAAGATAAACATTGCTGTCAACGCAGGCCTTGTCCGCCGCGGTGGAGCAGTGATTATGGTGCTCGGCCGCTGACCCGAAGGTCGCGGGTTCGATCCCGGCCGTGGCATTTCGATGGAGGCGAAATGCTAGAGGCCCGTGTACTGTGCGATATCACTGCACGTTAAGGAACACCAGATGGTGGAAATTTCCGGAGCCCTCCACTACGGCGTCTCTCATAATCATATCGGGCTTTTGGGACGTAAAGCCCCAGATAGTATTATTAACGCTGTCCTTACCTTTGCCAAGGTGATGGCCTGCAAGCGGAGTTCTTTCCCTGCCTTCCCTTGCTATCGTAGGCAATGTACCCTGTTTTGCTTACGTGACAAGCCCCACCTTCTTTCTGTTTTTCTTCGCGGCGCCTTTAGAGTGACCGCATTGAGCGTCTCACAATGGGAGGTTAACTGAAGTCACTTGCTGTAATCAATGGCGCTGAAAGCAGGGTGCTGCGGTGCGCGACTCGCGTCTCGCAGGAAGTGTGGCCCCGTCTGAGATGCGCGGACTACTTTTTATTATTTTCATGCTTGACAGACGCGATGTTCACTTACTAATCTACAGACCTAATTTGTCAGAAATCTTAGATGATGAAATTCTTCTGTTTTCTCGACTACCATCGTCTCAATTATACAGTAATATCAATAAACACATCGCACTGCCAGAGGGCGCTAAGTAACTAATTCATTAAGAAGAGAGCGTTGTATGACTCGTGATTTTAAAAATTCGGCGCGAATACCACTGGTACCAAAACTCGAGTGGGCCGATACCGCAGGCTGTGCAACAACGGGTGAGGTGGAAAATGCGTCAGGGTGAGGGTGGGACGAACAATGCCATTGAGTAATAACGTTAAAGTAGTTTAATTAATGAATGTCTCTACAGAGCGTAGGCTACTGTGGTCTCGTTAGCGTCAGCTAAAGGGGTTAAATTTTATTCCAGCGCCGCCGAGATAAAGTATATACCCGCCGTGGGAGCGATTGGCAGATAAAATGTGGCGCTGCTAAGCGCGAGGTCGCGGGTTCGATTCCCTGCCATGGCGGCCGTATTCTAGTTGGGACGAAATGCAAGAACATCCGCTCACTTAGATCTCGGTGCACGTCCAAGAACCCCGGGTGTTTGAACCTATTACAGAATTCCCCACTGCGACTTGCCCCCTAATGACGTGGTTATGGCAAGTAAAATCCCTTAAATTGTTATTTACATGGGCCATTCGGGGACAACAGAAATAATACGTGGAAAACAACCCCCTAAACACGCTTCATCATTAACGCGAGAGTGTCAGGCACCGAGTTTTGCCTAAATTAATGTTGGGCATGTTCTGCCATCTGCTTATTAATAATTCGCAAGTATCCACATGTATGCGCATGTCGACACTTCGGAATTACGGACGCTCTTGCCGCAGGATAAATATATATGTATATATATGTATATATATATATATATATATATATATATATATATATATATATATATAAATAAAGGGAGAAGGTTATAATATTCCTCTAGTTTTGCTTGCTTTGCTTGCTAGGCCGTCTTCTGGCGCTACTGTCACATGCGAAAAGCTACACCGCAGTGTGTATTTTCGCGGGGTACAAGTCAAGAAATGGCTTCTCCTGGTCTTCATATAGCAAGTTGAGAAATCCAAAACACGACTAGACGCTTAAGACGAGTGCGGTTTAAACCAATGCACTGCGGAGAAAACATTCAACCAGGTTGAATATAAAGGCTTCGAGCTTTCGTCTTTCGTAATTCAGTTTACACAAACCAACACTCTACCAGTATCAAGTGTTAATAATAATAATAATAATAATAATAATAATAATAATAATCCTTGTTTGAGGTTTAACGTCCGGAAACCACAATACGATTATGAGGAACGCCGTAACAGGGGCCCCGCAATTATTGACCACCTGGGGTTCTTTAACGTGCACCTAAATCTAAGATTTATTCCAGTATTTTTATATATGGTTCGTCGACGCCCTGATTCCGTAGTTCCTGCGTAACTGCTGAGACCCGACCGAATCAAATGGCTTCTCGTAATCTATGAAGGTTATATATAGGGGTTGGTTATATTCCACGCATTTCTCTATCGCATGATTGATAGTGTCAATGTGCTCTACTGTCCAGTATCCTGTACGAAATCATGCTTGGTCCTTTGGTTAATTGAATTCTAATGTCGTTCTAATTCTGTTAGGTATTATGTTTGTAAATAGCTTGTGGACAACGGACAGTTAGCTGATCGGCCTGTAATTTTTCATATCGTTGACGTCCCCTTTCTTATGGATTAAGATTATGCTAGCATTCTTTCGAGGTTCCGGTACCTAACCGTCAAGAGGCACTTCGTATGCAGGGTGGCCAGTTTTTCTAATACATTCTGTCCACTGTCTTTCAACGGATCTGACGTTACCTGATCCTCACCAGCGGCTTTGCCTCTTTTCCCTCGAAGGCTTTCTTTACTTCCCCTGTCGTTACTGGTGGGATGTCCGATTTCTCTGGGCTACTACTACTACTTACATTATTTTCCTGGTTGCCACGGCTACTGTAGAGATCTATGTAAAACTCCTCAGCTACTTAAGCTATCCTATCCATATTGTTAGTGACTTTGCCTTGTCCCTTAGTACATACATCTGGTTTTTGCCTGTGCCCAGTTTTATCTTCACCGCTATGAGGCTTCGTTCGTTCTAGAGATGAGTAATAAAAAACATGGCACGAAGTCAGTGACGTGCGAGTCGCGCGGGGTCCCCTGCAGCATAAATTAAATAAAACAATATAACTCGGCTTCCTAGATGAAGTTCAGGAGCGGTCTGTGCAATTCGCGGATCCATTTGGAATCAACGACCGTCGACACTGTCGACGAGCTGAAAGTGAAGCTCTGATATTTAAAGAGTACTCGAGAGAGTATAGTAGGCGTTTGCTAAAATTAAGTATACATTGATCAGACCGCGTGCGCGTCGCTCGCACCATATATGTAACAAACGGTAAGCTTTTATCGCCCTTCATTGATACTAACTGCAGTTGTTGCATTTTAGAAACGCTGGTTGTGCTTTCGCGTGTTGGCTAGCAAGTGAATGTATACCGCAGATATGTATAGTCGTGAGCACGATGAGCTGCAGCTCTGATATTACCTTTTGAATAGGCTATAGCGACTAAACACAGCGAGCAAGCGCAAAAGTGTTCATGACACCAAATGCTCAAACGGAAAGGTGTGTATGGCAATTCACTAAGTCACATTTACATTAGTACATTACAAGTATTCGTACATTAAACATTAATTCGGTGTTCGGCTCATATTGATGACAACAGAACGTCTTGACGGCATCGGCACGCGATAACGCACATGCCGTTTAAGTGCTACGTCCGATATACATACATACGCTCGGCAATACCTAGACTGACTGCGTTATTCCTTTCACATTTCATGCGTAGATATACATGCAAATGCGTTCGGATATGTGAAGTGTTTTACAATGTAAGAATATTCAAGCGGCGACGTGTTTTTTTTTTCGTTTAGTGCTCCCACGGCGCCAACGAGCAGCGGGCGACAGAACGGCTGGCTCGATCGATGTACTACACACTTTTCCCATAGCGCCTCACGCTCCCGCGGGGCGTTCTGGGATTGCTTGAAAGGGTTTATTAGCAAGAATCTCCCAATGCATTCACCCTCTCACTTTAGGATATCGTCTGAGGCTTTGCAATCATATCCTTCATTTATTATATATCTTCACTTAATTATTTGCCTATAACTATCAGCGCAATTAATTACTCCTTTAAATTGCGGAAGGGTGTCTTGAAGGGCCAGTTGGTGCCTGTTACTGCGTGGAAAACAGCGCGAAAACGGGACGAAGGATAAGGAACAAACAACACAAGGCGCTGTTCCTTTGTTTTCTTAGCTTTCATGCCGTTTTCGCGCTGTTTTCAACAGTACTCCTTTAAATCGTGATCTCTCGTAAATGTTTCTTGTGGCACATGTGAGTGATAAATGGCATCTATATTAAAGGAATAATTATCATTGATTGCGATTTAATGATATCTATCGCGGCTAATAATGAACGATATTCTATTTCCCGCCATTGTGTTATAACTGCATAGATTGAGATACTAGCTATCTACCTGTCTTAATTATGTCCTACACTGACAGCTTTCACCCCTACATTTAAAATATGTTGAATTTGTTGTCGCCATTCATTAGTAATGCACTGCATGCCATGGTGTCAATGTAGATCAACATTAGTGATTCTAACTGTGAATTCTGCTTGGTTAACCTAATTTGAGAAATTCGCGCAGCTTGCACTGAGTCGCGCAAAGCTTGGCTAGAGGGGAGCTGGTCGACACTTGGCTGGTCCTGGCTTGACCAGCCAAGTGTCGACACGTGCATTCACACGCCGATGCACAAAGTGTTCACGGGACCACATTCTAAATCACGAGTATAGACTATAGTTGTTGATCGGGTTCCATGGGCATCGCTTGGCAATCACAACACCAGGTAGTATAATTAGCTTAAGTAGCATAATTAGAATAATTAGCTTAATAGCATTGTAACGTAGCATTCTCTCGGGCCCAGTGTGCCGCCCCCCCTCCTTGCTACGCCACTGCGCAAGATCGCAGCGCAGTTCAAAGCACACGTCACCACTGCGGCAAAGAGCGACTATCGTGCACTTTTTTGTCTTTTTTCTCTCGCGATAGCACACTGACTCATCGCATGCTTCTTGCCCTCTGCGAAGTGTGATACTGACTGCGTCCACAACGCTGCACTTTGAGCAGTGAAATTCGCGAACAGCTGATGTTGTCGCACGATGTGCGCGCGCAGCGCGGACCCTGCCAATACGCGGCTAAAAGCGAGTGCCAATGCTGCTGTTCCTTATCGGATTTAATATACACGGCTGAACGTACCATTTATATCACTTTACTGCAGTGAAATTAAGCACTAACATGCATCTTGCACATAGCAGTCCATGTTTCCGACGCGGGTGAAGGTTACCGGCTGGGACATGCTTTCTTGTGCCGCATCATCGGCGCTGGCAGCATCTTCGGTCGACGCTCTTACAGTGGTGACCGGCTCGAACAGTGAACTCGTTTGCGTTGGTCTATGCAAATTTTCCGACTTGATTTTCGAGTTTGCCGCACGAAATTACTTGACACCATAACCTCGTTTTTTTTAAAGTGCTTCAGTGTCCATTTAATTATGGGCTAATTAGCCTTTGGCTTAATTCTGCTGGGCTAATTAGGTTTTGCCCTGCTCAACTATGCTTAATCTGGATTGGCTACGATTCACTTGGCTTAGCTAGGCACAGCTATGCCTAGCGCGCCGGCATGATGACTGTTTGTCGACATCGCGAGTCGGACAAAGGGTGGGCATAACAGCTCTGCTATAAGAATAAATATTTTAATTGTGCTGCAGAGCCCCTAATTGCCGATTAGCAAAACATTCTAAATGAATTCAGCCTCTCCCTCTATGCTTTCGTTTGATGCATTACAATGATATTGTCCTGTTAATTCATTTATCATCTACCATCGCCTCCTATATTAAAGATGCCTGCCGCATCACCAAAAAACCAGCTGCCAAACCCTCTCCTTTTTCTCCTTTCCACTAGTGTCGGTCGCTAGCGCCACATGTGGCGGCTGCTCCCGTAGTTTTGACATTTGGCATAGCCTCCGAAACAACCGTGCAAAGTTGCCGATCTCGAAGAAGATGATGATGATAGGTGGCTGTTCCTTTTGAAGCCGGGTAAGAAAAAACAAGAAAGGAAGAGAAAAAAGAAAAAAACAAGAAGTACGGATAACGAAGCACACACTAAGACCGCCGCCGTGATGATAGTGTCGGTCGCGAGCGCCACCGCGCGGCGCTTGTCCAAAACTGAAGGCAGGCCGGCTCCGCTGGGAGCTCGAGCCATTCCTCAGGCATCTTTAATATAGGAGGCGATGCATCTACCCACACTAGATAATTGCCTACAACGATCACTAATAAACAATAAAATGTTTCTCTTGCATAAAATTTCATTTGACACCTTTAATCACTCGGCTCCATAGATTTTCCTCGAAAATCATCCTTGACTACTGATCATCGATCACTACCACTAAAGATAATTGCCTGTTACTCTCCATCTCTGATCGTAATTTCATACATTGAATACCGTATATATTTCATGTACGTATGCCTCTATACTCAAAGCCTTCTATTATGAGCTTTAAATTAGTCATTTCATTATTACAAGTGATGACTTATATCGTCAGGGTGCAAATGTGCATAATGTTGCTGAGTAAACATCAGTCATTGTGACTTCTTGCGGGTCATTGCCAAATTGTTAATTATCCGTAATAATTAAGCTAAAAGACTCCAATTACGAATTAGCAACGTAAGATTCTTATCTCCAAGCTAAAAAACTCCTAATAACTAACTAGCAACTTAAGAATCTTATATCTTTCATCCTGTTCGTCTCCACTCCACGTGATACATTATAACGCGACGTAGATTTAGGTGCATGGTAAACAACCCCAGAAGGTCGAAATTTTCGCAGCCCTCCACTGTGGCGTCCTTCATATATGTTGGCTTTGGGACGTAAAACCCCAACAATTCTATTACTCAAACGTCTGGAGTGGGCCACGTTTGTTTTGAAAATGAATGAACTCAACCTTTGAATTGGGTAGTCGGTTTCGTACATGGTTCTACTGAATGCTGGAATTGTGCAAGGTCAGTTTTGGCGTTAGCCAGGTCCATTTTGGAAGTGGGACAAGGTAGCGTGTAGAAGGTCCTCACTGAATTGTAGGCAGGAGCGAAGCCAATTACGACTCGATTCCAACTAGACTTATCAACCTCAAATTCGTCCAGTCATTTTTGGGTGGGCCTCAACATGCCCAATATACCAAACCATGCATTGCCAATCTTATCCTGCAGGGACATTGCCAAACTGTACACTGCTTGTTGCGTTGACATGCAATCCATTCCCCCGGTGAGTCCAGTTCAGGGTTGCCACTGACTGTCGGGTAAATGTCGCCAAACGATGAGCAAAAAGTCGCCAAAAGTCGCCATTTTTTTGCGAATTGCGCCAAAAACGTCTCCATTCTAGATGTGTTCGGCATACCAATAAAAATTTCCACTCACGTATAGCCCCGTAGAATACAGTACCATCTAAGACCCTGAAAACTATATTGACGTTTCTCAATGCCAGTCGTATTGCCCGCTTCACCATGGGAGTGCATGGTGCTACTTCTCCGACTAGCCGCAAGATGTGCGTGGTGGTGCAAGGGCAATGAATGAAACGCTCATGATATCCTTCCATCCCTCTCCGCTCGTTTCAAAGGTAAAAGTGTGGTAAACCTTGGGCGAAAACCGTGAAAGCGTGAACAGCTTTATGAATTAAAAGGATTAAAATGTTGATTGAAGGTAAGACGACAGAATTCTTACAGGAACCGATCATTAGTGAGTCTTACACCTTTTCAGTGTGAACTAATATGATACCGGACGCCACCAACCCTTTCTTATAGTGACTTATATCTACACGCGTCAATCCGATGCGTTAATAATGAAGAGGTAGACAATGTAAAATGTTATATAGCAATTGTTTTCATTGCACACGCTCACCGAGAACAGTGGAAAATGCCTCAATAAATATTTTTTTCTTGCATAAATAGCCGCGCATCCGCCTCTCTTCGCTATTCCAAAACAGTCTTTACGAGCTGAATTGGGGGTACTGCAACAGTGAACAAGTCGCCAAGCTATTCAGAACAGTTGGAGATTTGGCGGAACAAACGGTCGCAACACGCGGCCAACCCGTCGCCTAGCCCCTTCAGAAGCGAAACTTTAGAGAAGCACCTATAGCCATGAACTTATAGTAAAAAAAATGCCCCCACCGCCCCAAAGGAAATGCGAATGCATTTCTTGCGCCGAAAGTACACGGCGTAGTAATTTTAATGGCGTAAAGCTGGACACATCGACGCGCTCAAGTGTCTTCTTTTTGTGCGCCTCTTTCAACGAACGCTTCCTACGTGCGTTCGTAATCACCTCAAGGATGTTGCCACCGCCTTCAATGCAGCACAAACGCGTTTAGAACGCGCTGTTTTCAGGCTGTGCCAAGGCAGCACAAACGCTACAAACGCGTTTCAAACGCACTGCATTGAGGCGGTGGCGCAGGGAGGAGAGAGAGCGAACGGCGAGAGAAGGAGCGGCGAAGCACTGCACCTACCCTCTCCACACACGCGGGAGCTCCGCCGAGCTCCCGCGATGCGAGCGCCCTCAGACGCCAGAGCGCGCTCCTCTCCACTCACTCTCCGCTACTCCGCCCGCACCACCTGCTCCGGTTGCTAGGGGCGAGGATAAGCGCGCGCGCCCGCAGCTGTTGCTATGGGAGAGGGAGTGAAAGCGGAGAGGCGCGCGGACAATGCCGGAAGCCTGACATAGCCCGACTAAGAAAAGCATTCGCATTTAAAACTGCCCCCTCGTGGTTTGCAAGGCAGTCAGCTGACCTAAATTTTGCTAGAATGTCGCTGGGGGACGTTCCAGTACCCACTGCATCTACATTAATTCAGGAGATAGACAGGCGTTACAGGACAGACATATCGAATGACGTGTAATGTGCACATTCTACTCGTGGGTCTAAAACCAAGAAAAATAAGAGAATGTTGCCGCTCATTCGCTGGGAAGACACTGAGCTCAGGATGCGTAACTCAGTGGAGATCTAAGCCGAAAATCGCCAAAAATTCGCCATGTCGCCATTCATAATTTTAGGTCGCCAAGGGCCTCTCAAATTCGCCAATTTGGCGAAAATTAGCCACCATTGGCAACCCTGGTCCAGTTGAAACCCCGTATTATTTCCCGACATCTGCGACATCTGATTAAGCGCGCTCCGAAGTACCTTAATGGACGTTTTCCATCCATTGTTACATATGCGAAATCTTGGCAGGTAGAACATGTAGTGAAGAGTTCGACGAAAGTTCGATTGGTCAGGTAACGTTATGATGAAGTTGCGGTCGCTAACCAAGTCAAGGCAAAAACGCACGAGGGACGTTTACGGGCTTGTACGGTTTCCTTGATCACGCTAAAGCAGGCAGAAGACGTAAGTCTATTATACTAAAATGTGACTTAGCGCATTGGTGTCGTTAGCGGGCAGATTTCCATTGTTCGTGTTGGCGGTGTTGTTGACTGTATAAAAATTTTAGAAGTATTCTAGTCGCTAGATTCTCCTCCTTAGCCATTGTATTGGAGTCATCCCAATCGATGCGGTGACCGTGAATGTCTGCATGCTCAGCCAGGACGTTCGATGTTTTCTTGTTGCAGATATCTCTCGGACGCTCCTTCAATCACCTCGGGAACTTGCCAGTTTCGCCGATGTAGCTGCAGTCTGCACATGGTACTTGTCGACAAGGGGGAAGTCTCGCTGTTTATTGGATCCCCGGTTTGCAAGCTGATGCGTATATTGCCTATATTCAGTTTAAACACTGTTTTTGTTTATGCTTGAATACCGCTATGCCCAGTGTTTTAGTGTGATGTCTTATAAAGATTGCCAAACGCTGTCTGAAGTGTATGTGGGGGCGAGGACCCTCGTTAGGCTCGCAAGTCTTTAGTCCTCGCGGCCCTCTTGATTGATCAAGAAAATAAACACTGAATTGAATTGAATTTTTCCGTTGCTTGGACGGCATGCGTGGATTGCGAATGTCGTATGTAAACATGCGGTTTAGAGCTTCGCTGACACCTGGAACGGACGGAACACCGGCGCGCTCTGCAGAAGGCCTGCTTTGAGACAGCTTTCGATAAAACGAGAGATAAAACAGCGGAAGGCTTCTGGCAAGGAGTAGCTTCTGGCAAGAATAGATGACATGAATAGCCGGCATGAGTCCTTCCGGGCGCCGAACGACAGCCTGTGCCTGTTCACTGACGCAGACGTGGAGGAAGGAAAGGATGTTATCCAACTTGTATTCTGCAGTGAACTGTAGGGCTGTTTCTATGGTGTTGAGAATATTCAGGAGACATGTTGCGTCTTACACTTGTATAATGCTGAAGCAGTCGTCTACGTAACTGACAAAATATTTGGTGTGGGCGCAATGAAGGCGAGGGCCTTCTGTTTAATGTCCTCCGTTCCCAAATTGCCGGTAGTCATAGCATGGAGGATCCCATGGCAATTACGAGCATTTGCTGACATAACCGTTTCCTGTAGGGGGAGTATGTGTTGCTCAAGCACATCTCAAGCTCCCTTACCTGTTCACTTAGCCATTCCCGATTAAGTAATTTCGTGCAGTAAAAGAGCTCAATCTAGTAATCTTCAACATGACTGTTATCGCAAGAGTAGTCCTGTAATGCAAGGTTTTTGACTTGGAATTCCAAGAAGTTTTATTAAGCGACCGTATAGCTGGATTTCTCCTTATAGAAGCAGTGGTGTGGTTTTATCTTTCCACTGTAGAAATATGCGTGCTCGTCTCCTTCGCAGGATCCGGAGAGTAGCAGAATTCGCGTCGTGTCCTGCGATGCCCAAGCCTTCAGCTGTTTCGACAATGCTTCGCAGCAGCTCGGTGACCCATACCAGCGTACTTGGCGTCTTCTCCATCTGGTACTTTGGGGTTCTGTCGATCAGGTGCATGTCAGTTCTCATCGCAATCGAGATGTTCAACCATTGCAGCTCCGGTGGACAAAGAGCAGCAGAGTTCAAGGACTATCAAATGCTGGTGCGTAAATACATTCACCGAGGTGTATATTATCTATTGAGGCCAAATATTTGCTTGCGTGTGGTTTCGCTTTTGAATTGTTCAATTGCGAAGGCGTGTGCTCATTAGTTTGCACATTGAAACTCTCAATGAGTGATGCAAACTGAATAAAATTTCTGCCGTCTACTTTCTCTTACCACCGTAGGAGAATACTAGGCGGAAAAATTCAGTTCCGTAATAACTTTAGTGAATGTTCGCGCTAATGTCGTTGCTAGGGCAGTTACCAACCATATGCAGCTTGAATTTGACGTGTGCGGAAGTAACGTAGACGTTAGATGCCTTGGTGTAGCTTCATGTAGTGACGAATTGGCAACACAAAACCAACGAAAAGAAGTGTATTTCGCACCTAATTCATCACAACGTGACGTTTACTATTCGTTCAGATAAATAGTACTAGATGGTTTTAAGTCGAAGAACGCGTTGATTCGTAGCGTCAAGTAGACCATTTAGGAGCCCCGCCGTGGTGGTCTAGTTCTTATGGCGCTCGGCTGCTGACCCGAAGGTCGCGGGATGGTTGAAATTTCCGGAGACCTCCACGACGGCGTCTCTCATAATGATATTGTGGTTGTGGGACGTTAAACTCCAGATATTATTATTAGACCATTTAGGAGCATACGACGCCAGAATTGGAGCCTGACGTAATGACAGCCGTGCGTTATGCGAGCCCTGAACGCATACCAGCGCAAGCACGTAGTAGTACTGCGTGAATATTCCGAGCAGGAAAGACGAAGGTAGTGCACGAGAAACGATGGTGGCAATGCTTTAATCACATTTTCAAGGACGTTAAGGTCAACTGAGCTTAGGTTTGTCACACTTACCTGAGCATGTCTATTTACTAATCGGTCGTGTTGTTTTTTGTTTTGCACTTAATTAGGGTGAAGAGGCGAAGGCTGGAGGTCGGCGAAAGTCAAGTCGAGTCCGTGAGCGGCTCCTGCGATGTGCGTCTGCTTTGAAGAACTCGCTCAGATCGGGGAAGAAGCGTCGATTAAAGGCAGCCGGGACGTGAGCGAGTGCTTACGCGAAGGAATGCGTGACCACCCTGTGTGCATTGGATGTGCCCTTAGACTCTGCGCAATATTTATACGCTGGACGTCGTATATGTACATAATAATCGTGAATAGGTTGGATTATATTCTAGTGCGTTATTCTGTTTAGCTGGTCTTCTTACTGAGTGTTTAATACCACGACCATGGTCATGGATAAGTAAGCCAGCTAGAACACTAGCTGACCTGCCATGTTATCCGTGTATAATATAACAGAAAAGTTATTAAAAGGTGCGTGCGGTTGTTGGTGCGTCACTGTCGTTCTTCCAGGCTCAGCCAGAACAGGTTGGTGTAAGGGGAACCTCTCAACAACAACAACAACAACAACAACAACAACAACAACAACAACCCAGATTCGTCCTGCGCGCACAGCAAACTTCGTTTGCTGGCGCTTGGCCGACTCTGACTGAGGGGGAGGAGATGCCAGATTCGTCCTGCGCGCACAGCAAACTTCGTTTGCTGGCGCTTGGCCGACTCTGACTGAGGGGGAGGAGATGCCAGATTCGTCCTGCGCGCACAGCAAACTTCGTTTGCTGGCGCTTGGCCGACTCTGACTGAGGGGGGAGGAGATGCCAGATTCGTCCTGCGCGCACAGCAAACTTCGTTTGCTGGCGCTTGGGCCGACTCTGACTGAGGGGGAGGAGATGCCAGATTCGTCCTGCGCGCACAGCAAACTTCGTTTGCTGGCGCTTGGCCGACTCTGACTGAGGGGGGAGGAGATGCCAGATTCGTCCATGCGCGCACAGCAAACTTCGTTTGCTGGCGCTTGGCCGACTCTGACTGAGGGGGAGGAGATGCCAGATTCGTCCTGCGCGCACAGCAAACTTCGTTTGCTGGCGCTTGGCCGACTCTGACTGAGGGGGAGGAGATGCCAGATTCGTCCTGCGCGCACAGCAAACTTCGTTTGCTGGCGCTTGGCCGACTCTGACTGAGGGGAGGAGATGCCAGATTCGTCCTGCGCGCACAGCAAACTTCGTTTGCTGGCGCTTGGCCGACTCTGACTGAGGGGAGGAGATGCCAGATTCGTCCTGCGCGCACAGCAAACTTCGTTTGCTGGCGCTTGGCCGACTCTGACTGAGGGGAGGAGATGCCAGATTCGTCCTGCGCGCACAGCAACTTCGTTTGCTGGCGCTTGGCCGACTCTGACTGGGGGAGGAGATGCCAGATTCGTCCTGCGCGCACAGCAAACTTCGTTTGCTGGCGCTTGGCCGACTCTGACTGAGGGGGAGGATGCCAGATTCGTCCTGCGCGCACAGCAAACTTCGTTTGCTGGCGCTTGGCCGACTCTGACTGAGGGGGAGGAGATGCCAGATTCGTCCTGCGCGCACAGCAAACTTCGTTTGCTGGCGCTTGGCCGACTCTGACTGAGGGGGAGGAGATGCCAGATTCGTCCTGCGCGCACAGCAAACTTCGTTTGCTGGCGCTTGGCCGACTCTGACTGAGGGGGAGGAGATGCCAGATTCGTCCTGCGCGCACAGCAAACTTCGTTTGCTGGCGCTTGGCCGACTCTGACTGAGGGGAGGAGATGCCGATTCGTCCTGCGCGCACAGCAAACTTCGTTTGCTGGCGCTTGGCCGACTCTGACTGAGGGGGAGGAGATGCAGATTCGTCCTGCGCGCACAGCAAACTTCGTTTGCTGGCGCTTGGCCGACTCTGACTGAGGGGAGGAGATGCCAGATTCGTCCTGCGCGCCACAGCAAAACTTCGTTTTGCTGGCGCTTGGCCGACTCTGACTGAGGGGGATGAGATGCCAGATTCGTCCTGCGCGCACAGCAAACTTCGTTTGCTGGCGCTTGGCCGACTCTGACTGAGGGGGAGAGATGCCAGATTCGTCCTGCGCGCACAGCAAACTTCGTTTGCTGGCGCTTGGCCGACTCTGACTGGGGGGAGGAGATGCCAGATTCGTCCTGAGCGCACAGCAAACTTCGTTTGCTGGCGCTTGGCCGACTCTGACTGAGGGAGGATATGCCAGATTCGTCCTGCGCGCACAGCAAACTTCGTTTGCTGGCGCTTGGCCGACTCTGACTGAGGGGGAGGAATGCCAGATTCGTCCTGCGCGCACAGCAAACTTCGTTTGCTGGCGCTTGGCCGACTCTGACTGAGGGGGAGGAATGCCAGATTCGTCTGCGCGCACAGCAAACGTCGTTTGCTGGCGCGGCTTGTCCGACTCGACTGAGGGTGAGGAGTTGTTTATTCTGCCAGCTTCGTCCTGCGCGGCACCAGCAAAGACTTGCGTTTGCTGGCGCTTTGGCCGACTCTGACTTGGGGAGTTGTGTGAGCCAGATTCGTTCCTGCCGCACAAGCAAACTTCGTTTTGCTGGCGCTTGTCCGACTCTGAGTTCCTGAGGGGAGGTTGCCAGATTCGTCCTGCGCGCACAGCAACTTCGTTTGCTGGCGCTTGGCCGACTCTGACTGAGGGGAGGAGATGCCAGATTCGTCCTGCGCGCACAGCAAACTTCGTTTGCTGGCGCTTGGCCGACTCTGACTGAGGGGGAGGAGATGCCAGATTCGGTCCTGCGCGCACAGCAACTTCGTTGCTGGCGCTTGGCCGACTCTGACTGAGGGGGAGGAGATGCCAGATTCGTCCTGCGCGCACAGCAAAAACTTCGTTTGCTGGCGCTTGGCCGACTCTGACTGAGGGGGAGGAGATGCCAGATTCGTCCTGCGCGCACAGCAAACTTCGTTTGCTGGCGCTTGGCCGACTCTGACTGAGGGGGAGGAGATGCCAGATTCGTCCTGCGCGCACAGCAAACTTCGTTTGCTGGCGCTTGGCCGACTCTGACTGAGGGGGAGGAGATGCCAGATTCGTCCTGCGCGCACAGCAAACTTCGTGGCCGACTCTGACTGAGGGGGAGGAGATGCCAGATTCGTCCTGCGCGCACAGCAAACTTCGTGGCCGACTCTGACTGAGGGGGAGGAGATGCCAGATTCGTCCTGCGCGCACCAGCAAACTTCGTTTGCTGGCGCTTGGGCCGACTCTGACTGAGGGGGAGGAGATGCCAGATTCGTCCTGCGCGCACAGCAAACTTCGTTTGCTGGCGCTTGGCCGACTCTGACTGAGGGGGAGGAGATGCCAGATTCGTCCTGCGCGCACAGCAAACTTCGTTTGCTGGCGCTTGGCCGACTCTGACTGAGGGGGAGGAGATGCCAGATTCGTCCTGCGCGCACAGCAAACTTCGTTTGCTGGCGCTTGGCCGACTCTGACTGAGGGGGAGGAGATGCCAGATTCGTCCTGCGCGCACAGCAAACTTCGTGGCCGACTCTGACTGAGGGGGAGGAGATGCCAGATTCGTCCTGCGCGCACAGCAAACTTCGTTTGCTGGCGCTTGGCCGACTCTGACTGAGGGGGAGGAGATGCCAGATTCGTCCTGCGCGCACAGCAAACTTCGTTTGCTGGCGCTTGGCCGACTCTGACTGAGGGGGAGGAGATGCCAGATTCGTCCTGCGCGCACAGCAAACTTCGTTTGCTGGCGCTTGGCCGACTCTGACTGAGGGGGAGGAGATGCCAGATTCGTCCTGCGCGCACAGCAAACTTCGTTTGCTGGCGCTTGGCCGACTCTGACTGAGGGAGGGGCGATGCCAGATTCGTCCTGCGCGCACAGCAAACTTCGTTTGCTGGCGCTTGGCCGACTCTGACTGAGGGGAGGAGATGCCAGATTCGTCCTGCGCGCACAGCAAACTCGTTTGCTGGCGCTTGGCCGACTCTGACTGAGGGGGGAGCCAGATTCGTCCGCGCGCACAGCAAACTTCGTTTGCTGGCGCTTGGCCGACTCTGACTGAGGGGAGGAGATGCCAGATTCGTCCTGCGCGCACAGCAAACTTCGTTTGCTGGCGCTTGGCCGACTCTGACTGAGGGGAGGAGATGCCAGATTCGTCCTGCGCGCACAGCAAACTTCGTTTGCTGGCGCTTGGCCGACTCTGACTGAGGGGGAGGATGCCAGATTCGTCCTGCGCGCACAGCAAACTTCGTTTGCTGGCGCTTGGCCGACTCTGACTGAGGGGGAGGAGATGCCAGATTCGTCCTGCGCGCACAGCAAAACTTCGTTTGCTGGCGCTTGGCCGACTCTGACTGAGGGGGAGGAGATGCCAGATTCGTCCTGCGCGCACAGCAAACTTCGTTTGCTGGCGCTTGGCCGACTCTGACTGAGGGGGAGGAGATGCCAGATTCGTCCTGCGCGCACAGCAAACTTCGTTTGCTGGCGCTTGGGCCGACTCTGACTGAGGGGGAGGAGATGCCAGATTCGTCCTGCGCGCACAGCAACTTCGTTTGCTGGCGCTTGGCCGACTCTGACTGAGGGGGAGGAGATGCCAGATTCGTCCTGCGCGCACAGCAAACTTCGTTTGCTGGCGCTTGGCCGACTCTGACTGAGGGGGAGGAGATTGCCAGATTCGTCCTGCGCGCACAGCAAACTTCGTTTGCTGGCGCTTGGCCGACTCTGACTGAGGGGAGGAGATGCCAGATTCGTCCTGCGCGCACAGCAAACTTCGTTTGCTGGCGCTTGGCCGACTCTGACTGAGGGGGAGAGATGCCAGATTCGTCCTGCGCGCACAGCAAACTTCGTTTGCTGGCGCTTGGCCGACTCTGACTGAGGGAGGGGAGATGCCAGATTCGTCCTGCGCGCACAGCAAACTTCGTTTGCTGGCGCTTGGCCGACTCTGACTGAGGGAGGGGAGATGCCAGATTCGTCCTGCGCGCACAGCAAACTTCGTTTGCTGGCGCTTGGCCGACTCTGACTGAGGGAGGGGAGATGCCAGATTCGTCCTGCGCGCACAGCAAACTTCGTTTGCTGGCGCTTGGCCGACTCTGACTGAGGGAGGGGAGATGCCAGATTCGTCCTGCGCGCACAGCAAACTTCGTTTGCTGGCGCTTGGCCGACTCTGACTGAGGGGGAGGAGATGCCAGATTCGTCCTGCGCGCACAGCAAACTTCGTTTGCTGGCGCTTGGCCGACTCTGACTGAGGGGGAGGAGATGCCAGATTCGTCCTGCGCGCACAGCAAACTTCGTTTGCTGGCGCTTGGCCCGACTCTGACTGAGGGGGAGGAGATGCCAGATTCGTCCTGCGCGCACAGCAAACTTCGTTTGCTGGCGCTTGGCCGACTCTGACTGAGGGGGAGGAGATGCCAGATTCGTCCTGCGCGCACAGCAAACCGCGTGCAGAATGTGCTTCGTTACTGCCTCACGAATCGACTGCTGCAAAAAGTTTTGAAATCGGTCAGGTAGAAGCGGAGTTATAGTGATTTGTCGCGCTGACATGATGACAATGAATGTGTACATGTGCATGTTTTCCGGGAGTTTCTTTTTGTGAATTTTTCTACTTTCTTATTTAAAAGGGCGCTTTACAGTATGACGTTGAGGTTGCTCGCGAATACAGGCCAAAACTTCTTGAATTGATGTATTTTCGTTTTGGAACTGACAGACTGAGCCCCTGGCCTTTGTGTGGCTCTGATCCAGATGCGTTTTCTAGCGACAGTCCGTCTGTCTTTTGTCTCTCTCCCACAGTAGTGAGGTTGTCATCGCCATCACAACGACAGGCCTGCGTTTTTTATCAATTTAGCGGGACGTCACCCCCGAGTTTTCTTGAGCTGGTTTAACCGCACTTAGGGTCCTTCAATGTTTCAACTCCCATTGCTCTCCCTTTGCAGTGAGGCAACGGCCCCAGCAATCAAGGGAATTTCTCGGCACACTCTGCGAGAAGTGTTTTCTGATTGGTTACTTGTAAATTTACTTGAATCTACCCTTTTCTACTAAGCTGTCAAGATGCGTGTTTCTCGTATCTGTTAAACAGAGCTAAACACGTCGTAATTCACGGACCTACTCGATGTAGCACTGACAACTTTAGCATGGTAAAAGAGGAAAGCATGCTGTAGTTTTACTAAACATATAAAACAACGATTTTCACAACAGGGCAATACGAAGCGGTTCAGATAAACAATAAAACGTCAGGTTTTATGGACCGCTGTTTATGTAGAATCCAGAATAGATCAAGGTGGCTGATCAACTACAGAAATCAGCAAAGTAGGGTACAGGTAAGGAGGTATCGGTAAACATTCAAAGACTTTGAAAGACACAGATGTTAGTATTCAGATTAAAATTAACCTTAAAAATTTCCGAGTTCATTACTTGATTTCTGTGCGGCAAATGCAGTGGCTTCTAGCTGTAAACTGACTTCGTACACGATATGTTGCTTGCTCGTAGGGTGCTGCGAAAATCATGCACTTCAAATTCATTACACTCACAGAAACACAAAATATGTTTCTGCATAGATAAAATGACGCGCCAGTGCTTCTAGTTGCGTTGTACAAAACAATAAACGTAGTGAAGCGAGCCTGACTACGCCTTCAAGAGTAGAACGCGACAGCATAATCGGGCCCCGTGCACACCTTTTTCAACCGTGCCGCACGGAAAGGAACGTTCGTGCGCGTAACATTGGCTGTTTCGAACGATCCTAGAATGTCTACTGCAAGTACAGTTGCGAAGCGCCCACTACGTCATTATTCCTCCATTTGCT
Source organism: Rhipicephalus sanguineus (assembly GCF_013339695.2). NCBI lineage: Eukaryota > Metazoa > Arthropoda > Arachnida > Ixodida > Ixodidae > Rhipicephalus > Rhipicephalus sanguineus. The sequence goes on from NC_051176.1 coordinate 93,744,790, forward strand.
AATTTGCGAAGTACTCACTACGCGTCAGTTAGGTGCCACGCGCACCTGCGCACTTTGTAATGGTTGGGCAGCTTTAAAGGGACACTAAAGGCAAATGTTAAATCGACGTTGATTGTTGAAATAGCGTTCCAGAAACCTCGCAGTGCTTGTTTCGTGCCAAGGCAATGCTTATTTTGAATGAAAATCACGTTTCGGTGGTCCGCACAGCGTTAGCGCATTTCAAATCACGCGCCTGAAAAGGCCTAACGTAGCATTTGCCTTGCGCAACATTGCCCGCCTTTACTGCCCGGCAGCCGACGCCGTGGTTTCTGCTCTCAAGGGCACATTACACAACATCACATGGCGACGGCCTTTTGTCGGAGTGTCCGCTAGAGCGACTTTCATGAGCGTGCAAGGCACACGCAGCAGTACGCGATAACGAAACTACCACTGAGACGCGACCGCGCGAGCGGAGCGCAGCGCGGCGAAAACGGAACTTTTACACAGCCCGTGTTGCACAATGTCTTGCAAATTTCGGAATATTCTTTTTTATTATGAGTAGATTGAATACTAGCGATAATTTGTACTCGGGACTCTTGATACCATCGGGCTCGTTCCAAAACGTCCCACTGGTGGCGCACACAGTGTCCTACATTTACCTTAATTTCTCGATTACTAGAGCACTGCTATTGATAATATTGACAATTTCGACGTTCTCAAACATTGACCTTTCACTCTGACATGAATTTTTATTTGACTTTAGTGACCCTTTAAACCACCCTCTCTTTGCTCAATTCAGATATTTTGACGCCTGGCGCGATTCTAGAATTCTGCCACGCAATATTAAGGTAAGGCGGGGCAAAATGAGACGCGGGGCAAAACGCGACATGTTGACTTTGCCGCCCTCTATAGCTAAAACAAAAACTACCTTTTCTTTGTTTATCTATTTCACCTATAGGTACCGGTAGTTTTCGACATTTTTGTGTAAAAGTTGATGATCGCTCACAGCGTTCACGCGGGAAAAATTGGGCGGCTGATGTCAGCAATGTCAGTGCGTTTGTGACCTGCCAAAAAGGGGCGAAATTCTGCTCGTCCAAATTTTCTGATGCGTGCATGAGGCTACTCCGGCGTCAGTCCAACAACGCAAGTATTTATGAATTGTTAGCTACATGCCCCCAAAAGTTTAGTTCATTTGGTGTCATGGGCCAAAGGGAAAATTTTTTTGAATTTGGGCATGTGACAGGGGCAAAACGCGACAAAAAGGCATTGAATTGCCTTAGAGAGTGTCTTATTAAGTGAACCATTTATTTACGCTCATTATGTGTAATATTATTTTGTGTAGGATGGTGCGGACGTGCACCTAGATATAATCTAAAGCTTCCTGGGAGGAAAACGACTAGAAAAATTAACTGAATGTTGTTCGGGAGTTTTGGAGTAACACAGCGCCGGGTCCTGTATTGATTCAATGCGTGGAGTGCAAAGACTGTGCTCATGAAGACTACGTGAGGGCCCACGGAGTTAATTTCTTCTTCTTCTGGGGTTTAACGTCCCAAAACCACGATTTGATTATGAGAGACGCCGTAGTGGAGGGCTCCGGAAATTTCGACCACCTGGGGTTCTTTAACGTGCACCTAAATCTAAGTACACGGGCCTCAAACATTTTCGCCTCCATCGAAAATGCAGCCGCCGCGGCCGGGATTCGATCCCGCGACCTTCGGGTCAGCAGTCGAGTGCCATAACCACTAGACCACCGTGGCGGGGCCACGGAGTTAATTTCATGTGCTGCACTGTAAGAACTCAAGGGATGAAACTTTTTCACATCGTCTCGTTTCTCCCCACGCTTTGCCCCGCATATTGGGGTAAAATGAGACATCTGGTGCATTTTTTGTTTCTTTTTAAAATAAACTTTTTTCTTTTTTTAAATAAACTTTTGTTCTTTTTCTTTTGTTTTCTTTTTGTGTTTTTTGTGTTGTTTTGTTTTCGTGTTTCCAATATGCTTTTCTTTTGCTCGCCACTTGCCTGCCCTGTATTCAATCAAAACAATATCGCTAGGAGTCCCCCTGACAGTGTTTACTTCGGGACCTCCTTCTGTAATACTTATGAACCATGTCACTTGTATTTTCGTGATGTTACAATAAACTTCAAACTTCAACAGTCCCAACATCGCCGTATTTATGTAGCACATACCTTGTACCCAAAAGAAAGTTCCGGCGTTGATGTTTTATCGTAACAAGTGAAATAAATAATAATGTTCACTATTTTCACATTTTTGTCGCATTTTGCACCGCCTTACCTTACGTGCGTTAAGGCGACTCCTCCTAATACATGAGATGCTTATAACGTTCTTTTACGAGGCAGTTTCAAGCACTGTTGTGGCTTCGTGGTTGAACAGCAGCTTGTCATGCACAAGGCCTGGTTTCGATTCTCAGACGGGCCGATGATTTTTTATTATTTACTTATTTGCAGCTATCTCGAATTTTAGCTCACGGACAACGCCGCCGCCGCCACAGCCGACACCGGAATTTCTGTGAAACGAGCACTTTAACGCTGTCGCGTTAACATTGGGGCAGCTCTGTACCAGTTGTGCGAAGACTGATGAAACAGCGGCGTTGGTTGCATTACCCTCCTCCTTTTCCTCCTCTTCACCTTCTCTTTCCTTTCCCGCTCTTTGCTTTACTATAATATACAAGTATATTCTATGCTTTACACTCTGCCATCCTTCTTTCCATCATCCGTACCCTCAAATCACTCCTCCTCATCCTCACTTTTCTTTCTCACCCCTTGCTATACTCTTCTATACATTGCTATGCTATGATTCACCCTTTCCCTTCATCTTTTCTCCCCTCCTCACCCCCACATATCACTCCTCCTCACAATCACATCCCTTTCTCGCCCACTTGCTGTATCATACTATAGATGGCTACGCAATGCCTTACCCTCTCAGAAGATCTTCGGTAGGGATTACTTAGAACATAATGGATGAAAAAGTCAGCGATGCAAAGTTCACAAAGAAGGCAGACACGAACGATGAGACGAAGCGCATCCAACAACTGATTTAATGAAACAAGTAGACAAGAAGGGGTGGGTAAAAACATAAAAGGATAGGGCACTGTTGGCAAACCGCGCATGGGCAAACGTGAATGCTAATAATGGAAATTTACGCTACAAAAATGCCATATCAGAATCCAAGATGAAAGATGTGCGGCGATGAAAATTATCTTTGTTTCGATAGAAATGCAACTCGCCTGTCTTTAAGTGCAACGGACAGAGAGCTCACGCATGCGCCAAACTGCCCCGACGGCATATCGTACACTTCTACAATTGTCTTTTTTTTTTTAATTCGGTGCCTGCTTTGTCAACATAGTTTTGTCACTGAAATTCGGGTTGCCCTTACAAGCAGATCAGTGCTGAGCGTGATTCCCCTCGATTGCAACTCTATTACACGTATTCTTTTGTTCCTGTAGCCTTTCGTTGAGGCACCTGCCCGTCTGTCTAATGTACAATGAGCCGTAAGACAGAGGAATCCTATAAACTACTTTTTCCTTGCACTCAACAAATCACTTGACACGTTTTACGTTACATATTGCATCTCGGACGTCTTCATCAGTGCTCTACGTGTTAATTTTAGACACAAACCTATCAATTTTTTGGGCGCCGAGAAGATCATCGGCGCATCGCACCGGGAAGCCATTATTTTTAATCTGTGCGTTATTGTGTGCAAGAACGGCAACACAACCACCGGATTCCTGTTTCTTTTCTAAATCGAAAGTGTTTTATGCCGGGGTTCGCCGAGACTTTCATGACGTATTTCCGTCACGGAAGTACGTCAGGCAAAATGAACGCCATCAAATGGCGAAAAAAAAAACTGTAAAGAAGTATTGATGGCAGGAGTCGAACCCATGACCTCTCGGTCCGCGACGATGGCTGGCGGTAGTTTAGCCCGCTGAACTACCGCCAAACAAAGAACGGAGGCTACATGAACGCGCCTTTTATCTTTCACACTTTCCTCTCGGAGTGCTCTTGGATGGATGCTATGAGCGTCCCCTATATAACGGGTCGGTGAGATGTGTGCCACCAGGTTTGAAAAAAAAAACGCGCCGCTGCTACGACTATGCCCATTCGGCGCGTTTACATTGGAAATGTAATTTCTTCAACGCTTTAACACATCGCGGGGTGGCTTTAGCCCAAGCCTCGCTGATAGCAGCCATCCATATCGAAAAATAGCTCTCCGACGCTCGCCTGGCTGTCGCAACGCGTTTCCTGCTCGCCCTGTGCGAATTAACGGCCAAGCTAGAAGACACGATGCGCGTAACGTTTCTCTTCGCGTTCAATGACGTTTTGAAGGAGTGCATATCGAGTTTCAGTGTTTATTATGTGCCCGTTGATGCCATATTTGCGCGGGATTCACCATATGCGGTGTCCACATATATGTTAAGAACTTCAGCTGCAGCAAGGGTTAAATCATGATCATGGGCGCTAGTCGTAGGTACGGAGATGTGCCACTAGGTGTGAACGTGAGTGCGTCCACATCAAGCGGTGCTATGTCTCCCAAACAACAGTAGACATTGTACGTACAAGCTCTCTTATATCAATGCACTATAAACAATCAACTGCTACTGTGACGACACGTTTCACTTTCGTGTTATACCGATTCCTATGACAGAGGGATCAGCCATCTTTTTCTTTAGCTTTACAGGGATTGTTTATCTCCTTCAGGCAGAAATCCGCCACCGCCACCAAGACCACATTCGAAAAACCACTCTTTCGCCAGCGCTCTATTTGCATATTAGAGCTTTGTCTCATTCTGTTCTGGCACGATATCTTAGTGGCCTGCAACATGCAATATTTTATTCCTTTTGCGAATCAGCGAAGGGCCCACTACGCGTCCGTAAGGCAACACACGAACTTACGCAGCTGTTCAGTGTGTTGATGCTTTTGCTGATGATGATGCTTAAATATGTCTCAGCGCTTTGTAACGGGTGGGCCTTTGAAACACCCACTCATCGCGCAATTCACATGTTTTGACGCCTGGCGCGATTCTACGCTTCTGCCACGCAATATTGCATTCGTTTTGGCATTGACATTCATTTTGGCACATGACATTCATATAGTGTTTTTTCGAAGCAGTAGAACACGTGGTAGAACACGTGCTTCCCAAGCTGACGGCTTGGGTTCGATTCTCACCCAAACCAGCATATTTTAATTATTTATTTTATTTGCATCTTTCTCGATTATTCATGTAGTGTTCTTTTTTTTTGTCGAAGACGTTTCAAGAAATAGCGTGGCTCTGTGGTAGAATACCTGCTTGTATCAGACGGCCTCGGTTCGATACTCACTCGAACCCGAAGTTTTTTATTATTTATTTTATTTGCGTCTTTCTCGATTTTTCGGTCACAGACAAGATGATCATTTTTCGCTCACAACCAGCGACGCCGACACCAGAATTTCTGCGAAACGAACTCTTTAACGCTGTCGCGTTAAATCCCTGATACCATGAGAATAAATTGCTTGACTCGTATCCCTCGGAGTAAAATGCACTGCATTGAAACATTTCACGTGCAACGGCAGCGCCAGAAGACAGCCTAGGGTGCAGAAGCAAGATCGGAGGGGCGGAACAAACATCCGCCGTGGTAACTGGAATACCTCATCGCGAAGCAATAGCGTCCGTAGTCTGGAAACGTTCATATGCGCAAGCTATGCGTATGACTAACTTATGCTTGTCACAGAACATTCCCAAGCTTAATTTCGACGAAGCTTGGTGCGTGACACCCCCACATTAGCGACAAAACATATATGCGTGGTTGTGTTCAACGGGTCGTATCTTTTTGCCCCCCAGTCACCCATGTCGGCGACTTCGGACTACTGAATGGTAGTGCCGCCACCTGAATTTTGTGAAGTGCTTATTGGTAGTATCGCATGACTGAATTTGTGACAATGAGGGACACAGTAGTCGAAGGCGCCGAATTGGTGTGCTATAGAGGTTGTCTGAACAGGAAAAACTCAGAGGGACCCTTACGCGATCGCCTAAGACGACTCGAAGGCGACAGCCATTTTCTTGTTCTTTTTCTTCTCAGTCGACATGCTGATCCTCCTCTCCTCCGCCAAATTAAAAAGCTTTCCGAATTTAAAGGGAGGCTGAAGCAATTTAAAAAAAAAATGACTTTCGAGTGTGTAATCATAGTTTGATCCCTGCTGAATTCTCAAACCAATGTAAGAATTCACAGAAGTGAACGCAAATAGCATTTCTTGGCAAAAAATCGCGGCTGCAGCCGCAGGGCTTCATGAGATGCTGAGTGAACGCGGTGACGTCATCTTCGGCGTGCCGCGTCATCGGCAACATAAGCATAGTTAAAGAAAGCATGGCCTTGCGATCAGTTCCACTAACGCGCGCAGCCGGAACTACTCACGGAGGCCACGATTGAAGATACGACAGTGCTGCGCGGCTCCGCCAAAGCTACGGACGATGACGTAGTTCCGGTTAGTTCGTTTCCACGCCCACACTTTCGGCGCGTTCGCGTGGGTGGAGCAAGACGAACTTTTCTTTTGCGTATTTTAAAGCTCCTGCTGCCACGACAGCGGAAAAGATTACGCCATCGTCGACAATAATGTTGATCCTTGTTAACAACAATGTTTTACCGAATTCTAAAACCTCTACAGCTTCCCTTCAAGGTGGTTTTGCACATTCCTCCAGGATCGGAGGCATTGCAAGCTTTCTGCTCCTCACAAGGTTTTGCAGAGCCTCCGTGATTGGCTCGCCTTGACCAAGCAACGATGTCCTTCGATGTCGCCACTACGATGTCTCAAAATCTGGCGATCTGTGACGTCATTATGACGTCACAAAATGTCGTCATTAATGACGCCATGTTACACTGAGGTCTGTGACTTTTGGTACGCCGACTGCACGTACACGCGCGTACACACGCACAGGCATATTCACGTGAGTGTCACGTGACTCTAGACCCTTAATTACTTTTTTGCATCCTTCGACGCCGACGCCGGTCTAGCGCAGTATTGTCACATGTCGCCAAATTTCGAAGACGCCGGAGTCAATTTTCGTGTTTGATGAGACATCTAAGGCTTTCGCCTTAGTAAGCCCCTCATACCAGTTGGCTGATGTTTCGATGGGCGGTGTATTCGTCAGGTGCATCATAAGCGCGGCATGAAAGTCAAGTCGTACATGATATGCATGTCCCAATTTGCATGTCATGACTTGTCGTTTATGTTCTTTACACAGTGATGTCATGCCATATAAATATTGGTATATATCCAATCAATGAAACGGCCGCGAGCGCACCATGAGCGTGGCATGTAAATCATGCCGTACATGACATACATGTCATGATTTTAATGCTGTTACTTCCAATTTATGTTCGGCATACAGTCACGTCACACAATACAAGGTTTGGTATCTATCAAACTAACGAAACGGCTGCGAGCGCACCATGAGCGTGGAATGTTAGTCATGCTGTACACGACATGCATTTTATGATTTTGATATTACCACCTGTCATTTATGTTCATCATACAGAAATGTCACGCCATACGAATTTTGGCACATATCCATTTAATGACACGGCTGCGAGCGCCCCAACGCCGTGTCTTGTAAATCATGCTGTACATCACATGCCTATCATGATTTGCGCGTTACGACCAGTCAATTATGTTCGTCATACACTCTTGCCACGCCTTACCTATTTTGGTATACATTAAATTATCGAAACGGCAGTGAGAGGACAAGACCGTGGCATGTAAATCATACCGTTCATGATATGCATGTCATGATTTTGATCTTATGACCTGTCATTTATGTTCGTCATGCAGTCACGTGATGCCACACACAAAGTCGTAGGCGGCTTGATAGATAGATAGATAGATAGATAGATAGATAGATAGATAGATAGATAGATAGATAGATAGATAGATAGATAGATAGATAGATAGATAGATAGATAGATAGATAGATAGATAGATAGATAGATAGATAGATAGATAGATAGATAGATAGATAGATAGATAGATAGATACCTGTGACTCCCTATGAAGCAGTTCTTGTTACAAAGCATGAAAGAAGCCCTGTTGCCCAACAAAAAAAAAAGAAATTCCTTGCTTACGGTAACATTGATTTCATGATTGCGTGTGTGCTATTTTGACCGAACTTATAGTATGGCTAAAGCACAATTGTATTGCTCTATTATGTACGATTTCGAGGCGCCCAATCAACTGTCGAGCGCGTACACTCAAAGAAAAGATCGAGTAAAAAGGGCGTCTTTCTCTCCCACAGCAATAACCATCTGGCTTACTTGCGTTTCCTTTCTTAAAAACTCGGCGCTGGCAACTTTCCTACCAAGAATGCTATTCACACTGATAGCGCACATGCCGTTCGTGACCAGAAAGTGCCAGGCGCGCGGCGATGATGCAAGGAAAGGAAGGCAAAATAAGGGAGGATTACTGTTGTGGGACAAAAAGACGGCCTTTTTACTCGATCTTTTATGTGAGTGCATACATTACGTGTGTCCTCATGGTGGACTCACGCAAATAATAAACGCCTACTAAACCGTGCATGGCATGAAGCGTTTGCATCAGACAATTCTCGAAGTCTGAGGCTTGTTATTTTCATTGTATTATTGTAATCTATACCTCCTTTCAGGCTCTGACGAAGTTTCCAGGACCGCGTTCTGAAAATGAAAAATTGAGGCTAAACAAGCTTTCATTTTGTGAAGAATTGTTATCTGAGGCACGCAACGTAATAGCCGTATATTACAATACTGCTCCGTTCTTCTCTCCGAAATCTATGTATAGCCGCCACTTATATCACAGTATGTGTGCGGTGCAATATTTCGCAACAATTGTCGAATATTGTTGCTGGGAGATAACTCAGTGGCTAGCCGTTCGGATCCCAAGCCCGTTCCTCTAATAGCATGGCTACTAGTCCCAGTGGAGCAGTGGACAAGACTTATTTAAGAGCGGCGCTCCTTAAGCTTTTCGTTGCGCCGGGTAATGCGGACAGAAACTACCATCGTCATGAATCAGCGCGCGCACTCTTCGTTTTCATCTTCATCTCAGTCCACATCTTCATCTTCTGCTTCGCTTCCAAAACACGTGCGCCGATTTCTGATGCAATAACTGTGATAACTGGATGCAATAACTGTGATGGGGGACAGAACGCGTAAAGAGAAAGAAAGAGAGAGAAACACAGAGACAGAAAGAAAGAAAGGTAAAAAAAAATCGTCATGAGGCGGCGGGATTCGAACTCGCGTATCCACGATACGAAGGTGAGGGCCTTAACCACCTCGGCTATTTTTTTCTACTTCATTGCAGTGTTTCAGTTTCTAACAGTAATAAGGAAGTACACACTTTCTACAATTGTTTCACGTACAATAGAGATTCCATGCGAGGTACCCAATCGGGTACATCCTTTCGCACTTTTTTTTTACAGTTCTAGAAACGAAGTCAGGGACTCTCGAAAGTATTCTATAGCTCGTCGAGCATCGACATCAGCATGACGTACGGCCATGCGCGATCTCCAAATACTATGCAGAGCCAATACCATGACGATATCACACGGAAATCCATCCTCGTTTTCAATGGCCAGATACCTTATTCCCTGTGCGTTCAGCGGGAAATCTTTCTTTAATGACCTCTGCAGGACATCCCAGAAGAACACCCCATCCCGGCAATCAAGAAAAACATGCTCGATTGTTTCCGGCTTGCCACATGAAAAGCATTGACCACCCCACAGAACGAAAAATCCTTTATCTGACAAGCACGTCTTAAAGGGACACTAAATAGAAACAATGAATTGGTTTAGATTAATAAAGTGGGCTTGGAGAACTCTTGTATAGCTTATTTCACCACCGTAGGTTTATTATTAGAGGAGAAAACCAAGTTCAAAGTACCATTTTTAAATTTCGCGCCGAACTTTGTAATTCGTGACGTAAAAGACTTCAAAGAGCATTTAACGTATTTTGACGCCATTGGCTCGACAAAATTTACACAAACTCGTTATGTCAAGGCTCTGGCCCCCTTAGAGCACAATGTACTTCGATTTAACCGATTAGGAACTACGTATAGGCCCAAGCAGGCGCCGTCAAAAATATGTGACGTCACGGCAAATGGTGCGGCAATTCTAAGGTGGCGTCGCCACCTCTGTTTTCTTTTTGCGCGTTTTCTCGCTTATTAAGCGTCTTCTTGCAGCAAGCGTGGTGCTTTTGGTATCGTGGAAGACTACTTCACTAATGCGAGAAAAATCGTTTTGCTCTTTAGTGTCCCTTTAACTGGCACGACGCCAGCGTGAAGCTTGAAGAATAATGTTTTGACCCCCAGACGCACAAGCATGCTTTTAACGCGCTTTAACACTTTGCTCCATGTTCCACCACAGTATTGAGAGCGGTACAGTGGAATTGGAAGAAGAACGTCACATAAATCTTTACATAATTTTTTACGGGAAAATGTGCTTAAATATTCAAAAGAAAATCGTGCCTTCAGGAAGCGAAATGCCTCGATGATCTCTCTAAAGTAACCTTGCGTTCGACCTTCCAATTTAAGAGTAGACATTACAAACTCTGGCACCGCACTAGCCAAGCGCACTTGGCAAACCATGCGCAAAAAAGGATCCTGGACATCGCGAAGGTACAAGTACCGATTTACAAGCTGTCGCAAAAACAAGTGCGACAAACCCAAACCACCGTCACGCACACGTTGAAACTTTACTTTATTTTCCTTAAAGACTTCGCACTGTAGGTATTGCATAAGGGATGGGGTTTGCACACATTTTTTTTACAAAATAGTGGCTACATACATTTACTGAATCACACCAAATTTTAGTTTTTCCGAAAATGACGATGAGCAGGTGGATTCCACGATATGGCGGGGCAGGCCGTTCCAGTCAGCTGATGATCGACAAAAGAACAGGTTCGTCCGGCTTGTTTTCTCCAAAGTGGAACTCCAAATAAACACGGCAAAAATACGATGAAGTTTCTGCACATTCATTCGCGAGCCGTGCAATACTTGCATCGCATATCATAGCTTAGTAATAAAGAATAGGTTGCAAATAGTCGCGCGGCCAAAAACGGATAAATCCTTGCCCTTGCACTTTTGTGCCTTTTCACGGCTTTCAACTGCCTGTCTGCACATTTTCCCCTGTTTACTGCGCTTCCACTGAGCTCACAAAAGCGTTGGGTTATGTTAACTGCTTCTGCAATACTTTCGTGGTTTGTACACAATGTCATCAGCGTACCCAGAGCGCGTTCCGTGGGTCTTTCAGGGGTTACCATTTTTTCCGCTTTTGCTCTAGGCACGCTGACAAGAGCATAACATAGACTTGTAGCCTTGTATAGTATAGCAAGCTGGCGGGAATGGGAATTGAGGGTGAGGAGGAGGGGTGGGGGAGGGGAGAGAGTAAAGCATAGCATAGAAATAGAGAGCAAGAAAGGGAAGAGAGACTGAAAGTAAGAGAGAGAGAGAAAGAGATAGAAAAAAAAATGAAGCAAGAAATAGACAGTAAGAGAAAAAGAAGGGCAAGAAAGAGAAAGGTAGAAAGAGCGAAAAAGACAAAGAAATACATAGACAGACAGAAAGAAAGAGATATAAATAAACAGAGACAAAAAGTTAGAGAAAGAACAGAGCGATGAGAGAAAATGCAAGAAACAGAGGAAGAGAGAAAGGGAACAATGAAGAGAAACAAAGTTGTAAGGTCGCCTTGCTTCGCACCATTAGTGCGGAGGTGCCTTAATTTTTTACTTCAATATGTCGCAATGCGAAACTTGTAGTGAGACGGCACGCTGACGAAGAAAAACACAGCAGCAGTCGAGTCGTCGACTACGACAGCGTTTGTCGTCAAACGAATGGCATGGATAGACGGACCCAAGGACGCGGGGCAAACACAATTTCGAGCACTTGACAGCTGCAGCAGTAAAAAAAAAAACTTTAAAAATGGGGAAAAAAACCATGAGAAGACCATCGAAACGAAAAAAGGAAAAGAAAGAATCAGACGTGACGAAAGCGTTAACGTTTGCTGTCCTTCGGACCATAAAATGCAAGCGCGAAATGCAAAAAAAAAAAAAAGTAGAACTCAGGCACCGGCGAAATTCGAACTCACGATTTCTGTTTACTAGGCAGGCGCTTTAACCAACTAAGCCACGACGCCGCCGTTTGCATCGCGAAACATTGCACGTCTCGTACAGCACACGATATTTAAAAACTTCCATTGCAGCACGCAAGCTTTCCTCCTCCCCTCGCTGGCAGCCTGGAAGGCCCCGCGCGTTGAGGTTCCATTTTGTACCCAGCGTATTCAAGGGTCCCTTCGCAATGCTCAACCGGTTCATACAATGGCTTGAAATGCAATTTTCGTAACTTCGTCTCGTTACAGTTATCCAACTTAGTTTCTGCCTTCCCATCTAGTGACAAAGAATTTTTTCGCAAGAAAAAGAATATATATAACATAGACGATGTGGTGTCACAGCCGAAAAATGAATAGTAGGCACGCGTTGACACACAAATGCTGATGTGATAGGTAGGGGGTAAAAAGAACGCCCAACGTTGCTTCTTTGCGCCACCAGTTATTGGACAGATTTAGTTGAGCGTCCGCATCAACGTACGGACGCAGCCTGCAATAGGAAATGGCTGGCAGGCTGCGTCCGTGCGTTGTTCCGGACGCCCAACTAAATCTGTCTATTGTTTTCATATACGTACAGTAACGTTCTAGAGCCCTGACAGGGACATTTGAAAAGCGCACAACTTTACCAGATCATCAGCCGACATCGGCTCAAAATCAATCGGTACTCCCAGTTACCAAAGCGGGGCTGTGAAATAAAATTCCCGAATCTTTGTGCTCGTAAGCGCTCCTCGCCATTGGCCAGCCACCTTCGTTCATTACGTATCACACATCGGCGTTGCCTCGTATTCACTCTTAAGAATAATTCCTGCGTAAGACATTTTTTGAGAACAGGGGGACCTTGTACTGAAGATTTCGTAATTCCTTACCTTTGTTGTGTTTTCGCCGTAGTCTCTGTCATCCATAGAATTAAAGCCACAGTCCTACTTTCACAAGATGCCCCGCCATGGTGGTCTAGTGGTTATGGCGCCAGACTGCTGACCCGGAGGTCGCGGGATCGAATCCCGGCTGCGGCGGCTGCATTTTCGATGCAGGCGAAAATGTTCGAGGCCTGTGTACTTAGATTTAGGAGCACGTTAAAGAACCCCAGGTGGTCAAAATTTCCGGAGCCCTCCACTACGGCGTCTCTCATAGTCATATCGTGGTTTTGGGACGGTAAACCTCGGATATTATTATTGTCACAAGAGTGCGGCTTCTGTGAATATGTAATGAGTCAATATTGTTAGAGAGCAGATGTAATACAGCAGTTGCTAGTTCACGCAAAATAACATTCAAGCTATGACGCGTAAAAGCACGAAAGCATCCTTGAGTAGGTACCGGCGAGATTCTAACTTGCGATCTCTTGTTTACTAGGCAGGCGCTTTAACCAATAAGCCACCGGACGAACGCAAACGACTCCCTCGGATTCTCGTTCCTTGCGAGGTACTTGGCCTAAATTAAATGCCTTATGTCGTACGGCCCGACTACGTTGCAACCCACGAGCTTTCAGTTTCCCCTGCCTGCAAGGTTGGAAGGTGACCGCGTGCGGAGGCCCATTCTGTTCACAGAGTCTTCAGTGATTTTTCTACCAGGCTTCTGAAGGGCAGAAAAAGAAAGCTGAGTAAGGTTTGAGTAAGGTTTGTTCCTTAGTAGACAGGGTGCCTGAGTTGTGTGAGAAGAAGCCCAGGAACAAGTTCACTGATTGCCAGTCTCAGGTCGTTTATGAAATCCCGTTCAGTTGCGGACAGAAATACATCGGCCAAACGGGCCGATGTTTTAATGATAGGGCTCGAGAGCACAGGTTGAATGTGCATAACAAGTCAGGAGGGCACCTGGCGGACCATTGCCGCAGGTGTGGTTGTGCACCAGAGTTTCAGAGAAGCAGTTTTCTTAAAAAGAGCGAGCAACAAATTGGAGAGAGAAATAATGGAGGCGTTTCTTATCAACAAAGGTGGCGATTAATGTGTTAGTGAACCTTCCTTATTTCTCTCCAAAGACGAGATCGCCTTTTTGGAAGGCCATGTATGAACAACCTTTTAAGTTTTAATTAGAAGACAGGGCTGGGTTTCTTCAGTTGATCATCTTCTGTATGACAGAGCACTCTCGTTTTTACGGTTGTTGGGGGTTCATCGTCTTTTCCAGCTGCCACGTTTTTAGTCGTTGTTACATCTTGCTTTCTGTGCTGATTGGGAGGAGCTTGCGCAACACAGTGTTTTAAAGAGATGTGTGCTTTTACATGTTAAATTTGTGATAATGTGTATTTAAGCGTGCTTCGACAGTTGCCATGCGCGTCTGTATAATCTGTGGGTGCTGTTCCGGTTGTTAACTGTGCGTTGATTCAGGTTTTGTTATGAGATAGCGTTCATGATTTGGTGATATTACTGGTTTCGTGAGAGGGGCGTGTAGTCGGTGTTGACATGTGACACTATAAAGAAGGCACTTTCATCAAATAAATCTCAGTTGGTAGTCAGCACTCGTCCTGTGGTTTTCCTGTCTTTAGTCCCGTCCTTCGTGCTGTTATATTTTGCAAATGTCGCACCTTGCCCAGACAAAGTCTCTGCTAAGCCATATGTGAATCTTTGTTCAGATTTTCGTGTAACAACTCGCTCACCTTTGTAATGATAACTGACCATTACATGGGTTGAGAACCAATAAATAAATTCTTGAAATAATAATTACCGATTAATTAATAGCGAAAGTTGCTGGCAAATGACAAGTCACAATCCCCTGCGTATGTGAGGCTATGAGAATCCGAGCGCAGTGCCATATTTTGACTTCTGCGGCTGCCCCATTAATTACATTTTACTCGTGCCTGCACTCCTCTGATGTATGGCACAGTTAGAGTGGGCGCAGGTGGCAGGTGTCATAGTCAGTTATACTCAGAAAGACACACACAGATTTCGGAAGGCAAAATTTATTTGTGCAAATCAATATTTATTGCTGAGAAAGACATATAAAAGGAATAAATAAAACGCAAAAATCAAACTACTTTGGTACAGAGCTGTTCGTGCATCCTATCAATATCAGGCGAGGTGCAAGAGGCGGGAAGTAAGCACCAAGGCGGATGGGCAACACAGCATCGAAGTCGCCACCACAACTGGCGCAAGTATCCTGTAAACATGGGCAAAGCACAAAAGGCTCGGACTCCCGCAGTTGCGCATCGAGTAGCACCAACAGCTTTTAGCGATTTCTCCGGTAACGTCCGGTCTGCGGCTTCGGACTGGGCCTTGGCCATCCGGCTAAGGTGACGTGTCACAATTTCGAAGCCGAAGGTAGCCTGGTGCACAACGCTCGAATAACGGTGTGGGCATCTGCGAGACAAACGTTACCGATGTCCTTGGCTGGGTTACAGGTGGCTGCTCGGAGGCTGCGGCGACAGACTCGGGCTAGAAGACGGCCGATGATCCTGCACATTCTGGCTGCGACGACGAAAACTCTCCCGATGGTAGCGCTGGAGTCTGCATCACAGCTGAGGATGAACCACGGTCGCATGAGGAATCCGGGAGTGACTGGAAGTAGCAGCGTTCACATACAGCAGGGCGAATTCCAGCAGATACGGCATAGTCGAAGACAGCTCGAGCGGCCGCGACGCACGCCGTTCCAAACTTGGCCAGAAAAGGCAAGCAAGCTGGCATCGTCCAGTCAAAAGCAAACCACGTTCCACGAGCTCTCGTGCAGAGAAGAATGGAATACGGCGTTATGTGAACATGATGGTTGCCCCACACCCAAGGGCACGTACCCACAACGGGGCGTGGGCCAACAATCGAATGTGGTATTCCAACTTTTGCACCTTAATAATATTAAGAAGAGGAAGACATTAAAGGTATTCGCCTCGTGCGCCACCGATGGCGGCGCTGTGAACGGCGCTCCGAGTAGTGTGCCTCGATGTGTGCGCAACGCGCAACAAAACGCGCATCAAGGCACCCTACGCTCCGAGGATTCGGCTTTTGTCGTCCGCTGCATTTTCATTATAGCTCTCTCGCGTAGCACTCGGCTCCATGATTACTGCATTTTCTACTAGCGTTAGTTCTATAGATGGATGCCAGCATTACAGGAGGTTAAGAAAGGTTTACATTTAATGTATCTTTTCTAAACCCACAGAGATCGCGCTCAAGTTCATGCCCCTGAGTTAGTAATGCAACTCTTGGGCTTGGTGCCATTGAAATATCTTACCAGAAATCGCGAATGTCTCGCCAAGCGTGTTAGCGACAGTCGATACTTAGCTTTGGAAGCGAAACACGATCAGTTTTAGGGCTTATTCGCAAAACTTAGCGTTGGATATGCAGCAGTTCAGTTGAACGAAAATTCACACTTCACTCAGAATTATATTAGCCATGGGGACCTCTGTATACGAAAGTTTCCCGACAAAATAAATTTGACAAGTTCACCGACATGTGGCTTATTGCGGACCACTAGCGTGGATTGGGCGAGTTTGCACTGCATATTTAAACTGGTTACATGACCGCCTCGGTGGTACAGTTTTTACAGTGCTCGGCTTCTCACCCGAAGGTAGCCGTGTTCAATCCCCGCCGCGGCGGTCGCATTTTCCACGGAGGCGAAAATATTAGAGGCACGTGTACTTAGATTTAAGTGAACGTTGAAGAACCCCAGGTGGTCGAAACTTCCGGAGCCCTCCACCACGGCGTGCCTTATAGTCATATCATGGTTTTGGCGCGTAAAACACCAGATATTATTATTATTATTATTATTATTATTATTATTATTATTAGTAGTAGTAGTAGTAGTAGTAGTAGTAGTAATAGTAGTAGTATTATGAAAACTTAACTTATTACACATATCACCGGCGCTGAATGAAACGCGAACAGTGGTGCACGTGGTACAGTTTGCACCCTCACAAATATAGATAGATAGGCTCATGCGGCTTGCCGCTCGCGCGACACATTCACATACTTCCGGTTTGTGCCACCTAAACGGATGTGCGTGCCTGTCATTGGGGATGACTGGACGGCGCGCACTATACCGCTGCTAATACTTGGGCCACGCGCTCCGTCATTCGTGCTTTATTTGACGCCGATGTACAACCTGGTAAAAAAAGTAGGAAAAATCGGGCCAAGAAGAGGAAAAGCATCGCTCTTGCCCACCCTCTGCGTGGCCCCTTTGGCCGAATATTTCTATTCATCACCGCGCTGTAATACGATCAAATATTATTCGTACAATGAGCGCGCCACATTTAATCAGGACTCGACCGTTGAGAATGATTTACACTATTTTTTTGCAAACACATCTTATTGCGACTTTCCGATGCGAGAGCTTTGTACTTATCTACGTTATTATGATTATACTAATCTGTTCGGCATACTTCGAGACGACCGTGAACGAGTCAGAAAACATAGATTTATCAACGTAGAAATTAAAAAAAAAATATGTCGCACAAAAGAACGCCGGCAAACCTGTCAATATTTAATTGCACCATCTTGCGTCCCCTTTTTTCCTCGTCCTCTCAGCCGACTTATTGCCTTGTATAAATTTTAAGCACCTAAGATGCGCTTACACGGCAGCTGCTCAAAAACTTAGATTTAATCAAAGGTTATTGCTTGTTACGATAACTTATTTATTTGAATGACATCACACGCCGTTCGTCATATTGCCATGCGCGATTCTTTTTCTATATTTATGTATCCGACCCGTTACACGTGTAACCACTGCCTTGTGCAGGCCGAGCCGGAATATCTGGGACCCTTCCCGGTTATTTTGTACCCTTCTGATTGGATCACGCGCACAACGCGAGCATTGAAGTTCATTCTGGAACTAACGCGGGCACCAGTGATAACGCTGGAATCTTCGATACCACGCGTATGAAGGCCGACGAGCCTCCCAGCCGATCAGTTCACCGACGGCCGTCGACTGTAATTGCCGCTATCAGTGTATACAGCGTGTATTGCTTGTACTGTCACTTTTCATTTTCTGGAAACAAGTTCGCCCAATAAGGAGCTTTGTCTTTAACAGTCTGGCTGCTTCCTTTTTCCCTGTCACGACCACATGTAAATACTCTTAAAACTCCGAACAATGGAACTGAAGCGACAGACTAGGCTTGGCAACTGAACACGCGCAGCAGGCTTTATACAAACATTGCGCTACAACGCAGACACGGAAGCCGAAGCCCAAACGCAGCATTTGGTCACCGAAAATGGGCCGGCAAGTAATCGTGAGTGCGTCAAGGCAGAAAAAGAAACCCACGCCATACATGCGGATGTACACATTGATGGCTAGTAGACGGCACCAGGAGCTATCGACCTGAACGTGCTCCTGACGGCAATTCCGCTCGATTTCGCGGAGAACATTCCTTTAATACTCAGTGCAAATTGTTTTATTAACTTGCCCACTAACGTTTCAATAACTCAAGCAGGACAGACTGGCCGGCAGCGTCGAGCAGTCTTCACGTAGGGAGAGCATGTGCGCTTTGCGGCACCCAAGTCCCCCTGCTGACGTCACACGCGAGAGGGCGCCACTCACAGATCTCGGGACGAATATACTGGACCTTGAACTGTGACGTGACACTATACATGGCGTTACGGCAGCATTACCGCCTTTTTAGCTTGAAGGCATGTCATCTTCCTCAGTCATTTTCCTGTCGTGAAACTCCGAAAGTGCGGAATAATCCGATATTGGGTTCTCAGCGATTACTCACAGCACAGTAAGCTATTCTAACCACTCACTGCTGTATGCCGAAGGAAACGGCTGCAGCAGACGATTCAGCCACTCTGCATGCCTAACTGAACATGGCGGAAGCACTCATGCAGTTTTGCCGGAAAACAAAGCCAGTCATATTACATAATACTCACATTGTCACCTATATTGGTAACAAAGGTGCTAAAACCACCAAGTAATAATCCTCACTGAAACGTGATTGATGCCACATAAGTATTCTATTATTAAGCACGACGTTGTACCTTTAGCTTTCGTTGCCGGCGGCTTTCAAGTGACCTTGAGCCAAATGCCAGCGCCGTTATCCAAGCACTTAATACGGTACATCCGGTGAGATCAGGGAGGACATACCGGCATTCAAATGACATCCACATATCGTGGCGGGACCTCCAAAGGCAGTTTGAACCTATCTATCTATCTATCTATCTATCTATCTATCTATCTATCTATCTATCTATCTATCTATCTATCTATCTATCTATCTATCTATCTATCTATCTATCTATCTATCTAGCCGCCTACGTCTTGGCGCGTTCGTGGTCTTCTTAGCTTGCAACATGGTACATACCGAATTGGCACAGGAGGACGTGAATGTATAACGAGCATGATTCTTTCCACCAGCCACGTGCGGCACATACCGGCATACCGCGGCCCATGGTGTGCGGCTACGCGCCACATTCGATTCTCTATGTCAACCCAGTCTTTGAAAATTTTAACCCGGCAGTGTGAAGGAACTTGTGCCACAGAAAATGTGGTGCCGGGGTCGGCGGTGTTGTGTGAGTTAAATATCTCGATAGAAGCAAAAAATAAAAATCACGGCTTGAGACGGAATCGAACCCAAGCTGGCAGTGAAGTATTCTACCATAGAGCCACGCCTGTGCTCCGAACTGCTTCGGAGAAATACCCTATACAAGCGTCATGTCAGGAAAACGCCGATTGCCGTGGCAGTGTTGGCTATCTGCTTTTATGCCAGTGTAATAAACATTACATATAGTATATGACTCCGCAAGGTCTAGTGAATCGTAGCGTGAATACGCCTACGGCCGCTACTTGTGATATGCACATAATCGCACTGCAGCGTGCACTTCGTGGCGATGAAGCTGAGCACTGTCACATGCCTGTCAACGTTACGTCGGACGGTGAGCTACCCTTTATACGCCACTATACTCGGCGGCATTGATGAGTAACGCGGGAGACGAATTACAGCTCATGATTACTGAACTGGATACGGAAAGTAGAAGAGTAGGTCTGAAAATTAATATGCATAAAACTAAAGTAATGTGGAACAATCTTGGCAGAGAACAGCGCTTCGCGATAGGTGGCGAGACGCTGGAAGTTGTAAAGGAGTACGTCTACTTAGGACAGGTAGTAACCGCGGAGCCGAACCATGAGAGTGAAATAACTAGAAGAATAAGGATGGGATGGGGCTCATTCGGCAAGCATTATCAAATCATGAATGGTAGTCTACCACTATCTCTCAAGAGGAAGGTATATAACAGCTGCATCTTACCGGTACTTACCTACGGAGCAGAAACCTGGAGACTTACAAAGAGGGTTCAACTTAAATTGAGGACGACGCAGCGAGCGATGGAAAGGAAAATGATAGGTGTAACCTTAAGAGACAGGAAGAGAGCAGAGTGGGTCAGGGAACAAACGGGGGTTAAGGATATCATAGTTGAAATTAAGAAGAAGAAATGGATATGGGCCGGCCACGTAGCACGTCGGCAGGATAACCGGTGGTCATTAAGGGTAACTGACTGGATTCCAAGAGAGGGCAAACGCGTGAGGGGAAGACAGAAAATTAGGTGGGTAGATGAGATTAAGAAGTTTGCAGGTATAACGTGGCAACAGAAAGCACAGGACCGGGTTGATTGGCGGAACATGGGAGAGGCCTTTGCCCTGCAGTGGGCGTAGACAGGCTGATGATGATGATGATGATGATGATACTCGGCGGGCCTGGAAAGCCCACGATATTCGCTCAACTACGCAATTCACCCGAAGACGTCGTTCCTTCTCGTAACGCTTGGCTCACACCGAAAAATCCGGCATAGGCTGCTACTCGCTGTCTGATTCGCATGATATTCTCACCTAAATTTAAATCCAGGGGGCGCTGCGAAGTTAGGCAACACTGGCAAAGATGGCGGCTGTAAAAAGGTCCATGAGCCAGTGTTGCTCTTTGAAATACTGCGTTTTCTAGATTGCGATGAAAAACGTGGTGTTTCATCGAAGGTGAGAGTGGCCTTGCTGCCGAGTACCTCATTTTGGTTGTGGCAAAGGACAAGATCGACAATGACATAAATGTTGTTGCACTGTTCGCATAGGCGGGCGCGGTCGGGGGTGAGGTGCCCCCCCCCCCTAGTTACCTAAGAGGGTGTGGGGGGGGGGGGGGGGCGAGGTCTGGCCCATACATTCACTTAATAGGGAGGGGGGGGGCGCTGCGATGCACCTTCGCCCGCCTTCGCCCCCCCCCCCCCCTGAAGGGGAACTCTGCGCACGCCTATGACTGTTCTTGTAAACGTCTGGCGTGAATTCGGACCCAAAAGAAATCCCAGTGCGGCTGCGAAGTGTTTTTGCTGAGCCTGTGATATCTGATGGCCAATGCTCCTGCACTGCAGGCTTTTCAGCGAAGTGCAAAAGCGTATCAGCCGTTCTCATCCACTGCTAGGTAAGGGCTGCTGCGTTATGACAGGCCGCTTCAATCATCAAGACAGACAAACTGCTCGGCAGTGTTTTTTTTTTCAAGTATGTGAACTAATGCATTCGCATGGGCATCGTTTACCAAATGCTGATTGCCTAGGGCAGGGGTCGGCAACCTGCGGCCCGCGGTGCACTATTATGCGGCCCCGGCACGCCGTCAGTACCACCCCTCCCTCCTCTCCTTGTCACTTCCTGTCTCAGCTGTAAAGAAGCTCTTAATTCGCTATTAAACAAACATGATTATTATGCAGTTTAAATAATCTTGATTTATATTCCAGTTTTGTACATTATTATCAATTGGCCGAATTTTTTCTCTTTGCCTGCAAAGCCCCCCCCCCCTCCCCCCTCCCCTCTCGATTTGCTGCCCGGCCCCCACCCTGTAGGCTTCATGCAACTCAGCCCTCCGCCTCACAAGGTCGCCGACCCCTGGCCTTGAGCATGAATGTGACACGTCAGCATTTTGCAGCGACTTAGTCTGCCGGCTACTTCGTCGCGTCTTTGCGTATGTTCAAATCGAAAAGATGAGGCGGTGATGGTACACTGAGCGAAATAACTAGGTTTCACGTACAAGAAGAAGCGGAGAGAAACAATGACCACTAACTGCTGAACAAAATGATAGCAGGAAACATGTTCGTTGTTTATAATGCACAGAGCCTTATTGATTTGTCTGTTTGTGCGTGTGTGTGTAAGATGATCCGCTTACGTGAGTGAAATTGTGGTGCCCGCAAATTCTTCTGCTTACCAGCTGCTGCAGCAGTGTATCGTTATAGGTGGGTGTAAATTGGCCCTTTCATAGCTCCTTGAACCGGACGAGGAGACATCAGCCTTGTTATATATCACGCACCGCACACGTGCCGAAAAATCAAGGAAATCTTGCGCACAACACCTATAGAGCAAGCCTCAAAGCTACTTACGCCCTAATAGAGCAAGCATCTCTTGCCTTGACCCCACGCAGCAAGCACGCTGACATCAGCACTACGAAGATTTCGAGTTTGTACGCCGCTGTGTGTGGCACAGTGGTTACGCGGTGCTTGGATGCTGACTCCAAAGACGGGCGTTCGATCCCAGTTGCGGCGGTCTCATTTCGATGGAGGTAAAATGCTAGTTGCACGCGTACTGTGCGATTTCAGAACCTCAGCTGGTCGAGATTATCCGGAGTCCTCCTCTACAGCATCTCTCATAGCTTGAGTCGCTTTCTGACGTTCCCAGAAAACGATTCCAATTTATTCCACCTTTGTTATGCATAGGATTCGTTGATGTCGTTCGAAGAGTGCAACAAATTTTTAGCACAGCGATGTATTACTCCTTCCTGAAGTGCCGAGAACAAAGAACCGTCGTCGGAGTAACACTGCTGATGCGGAGGTTGTTGATTTACGCCATTTCTCGCCGTTCGCTCAAAAAACTGAAACTAGTGAAAATATGCTATCCCATTATCCTCGCCACGTGCATAGCGAAACGCAGAAAAACTCCTTCGCAATGCGTTATTCTCTTTGCGGAGGACAAATCCATCCACCAGAACCGCTGCCGCGTAGGCGAAAGTGAATGTCGTCTGCAACGTGGGCCTCGATAGGCTGTTTCGCGCTCTCTCCGATAGGTGGCGTATTCGCTCAAATTATTCGCGAATTGATTCCCACAATGCGTGGGCCCGTACCAGATTTCTTGCGTTGTGTGTAATTCTAGGGCAAAAAGTTGACAAGTTACCGAAGTTCGTTTGTCAAATTCATGAAGTCCTTCCCAGCATTTTCAGTGCCCATATAGGACGCTTACTGGGACGCGAATGAGTTTTGATAATACCCGTAAGCTTTTACGCAATCATTATCATCATCAATCACCATCTCAAGCAAAGATCAAACTAAAGGTCAATTTTGCACTTCACCCACAAGTTTACTTTTCCCATAAGTCATGAGCGAAAAAATGAGTAGATGAGGAGAGGTGCTACATAGGCCCGCCTTTCAAACGATGGAAAGCACCGAGCAAGCCTTGAACAACGCTCCCAAGACACTATGAACAGAATGGCATCCGCACATACGCAGTAACCTTCGAGCCTTGAAGCTAGTGGAGGTTGAAGGCTCGTGCGTTGCATCGTATTCAGATATATGTGTCATCTAGTTTCGGCACAGTACTGCGTCAGAAACCGGAATCTGAGGGAGTCGGGTCCATTCGTGCGGCGCCGTGGCTTAGTTGGTTAAAGCGCCTGTCTAGTAAACAGGAGATCGTGAGTTCGAATCTCGCCGGTGCCTATGTGAATCTTTTTTTTTTTTTTGTCGCTGCGCTTTAATGACAGGATCCGAAGAAAGTGCAAGAGGAAAACGTTCCACCACCTGCATTTTTTTTCTCTGTTCGTTTCAGTCGGTGTGTTCACGGTTTTCCTCCTTTTTTTTTCTTTTACTGCGACACATCTTTCGTCTATCGCAACTCGCTTGGCGACAACCGCTGTTGTCATCGACGAGTCTCCTAATACGATTTTTGACGTCGTCAAGGTGCTTCGCCACCTTGCGTACGGAAGCGCAGAAGCGGTTCGGAAGAAAAGTGTGCAGTGGCCGAAAGAAGCGCCGACCCGCTTCTGCGCTCCCCGACGCACGATGCTTAACCAAGTAGCCCCGCAACTCATCGTTTTGAAGCGTACTTTGTCACACTCAGTTTCGTCATCGCCAGTGCGTCAAGAAAAATAAGTGCTCTCCACAACTCTCCTGCGATTTGCACCCATGGCAGTTGGGAAGTGGGCTTTTCGGGAGCTGAACGCGCTTACGAATGAGTTATCTCTCAGCAACAATTTAGGGCAGGTGGTACAGTGCGCTGTGCAGTACACATACTCTGAGGTCAGTGACGTATGTACATGTATATCGGAGTCCAGAATAAAAAAATACTAGGCAAATATTACATCGTGTGCATCACACAGAAATTCTGTTTGACACGACGGTCGCTTGTTTGCGTACAGTTTCAAGTGACAGGAGGTAGTCATAAAAAATTGCGTAAGCATGCAGAAAAAAGACGTACAGTGGCCCATTTTTTTAACCTGAACGCGCGAGCATCGACCGCCAAGTTGATAAGCGCCGTACAACGGAGTGCAGCGGCGAAATGAACGAGAATACGCGCATGCGCGCAATGAGCAGTCTTGGACAGCTGCCGTCTGCGGAAAAGCCTAGCCGACGGCAGTTGCCCACGACTGCTTATAGCGCGCATGCGCGTATTCTCGTTCATTTCGCCACTGCGCTCCGTTGTACGGCGCTTATCAACTTGGCGGTCGATGCTCGCGCGTTCAGGTTAAAAAAATGGGCGGCTGTACATACCAAGCCTCAGGCGTCAACAATTGGCTCGTACAATATTTTTATCCTGCCCAGCCAGAATCTTTTTTTCGGAAAGGGGGGGGGGGTCAAGCTATACTTTACGTATGTTCTTGCATGCGGTTGTATGTGTGCCTGTATATATACACATGCAAAATTGGAAAATTTCGGGGGGAACAGATTAATTAGCTTTAAATTCTAAAACAGTTGGAATCGAAATTGGGCAATTCCTTATTATAACGTGAACTCAAAAAAGCAGTTTCTAATAAAAATGAGCCAAATGCTGCATATGTTCCAATCAAACCGAGCCACATTAATTAAACCAGCGCTGCGTCAACAATCATGACCAAAACAACCAACATGGTCTCATCCAATCTGTTTCATTTGTGTCCTAGTAGCTTTGCTATCGTGTTCACGTTCCACAATTAGTTTTTATAGGGCGAGTTGGAACTTGCTGAAGGACATCATGTTGCAGGGCAAGGCTCGAATATGAAGAGTAAGAGGCCGACTTTCCTACTTCTTTTTGCCTCTTGGCGTTTCTTTTCGAGTTTAGCGCTGCAGTATCATGTCTTTCATTGGCTCCAAGACGGTGTATTTGAAATAAAAGACATGAAATGACGATATTGGGCACCGATCTATTCCTTGAACGAGAAGAAGTTATCCGAAACCTCACGGCGTGAAACTAGCTCAGAATAAGAAGAAGAGCTGGAGCAAAGTAATATAACATTGTATAAAACCACTCAATTCTTGGCCAGTCCCCCACAGTGGGAGTGAGCCACAATTGAAGGTGAACAAGAACAAGAACAAGAACTTGTTAAGGGCTTCAATAGATGCCAAGAACAAGAAAACGCTGCCGACAGTCCAGAATAGTGCTACTTTTGCCAGGAAGGACCACTCGTTCCAGAATTCTAGTGATCCCCATTACGCCCATTCGACGAAGGACATCGACGGAATCACATGGAAGATGTTAATTTTATCGCAAAATATTGCAATGTCGTACATTAGAATCGTTTTAGGCTTCTTTTACGAGCTAATACAAGACCAAATGAAATGTTCCAATCTATAAGATCCAAATACAAATTCTACTCCTGAATATCGACGATAGCGGGCGATACGGATTTTTAGCCGCAATGTAGATTTGAGGTAATTAGGGGACAGGAACACACTGGCAAAAAATTGTTGGAGCATTCCCAACCATATTGACTGTAGCAAAAAAGTGCGTTTTGCTCAGTTTCAGTTAAAGTGCACTTGGTTCTTTTAGAAAAAAAAAACGCCACATATACTGAAGCTGGTACGGTGTTACACGGCTATATGAAGTCGCTCGCGGTCATTTCATTAACTTGATATGCGTGAAAATTGGTATGGTACGACACGAGTGTATGAACATGGATGACAGGTCATGCATTGTACATACCAGAATACACGTTTTATTATCATGGTATATAACATATTGTACATGCATAACTGCATGACAAACATACCATAGTGAATGGCATGTCAGGACATGAATGCCTTGTCTTCCCTCGAAGACAAACAATGCGGTGTACACAGCTCCTCGCCGACTGTTTTGCATTGCAGCGATACCCACAGTGTGTGGGATCTGGCTTGTTTTTTTTTTCTCCAATTGATCCTTATATTTATTTTTATTTTGTTTTATTTTTTGCGATTCGTCGCCATCATTACTGATGAGCGCGATATGGTCTGCAAGCCAGAAGTTGCTGAGACATTCTTCGCCAACCTTAGTTTTATATAATCCTAATCAAATCGGTTGAATACTGCTTCTAAGCATGCAGTGAAAACATTCGACAGATTGTATTTAATTGCCTGACCAATCTCTCAATCACAATTCTCATTTGCATGTGAAGGTGAGAAACAGGGTAGCTGTAAGTTCTAGTAGATATTGGCTGTGGCATTGACATAAGTTTCAAATGCCCCTTGACCACGCACCGCCTACGAATCTATTGGTATCTCTACTGAATCGAATTCCTATTCGTAGTCTATGAAAGCCACATAATGGGGTTTGGTGTGTTCAGCAGAGTCCTCAATTATTTGATTCTGTATATCGCCGTAATCCTGAAGTCAGTCTGCTCTCTAGGCTGATTAATGTCAAGAGCGCCTCCTATCCTGCTCGAAATTACCTTCCTGAATAGTTTGTATAATACTGAAAGTAAGCTAATCCATCTACAGTTTTTTTCAAACTTTCACGTCTTCCTTCTTGTGTATTTATATAAAATCGTCTTTTGTCCAACTTGCTGGTATACCTGAAACCTTAACAATTAGGGATATTGATAGGGCTACAAATCTGCGCTTTGTTTTCTTTTGTTTTGTCGCCTAGGGGAAACTGGTTCGTACAGCGCTTGCCTGTGTCTTTATCGCCGTCCTTGCTTCGGTCTGCGCCGTAAACCTATAGGATCATGAAGACTGTACGGTGTCGCAAGCTTCTTAAATGTAAAACCTCCTCCATATTCCATTAAATCGACTGTTATGCCTATACTCCGGCCGCTTTTCCGCGGGCCATGCCTTGGGGAACCGTTCTAACCTCATCAACAGTTGAACATGGAACTTCGGTGTACTGATAGACTTTGAGTCTACTCAAGGTTAGAAATAGGACTATTCTGCCACCTTCTCTGTGTCGCTTAAATTGCTAATAGACAGTTTTAGTTGGGCGCCCAAAGCAGCTTTGCGTCAACCATTTCTAAAGGCAGCCTGCGTATACAGAGCTGCGGCGCACGCCCAACTAAAGCTCTCCGTTAACGCTGCCCGGCATATCTTTCACTGGATACATTTTGGTCCTTCTTAGAGTTTCCTTCTAGCTACTTTAATGCTCCTGCCTTTATTTCTTCGACATTACAGTTCCGTATGACACCGAGTTTACAATTCTCAGTCAGATTTCACAGTGCAGCAAATTATATTTCATTTCTCGGTAGTTACTCTCCTCTGTTGTCGTTTCTTTGTTATGTCAGATAGCTTACAGTTATTTAGAGCGACTGAGTGGGCCAAACGTGATGGGAAACGCCGCTGAGGTGGGGTGATGAAATCAAGAATATTAGAGGCATATAAAATGAACACGTGGTGTGGCCTGAACGAAGGGCTCCACCCAACGAGGATAATCCTTGAGGCCTCCACAAGTGAAAGTTTTCTCTCTTTCTCTCTCTCTCTCGCAGCTCTCGCAAGTCAGGGTAATGGGATACATTGGGATACAGATAAATGGGATACGCCTTCTCAGAGATGAATAAGTATTGGGAGACAGCAAACGTCAGCGACGAAGATGACGTGCTTTCGCGCGATAAAAAAGAAGCTGCCTATACTGGCTTGACGCCACAATAAAAGAACACTCATGATTACTTCGATATATGCTATTGCGTATATAAGTATTATAATAGATAACTTTTCAATCTAGTAACAGGAAATTAGCTGCCAAATTTTTGGCTTACGACCCATTGTGCTCATGTGCCATATTGTGCAAACATCATCATCGTCATCATCTGAGTGCCATCCATTCTTTTCGGCACGAGCCCTCGTGACATGTGTTTAGCTTCTGACTGTACGACTACTTGCGTGCCCTTTCAGGCCGGATTTGGAACGAGGCCCACATCCACCTCTCGAGCAGCCTTCTACCTTGAAATAACCGCTGTTCCATGTGCACGCTGGCCCATCCAGTCACACCAAGATTGCTTATAGCACCGTGGTTCGTCCACAGCTGTGACGGAGACCCCAGCGCAACCATCACCGGACTTTTCGTCATCCCAGCCAGAATGCGAAGGATCCCCAGCCTTACTACAGCCAGAGCGTCTTGCCGTAACATCCGAGCTGCCACCCGTAACCCAACCAAGGCCACCGGTAATCTCTGTCATGGAGCGGTCCACACTCGAGCGCTATGCACCAGGACACCTTGGGCTTCGGGCTCCCCGACACCGCCACCTGTGCATGACGGCCAAGACCCAGCCAGAAGCCGCCTGCCGCAAAACCTGTTGAAGCTTCTACCATCAACCCTCGGAAACGATTGTGGTAGCAGCGTGAGCAAGACCATGGCTAGCAGCAGCTGTTCTTGCAGAGGCACGAAGGCGAGCATCCAGGCAGTTGTGCTGGGCACATGTTTATAGGAGACTTGCGCCGGTTGCCGTGATGACTGCCGTGTGGTCAGGTCCATGCGCATCGGAGGCTACTTCGCGCGGTTTCATCCGCCCTTTGTATTCTTAGCGAGGGCGAACGATTTTGTGGCGATCCAGCTTTATCTCTTTGTTGTATTAACTGCTTTGAGATTTCTTTCATTACTGTAGTTAATAATTGGACAAATAAATGTTCGCCAGCGAAATCTGTTGATCCCATTTTTGTTATTACAACATCCTCCAATAGCGTCTAATCCCAGCTGTGGTATACATGAGTACAGCGCACACACAAGTAAACTGGAATTAAAAGGGACGTACGAGTATTCAAACTACGGCACTGGGAGTCGCATCCCCGTAGTTTTGCATTCAGAAGTACCTGTGGCTTGTGGTTATAAAAACATCGTCTTTATTTATTTATTTATTTATTTATTTATTTATTTATTTATTTATTTATTGTACGCTCAGTGTGTCTTCTTGGAACTCGCCACGTCACATGCGGTTTATAAATTTGACGAGGTTTATAACGAGCGCTATTTGGCCATTCAGAAAGAGTGCAGCAATGAACAGATCACGTTTCATGCCGGTTCAACTAACGATGCCTGATGTACCTGTATATTTGATGGGCACTATTATACATATGAAGTAAGTAAGGAATCTCGACATCTTCGACAATTGACACAATACGTCGTCGCACATCGTCGCAATTTCCGGTGCACGGCTCCGTGCACGATCGGTGCGGCTTTAATGATTCGTTGAGAAAAAAAAATAGCGGCACTGTCGCGATACAATAATTCGTGACTCTTTCATTTCTGCTGAATTGCGAAGCTTTATGGAAATAAGGACGGTGCGGTTTTTGTTCACTTGTTTCAGCCATGGTCTAATCGCCTCAGTCGCCTGGCAGCCCTGCAGAGAAGATGCCAGCTAGAACTTTTCTTCCGCTAAGGCATATGCAGTTCACAATTATCTTTCAGTCTGTTGATCATATTGTGCTTGTTCAGTGCCTCTTCAGGCAATACGGAATGGAAAACTTTTGAAAGTACGGTAAATGCTGGGTCGGAGCAGATTCTGAGGAGAAAGAAATGTTTCTTCAAATTCTCTAGAGCAGCATAAGAATGTAAAGTTGGCTGCAAGTTTGTTTTATTGTTCTAATAGGAAGCGTTGATCTGAAGCAACTGCTGCAGCTCACACACTTTCTGCCTGCTTTGGCTGCCAGCCCTGAAAGGCAGCTCACGCTGAGGTCGCAATCTGTACAAACAGTATTCGAGAATTCTTACACAATGCTCTACCGGTTCGCTCCACCGCTTTAGACGGGATTTTTACGCCTCCGTCTCTTATTTCTTATCCTAGGTTCATTCCTGCCCTCGTATTATACGCCAATAAGCTCTTAGCAAGAAAAAAACATAAAAAACTAACATGTATTTTGCAGTATAGCTGCCGAAAAATCAATAATAGACACGCGTTCACATTCATTTGTTGATCTCAACAGTAACAAAGAAAAGAACGAGAAACTTTGCTTTTTTCGTCATCAGTTATTTTTTTACATACTTATATAAAATTTTTGTTTTATAGCATTGACACTGGCGTTCGCAAAATGTGGAGATATATCTGCAATTATGCAGATATATCTGCGTAATTTCAGCAGCACGCATCGGTTCAAAATTAATCGGCACTCCGCGTAACCAAAGTGGTGCTCCGAGGACGAATTCAGAAATCTTTGCGTTTGTAGGCGTTACTTGCCATCGGCCAGTCCACATCGCCGAATATATGTCCGACTTCTGTGTTGGCTGGCATTCATGCTTAAGAGAAGTCCTTCCTTAAGAAGCATTTAAGAACACATGACCTGCCGCTTATGTTGTGATATTTGTTTACATTTGTTAGATTTCCAAAGCAATCTCTGTGATTCATGGAATTAAAGTTGCTAGTCCATTTGCTCCGTGGAATGGCCCCTCCATGATTCAGAAACGAGTTTAAAAAATGTTACAGACACGTTGATCGTTAACACAGAATAACATTTACACTATAAGGAAGTAAAAAAAAAAGTAGACGATCCTGCAACAGGCGAGATTCACGCCTGTTGCAAGAACGATGGTTAAACCAACTAAGCCCTGGCACCGATCGAGCACGCGAGAGCGCCTCGGATTGTCGTTTCTGGTGCAGTATTGAGCTTACAAGAAAGAACCAATTCCTTAAGACCTGACTACGCTGCAACATACTCAATAACGTGAAGAAGGGCTCCCTAACGTCAACAAAGGGGCATTCCGGATCCGCGCATGCGGACGTTCGTGTTCTTGGCTCGATTTTAACGCAATACCTGGTAAAAAAAAGTATTAATAACAAGAATGGTTAGAAGGACACAGGAAACTAGAAATAGTGCAAGGTGATAGCGCATGAAGGCTCACCATCTATCAGTAAGCCATCGGCCTGTTTGTCGAAAAAGGAATTGTCTTTTCGAGGAGCATGTGTAATCATGCCAGGAAGGTATGTCGCGCATTGATGTTTGCTTTGATAATTTTTGCCGCAACGTATATACCTTTCGTCTGCAATAAAATTTTGGTTGAAAGTTAAATAAAATTTTGGTTGAAAGTATGGGTGTTGCGAATTGGAGCGTGAGCGTAACGTGCGATGCGGACACTCGTCTTTCGTCTGGCCCAGAACTAGAACATCTGCGCTGTTACACGATAACAAGAATAGTTGGGGGTTTACGTCCAAGAACTACGTTATGATCACCCCGCCACGGTGGTCTAGTGGTCGGCTGCTGACCAGAAGGTCGCGGGATCGAATCCCGGTGGCGGCGGCTGCATTTTCGATGCAGGCGAAAATGTTTCAGGCCCGTGTACTCAGACTTAGGTGCACATTAAAGAACCCCAGGTGGTCGAAATTCCTGAGCCTTACACTACGGCGTCTCTCATAATCATATTGTGGATTTGGCACGTTAAACCCCAGATATTATTATTGTTGTTATTAACTACATTATTATTATGATACACGCCGTAGTGGAGGGTTCTGGAAATTTTGAATACCTGGTGTCCTTTAACGTGCACCTAAATCTAAGTACGAGGACCTCTAGCATTTCGCCACCATCGAAATACGGTTGCCGTGGCCGGGATTCGATCCCGCGAACTTTGGCTAAGCAGTCGAGTTCAATATCCTCACTCAATAGCTTCAATATCCTCAATCACTTCAGTAACTCTGTACGTACGCCACGAGAGTCGATTTTCCTTGGCATCTCCTTTGAGCACAGTGCTCTGCAGCGATTTCTGCCTCCGTAGAGAACTTCATTTATTTAGTGGTGCCACGTCGTCATAATGACAATGAATAAAACCTCTATGAACAACGATTGTAAGGATGCTACCCTAAAAGAGGAGGTCCCAATTGGTAGCGCAAAAAAATTTCCGTGACTAATGCATAGTATATGTCAGTGCAGTTCCTAAATGGCAATAATAATAATAATAATAATAATAATAATAATAATAATAATAATAATAATAATAATAATAATAATAATAATAATAATAATAATAATAATAATAATAATCAATCAATCAATCATTTATTTAACGTGCCCAGGAACAACCGTGAGGTCTTTGTGCAGGCGCACGCAAAAAAAAAAAAATCAATAAAAATAAACAATACAATACAGACAGTCTTCAGAAATAAAAAGAGCAAAAACACGTAGACAAAGAGAAATGAACACAAAAGGGGAGGAGTAAAATAGACAATATGAGAAATATTGAAGGGGAATAAAAAATTAGATTGCACATATACAACTATGCGGAAAGACGGAGAAGGGAAGACTTTGTACATTGTGCCATACTATGTAAAAACAGTGCAAAGCTCGGATAAAAACAATGATTGTGGACTATGAAAAACGTCAGGATCAAGAAAATTAATATTATAAAGACTTTGTATTCTGTGAACGGTAGAGTGTTGGAAGAAGCAGGCGGGTACATGAAACGGTCTGTTCTCTCTTGTTAACTTACGCGGAATTCGAAAATTAACACAATTGAGAAGTACAGGGCAGGATATGATACCGTGGACTATCTTGTAGAGAAATAAGAGATCAGAACGATTTCGTCGGCAGTGACGTGATGGCAGTGATAATGATTCAGCAGTACTCGAACGAGATCCAGAGTCATTTTTAGCAAAGCGATGGTTATATATGCTGAGGAATTTTTTCTGGACTCGTTCAATGGTGTTACCGCTGGATTGAGCAATGCCATTCCATATCACGGACGCATACTCAAGTTGCGGAAGACATATTGCCGTGTACAATTTGTGTAGGGCCATGGGAGACTTGAATTCTCGAGATATTCTACAAACACATCCGAGAGAACGAAGGCCCCGCATAGCAGCACGCTTAACGTGAGAAGAAAAGTTTAACGCGCTGTCAACAACAACACCAAGATCACTGATTTCATAAACCTTGCATAACGGCACAGAATTGACAAAGTATTTAAATGACACGCTAGATGTTTTGCGAGTGATAGACATGAATTTTGTCTTTGAGGTATTTAGAGAAAGGTTATTGCCGTTGCACCATTCGGAAAAAGAACACAAATCTGACTGCAGCAAGCGACAGTCGTTAACTGAATGAATTTCCTTAAATATCTTGATGTCATCGACATACAAGAGGAAAGAAGAATTACGAATGGCAAAAGAAACATCATTAACGTAAATTAAAAATAGGAGTGGGCCTAATACCGACCCTTGAGGGACCCCACTATAGTCACTTTATACAAAGAAGAGGTTTGGCCATTTACGGCAACATAACAAGATCTATTGAGCAGATAGCTGTGCAAGAGATTCACAATCGACAAGTCAACGTCAAAGTTCGCAAGTTTAACCATAATCAGTGTGTGGCTGACTACGTCAAAAGCCTTGCTCAGGTCACAGTAGATTACGTCAACCTGTCCTCTCTGAGAAATAGGTGTGGAGATCTGCGTCATGAAACTAGCAAGATTTGTGGTAGTTGAGCGGCCAGCAAGAAAACCATGTTGATTTGGAATCAATGAGTTTTTCACACTAAAAGACAATATTTTGTGAAGAGCCAGTTCGAAGATCTTTGATGTGGCACATAGTAGAGAAATCGGGCGATAATTAGAAACATCTGTCTTAGAGCCCGACTTAAATACTGGGAAAACACGAGCAGTTTTCCACATGCTAGGAAATGTGGAAGTGTCCAGGCAGTTATTAAATATCGTAGTCAGTACTGGGACAAATATAGTACCATAGGGTGATTCCACGTAAGATCGAACAAACGATGGCTGGTCGACCTCTCAAATTTATTTCAAAATTTTATATATTATTGCCTGATGAGTGGAAAGAAGAGATCCGCAATTTGTTTTGCCGCCAAAAATTTTTTCGAACCACAGGAAATCAATAATGACGAAGAGGTGGAGTGGAGCGCTCATCCGCTCTGCTGTTTTGGCCAACTTTCGTTATGAATTGCACAAAATATATTAAAGTTAGGTAGCTTAAATTTATTTACCTAAATATATGCATGTTTTTTCTCCTGCTCAAGTATTTTTAGTTTTTATGTGTAGTGTAGATGTTTTTATAAAAAACCTCAAAAATGGCCCAATCGGCAAAATTTTCTTTACTTTGAAGGTCTCTATCTCAAAAATGCCTTGTAGCAGAGGTACGAAAATTCCGCATTACGTTCTTCGCATGCGTATCTACCAAACTACCAAATCTTGTATTTATATAACTTTTCAGTAAAGAGATATGATCGGGCTAAGTTCAAGAAAACACCGAACAGTGAAAACTTCTGACGACAATTAAAAAAAAACCCCATTTTTTAAATTTCTTAAACTTTGTCCATTTATTCTCCTCCACATCAGCTTTCACAATCATTAAAAACATGTTGCATAATGTCGTTGCACTAATAGTTACGGACCCTCCAATGAGACCCTTAGGCAAGGATGGGCAATTCCGACTTCTTGCCCAGCAAGTGTATAAAATGCAGGCAGGATTGAATTTCTTTTTATTAAAAGGTCAGCAGGTACCTAAAAAGGTGTCGCCGGCACTGAAGACGTTAATTTTGAAATTATTTCGTCACTGCAGCGGCCACGAGCGCGGAGCTACCGAGTAGGCGCGCGCGCACCCGAGATGCTCGTTGTAAGAGACGGCGCAGTGAGAGCTCGTTCTCGCGTCCTCAGACCGATTGAGTTCGAAACAGTAACACCTCTCGGGTGACTTGAACGCACGTGCACTGGAGCTTCGCTACTCTATCCGCCCTCTGTTCGCATCTTAGCTAGGCGCTGATAACACGGCGGAGATGGAAGCAAGATGAAAACTCTATAAGGGAGCTATGAGCGCTGGCTTCACGCACGCTGCTGCCACAGAAACTGCGCTGCGCCAGTTGCGATCAGTGGAAAGCATGAACGTGGCGCTCCAGTGGCAAAGCAAAATATGGATTGTCAAAGAAAAGAAAAGCAAAACTATCGGTAACCGGATGCGCTTGTCTATATTAGATGTCGGCAGCAGACGGCGTGAACTGGCCGCGCGTTCGGTGCGCTGTTCACACTTCATTCGGCGCGGATAGTTCTTGTGCTTTGCTCTTACTCTACTCCTCCTGTGCGTCTCATGACGAGAAAGTATAGCTCTGAATGAGTCTATTCTGGAGACTACCTTTCGAAGCACGAGAAGCTTAAAGGAGTACTGACACGAATTTCAAAAAATTTCGGATTGTTGCTCTAAATAAAAATACTGGTGTCGAGAAACGTAAAACGACTATTGTGGTGCCTGGGAATGCATCCTATATATTTTAATTAGCGCCACCTTAAAAAGACACTTTCGGTTTCGATATCGAGGGGGTGGCTTCTCAGTGTCGTTTCATAGCAGTGTGACGTCACGGAGATACAGAAATTTGCGACGTACTAGCGGGAAATCCGTCATCTGCTCGTGGTGCAATAGACAGCGATGAGTGAATTGTCGTCCACTGACCCTGACAGTGATTTCTACGATTTAGGCTGCATGCAGGACGCAGAACTCGCGAACTCGGAGGAACTGTCTTGACTAGTCGGGATAATGTCCTTGCAGTGTAGCTGGCTTGCAAATGCTCAGCGACGAATACTTCAAAGTCAAATTAAAATATTTTATACGTGTTCTCCGACTCCAGTGTGTGGACAGCGTGGACACTGCATACCAACGAAGCAAAAAATGTCCCTTTTGCGATGTCTCAAAATTGTATCAGTACTCCTTTAATTATTGCAATGAAGCCAAAATTTCGCAGAGTTACCGATCTAGACATAAATGCTTTGAAGGAACGTTTAACGCCCGAAAGATCAGTGACTGTCAGTAAGACGGACTACTTGTGCTACGCGTGCTTTTGCTACCACTTCACGGAAGATCTTCACGGAACGCACAGTTTAACGATGACATTGTTATGCCCCCTGAAAAAGAAATCGACGCAATTAACCAGATCACTGCGACTACCGGTGCACGTGCGTTCAAGTCACCCGAGAGGTGTTGCTGTTTCGAACTCAATCGGTCTGAGGACGCGAAAACGAGCTCTCACTGCGCCGTCTCTTACAACGAGCATCTCGGGTGCGCGCGCGCCTACTCGGTAGCTCCGCGCTCGTGGCCACTGCAGTGACGAAATAATTTCAAAATTAACGTCTTCAGTGCCGGCGACACCTTTTTAGGTACCTGCTGACCTTTTAATAAAAAGAAATTCAATCCTGCCTGCATTTTATACACTTGCTGGGCAAGAAGTCGGAATTGCCCATCCTTGCCTAAGGGTCTCATTGGAGGGTCCGTAACTATTAGTGCAACGACATTATGCAACATGTTTTTAATGATTGTGAAAGCTGATGTGGAGGAGAATAAGTGGACAAAGTTTAAGAAATTTAAAAAATGGGGTTTTTTTTTAATTGTCGTCAGAAGTTTTCATTGTTCGGTGTTTTCTTGAAATTAGCCCTATCATATCTCTTTACTGAAAAGTTATATAAATACAAGATTTGGCAGTTTGGTAGATACGCATGCGAAGAACGTAATGCGGAATTTTCGTACCTCTGCTACAAGGCATTTTTGAGATAAAGATCTTCAAAGTAAAGAAAATTTTGCCGATTGGGCCATTTTTGAGGTTTTTTATAAAAACATCTACACTACACATAAAAACTAAAAATACTTGAACAGGAGCAAAAACATTCATATATTTAGGTAAATAAATTTCAGCTACCTAACTTTAATATATTTTGTGCAATTCATAACGAAAGTTGGCCAAAGCAGCAGAGCGGATGAGCGCTCCACTCCACCTCTTCGTGATTATTGATTTCCTGTGGTTCGAAAAAATTTTTGGCGGCAAAACAAATTGCGCATCTCTTCTTTCCACTCATCAGGCACTAATATATAAAATTTTGAAATAAATTTGAGAGGTCGACCAGCCATCGTTTGTTCGATCTTACGTGGAATCACCCCATATGCTTTTAGTATGGCGGAGGGGATGCCATCTGGGCCACATGATAAGGATGGTTTTAAGCGCTTAATGCATTCGCTGATCAGATTTTCATCCAGCGACAAAGCACTGGATGAGCTAACTGCCTTGGGCTGTTGTCTGATATCAGTGCTGGAGTCTGAGGCCTTATAAACGGATGAGAAATGTGTGGCAAAACAGTCAGCGATGGCATGCACTTCTACCCCATTTGAGTCTAGTAGTCTGAAGGACTCTCCGCTTTTGCTAGACCGTTTACGTACATACTTCCAAAACTCAGCCGGCCTGTCAGAGGCGCTTTTTTCTAAGAATTCAATGTACGAACTATGATCCCGTTTATATAGGCGTTTAGAGAGAGTTCGAAAAAAGCTGAACTCTTCCTTCCACTCGCTGGATGGAGAACATTTAGATTTCCTGTGTGCGTGATCTTTATGCTTCAGTGCACTGATAAGTTCAGATGAGAACCAGTGGGGATATTTACGTTGTTTAGGTGTATACTGGGGAATAAAATTAAGCATGCTGCTCAGTACAAGCTCCGTAAACCGATCAATTTGGTCATCAACATTAGGTTTGTCAGTAACCTGTGACCACTCAACGGTGGACAAGTGATGATAGAGGCCCGTGTAATCACCTCGCTTGAAACGCAAATCTTGGAGATTTGTTTACGTAACTGCTGTAGCTCGTTGTTTCGGCTGATGCAGATAATCTTACGTTAAGTGGTGGGTGGAATTTGTCCGGACGTACAAGAGAGATGTTGGAGCGGGAAACTTCAAGGGGTTGATCGTTTGACACACACAGGTCTAAGACGTTGCCACTGGAATTGACGACTGAATTATGTTGCACTAGGGAATTAAACGCCAGAAAGTCCAAGAGCAGGCTGCACTTTTTCTCTGTGAAATGATTGTAATGAGAAAAGGTAAGCGTGCTCCAGTCAATTCCAGGTGCATTGAAATCCCCAAGAACAATAATTCTGTGCCCACTATGAGAAGATATCACAAGTTCAATAGAAGACATGACATCGTGAAACGAGGCAGGGGAAATGCTGGGCGGTAAGTAGAAGCATCCAATCAACAATTTTTCACGGCGCTCAAGGTTGATTTCTAGCCAGATCGATTCTTCGATAGTTTCTAGGTCTTTCCGTCTAACGGATTTCAGTGAATTGTCAATGGCAATCAGCACGCCATCGCCTTTCTGTTTGGTTTCACTGAAATCTCGGTCACGGCGGAAGGTGGTGTAGGTCGGGGGAAAAAAGTCCGATGTGGGAATTTCAGTGCCGAGCCAGGTTTCAGAAATAGCGATAATAGGAAAAGAAGACGAAAGAACATTAGAGAAAAACTCGAGTGTCTTGGTACGCAGACCCCGAGCATTTTGGTAGAATATGTCTACGTTACACGGCACTTTAGATTCCAGGCACTAGCTCAGAGGGATGAAGCATGTCATTGCGCAGCTCCCCACGAAATGGCTTGAAGAGGCATCCGAGGGGCCGCATCGAAGGGTCATTCAGGCGTTGTAGCGTGTCCTCGTCAACTTCGATATAGAATGAAGAATATGACTGGAATCTTGTTTGAAGTCGCCGGCAGGAAATGGGAGACATATCGAATGAGGCAATATGTTTTTGATGTCAGCAGCAGTGGTGTCCGGGCTCAGCTTCGTAACAAAAATGGCCTTTGGCCGTTGTGGCCGTTGTGGCCGCTGAGCTACAGATATAGTGGATGTCTTCAATGCTCCAAACGAGGCGGGTTTCTTCTTTCTTACATCCTCAGTTACCGCTGCAGAAGGGGCTGTCGCAGGCATCACACTGACACGCTCGGACGTGTCTACGTCACCTGGCGGCGAATTCGAAGATGAAAGAATTTTGGACAGAGGTTGTTCAGAGTACACAGGTTGCTTGGAGGTCACAGATCGGCCAACGGTCACCTGCTCTGGAGGGATCACAGGTGCCTTCACTGACACGGCGGCCGTGCGGCGCGTCAGCTCCTCACGCAGGAAGCGGACCTCTGCACGAAGGGAGGCGACCACACGGGCTTGTTGTTCAACACCGCGGGAATGATCCTTACGGAGGCGCTCGTTTTCTTCGCGTAGTTGGGATACCTCGTCGCTGAGGAACGAGATTCCCTCCAACGCGTCGAGGAGGAGGCGGCGCAGCCCGGCGAGGTCACCACCAACACCCTCACCACCCGGAGGGGCACACGTGGAGAGGGAACCGGTTTGAGAGCTGCAGTGCTCATCGCTGCACGCCGCCGAGTTGTCTTCGTTATGCTTACCAGAAGAACTGCTCAGATCACATAAATTGCAGCAAAATGAGCGCGATCCAGACTTCAGAAGTTGCAGCTCTTCATCAGGCCAGGTTACACACTTCGCATGAACACGTTTAGAACAACTTTCACAGCGGAAAAACTGCTGCTTACCGAAAAACGGGCAGGAGCATAGCAAGCATGCATCCCGACTGGGAGCCATGGTGCGGGAATATAATAATAATAATAATATAATAATATAATAATAATAATAATAATAATAATAATAATAATAATAATAATAATAATAATAATAATACAGAAGCAACGAGCAAATTAATCATTTCACGTGCCGAGAAAGAACCCTATGTTCTTAGTCTTGGCGCAGGCAAAAAAAATGTACTAATACTAACATGACGACTTCCAGGATGACGTCGACAGCTAGGAAGACATCTACACGCTTCCTGAACAAGACATACATAAAAACGAGACCATAACAAGGATCACCCAAAAAGAAATACTAAGGAATGGGAACGCGTACTAATACGCCACGCATCTCATTTAAATAAACATTATTAGAAATAAGCACATTCACAAGAAAGCAAAATAAGTAAGTTCATGCGAATATTTCAAAGCGCAATAGACATTTGGAGAAATGAACGTGAGCCACGAAGAGGACATTCCTTCATGCGATAGAAAAAGACGATATCTTCCGCCGCGACGCAATGTCATGTGTGACCGCGCAATATCACAGCACTCGTTGTTACTTCAGTATGTACTTATAATGATATGATTAATATTATGCG
The DNA here is from genome assembly GCF_013339695.2 of Rhipicephalus sanguineus. Taxonomy (NCBI): domain Eukaryota; kingdom Metazoa; phylum Arthropoda; class Arachnida; order Ixodida; family Ixodidae; genus Rhipicephalus; species Rhipicephalus sanguineus. The sequence continues at coordinate 93,785,090 of NC_051176.1, forward strand.
TAAAGTTTCAAGGTATCGAAGTGAAAGTATTGCTACCCGAGTCCTGACCCGCAACCCATTGTGGGCCCGTGCCATGGTTTCTATCATCATCATCATTATCGACACCTAACGCCGTGTTGGCCGTGTTCTGTTCTTTCCGGCACGAGGCCTCATGCAGCGTGTTTCTTTTCTGACGACCCTTCGAGCTGCATTGGACCTGGCCGTATCCTCTGGAACTACCGCTGCTCTACGTGCACGCTGGTCATTCCAAAACACTGGCGGATTCCTTATGCCACCATTGTTCGTCGACAGCTATGACGAAAAATGGTACGTTGTCATCCCCAGGGTTTTCGTCATCTCGGCCAGGATCATTCGGAACTTCTGCCGTACTCCATCCCGACGCGTTTGCCGCAACATTCGAGCAGCCACGTGTGACCCAACCAACGACATCGGTAATATTTCTCATGGAGCTACCCACGCCGTTACTCGAGCACTGTACACCTGGGGCCTCGAACTTCCCTACACCGCCACTTGTGCATGACAGCCAAATCCCAGCCCGAAGCCAGCTGTCGTAAAACCGGTCAATGGGTCAGCCATGAAGCCTTCGGAAAGATTGTGACCGCAGAATGAGCAAGACCATCGCTCGGAGTGACGGCGTTGTAGGGGCACACATGCGAGCGTCCAGGCAATTGTGATGCGCACATGTACTTGCGTCGGTTGCGGTGATGACTTCCGTGCGGTCAGGTCCATGCGCATCGGGCACAACTTCCCACAGTTTGGTCCTTTCCTTGTGTGCTTAGCGAGGAACGCCAATTTTCTACCGATGTATTTTTATCTTCGTGTTTTATTTATTGCTTTCAGATTTCTTTGGTAATTCTAATCATTATTTTGCACAAATAAATGTTATGTAACGAAACTGGTCGATCCTGCTTTTTGAATATAACATCTGCCAAAGGCGTCTACTCCAAGCTGTGCTATATATTTGTACAGCTAAAGTTGGAGTGGATAAGAATTAACCGGGACGTTCCAATAGTCAAAATATACGGCCAAGGTGGAGAATTCTCCTAACATTACATTCAGAACTGCATGCAGCTGCTCATTGGCCAGCCGTCGACGCTGTTAGTTAGTTAGTTAGTTAGTTAGTTAGTTAGTTAGTTAGTTAGTTAGTTAGTTAGTTAGTTAGTTAGTTAGTTAGTTAGTTAGTTAGTTAGTTAGTTAGTTAGTTAGTTAGTTAGTTAGTTAGTTAGTTAGTTAGTTAGTTAGTTAGTGTCAACTCACACTACAGACGGGAGTGGGCATTATTAGATGATATACAGAAGCGCACTCAAAATGCAATTGAAAGCTTGAGAAACAGAGCCGAGATTCAAAGTCGCGATATCCTGTTTAAGCCAACGTGCCCATGGAAAATAAACGAGTCCTTCGGCTTCTCGCTCCTTGTACAGCACTCCGCTTACATAGGCCATTTTATAAGAAGGCATCCACACGTTACAGCTCAGGCGTTTTCAACCACCCATGGCGGCAAGCCTGGAAGGTTGATGAGCTAAGAGGCCCCACTATGTGAGAGCCTTCGGTGATTCTTGTGCAAAGCTGTCCCAGTGTCGACCATCGCTTAAAAAGCTCTTAAGATAACACTTCTACTCTCCAGTTTTGTTTCCTTTTGAAACATAGTAACAAGTTTATTTACCCAGTTATGCATTCTGGGAATTCTCTACGTCACGTGTGGTTTAGAAGTGAGGCGCAGTGCGCAACTTTATGAAGTATCCCAGAGATGTGATGCGTGTGCACACCGCACAGCTAGCTGCTACTATAGGCCTGAGGATTTCAAAAATTAACCTATCATCTCCCCACAACCATGTCATTTAACGTTACACACTTATGTACGGCAAGAAATTGATGGTATGCATTGCAGATGCCACAATGTACCACACAAAATATGTATATGAACGACTTCTTCAGCTCACATTTGCGTATTATTAACATTAACTACCATGGTATCTGGTTGAATAAGCAAACACGAACAGATCTCAATCGATGAGACCGAATATTTTTTCCAAAAGCTTCGGTCAAGGGGTCAACGCCGTTCACGCGCAAGCACAACTGCCCTATTTTTTAAATACCCGTCGTGAATTGTGTCAAAGTCATTCTGGTAAACGTAAGGAGACGTTCTACGAGCAATGCACAAGGGTGTACACAAATTCGCTTGCACTTCTCCGCGTTCACGAAGTGACTTCTCAGTATACCAATTTGTTCAGACTTTCGTGTAACAACTCGCTCCCCTGTGTAATGCCAACTGACAATTTCTTTGGTTGCGAAGTCATAAATTAATCATTTAAGTGATAATTACTCATTAATCAATAGCGAATGTGGCTTGCCAATGACAAGTCACATGGATACGAGCGTAAAGCTATGAGAATCCGAGCACCCTGCCATATATTGACTTCTGGGGCTTCCAGATTAATTACCGTTCACTCGAGCCTGCGCTGTGCTGATGTATAGCACAGCTACAGTGGATGCAGTTTGCAAGTGTTATACTCAGTAAGACGGGAACACAGATTTCGCTACGTAAAATTTATTTGTACAGATTAATACTTAGAGTTCAGAAAGACATATAAATGGAATAAATAAAACGGAAAAATCAAGCTACGTCGGTACAGAGCTGCTCGCGATTCCTAGAAACGTGAGGCAATCACCAAGCGGCGGCAAGTAATCACCAAGGTAACTGGGCAACACAGCATGGAAGTCGCCACCACAACCGGCGCAAGTGTCCTGTAAACATGAGCCAAGCAGAAAGGCTCGGACGCCCGCAGTTGCGCATCGAGTAGCACCAACAGCTTTTAGCGACAGCCCCAGTCACGTTGCTGTAACAATCCGTCAGCAGGCTCGATGGCTGAAGCGTTAACCGGATTTACAGCAGGCGGCTTCGGACTGGGTCTTGGCCTTCCGCCAAAGGTGACGGTGTCGCAAATTCGAAGCCGAAGGTAGCCTGGTGCACAGCACTCAAATAACAGTGTGGACAGCTGCGAGACAAACATTACCGATGTTTTTGCTTGGGTTACAGGTGACTCCTCGGATGCTGCGGCAACAGACTCGGGCTGGAATACGGCCGATGATCCCATGCATTCTGGCCGAGACGACGAAAGCTCTCCGGATGGTAGCGCTGGAGTCTGCATCTCAGCTGCGGATGAACCACGGTCGCATGAGGAACCTGGGAGTTAGTGGAAGTAGCAGCGTTCACATACAGCAGCCCGAGTTCCAGAAGACACGAAATTGTCGAAGACAGCTGGAGTGGTCGCGACGCACGCCGTTCCAAACCGGGCCAGAGCGGGCAAGCAAGTCGGCATCATCCAGTCAAAAGCAAATACAGCACGAGCTCTCGTGCTTAAAAGAATAGAACTCGGTGTTATGTGATGATGATGATCGGCCCACAACTAAGAGCACGTACCCACAATGGGGCGTACGCCAAGAATTTAATGTGATAGTTTCACTTTTATGCATCAATAATAATAACAACAAGAGGAAGACAGCAAAATTATTCGCCTAGTGCGCCATCGATTGCGGCGCTGCGAACGGCGCTCCGGTGACGCAAGCAGGAGGTTTCGGCATTTCTAGTCTGCTAGGCTCCGGCTAGAACAGCAGCATTTTCATTATAGCTCGCTCGCGTAGCACCGTGCTCCACGATTACCGCATTTTCTTCTAGTGTTAGTTCTACAGGTGGCTGCCAGCATTAAATGAGGTGCTTCCGGGTAGTGCTGCCTAACCGGATCTGCACGCGTGTCAACGGTGATGATTGCACGACCCGAACTATACCGTTGCTAATGCATTTGACGCCGACAGTACAGCTTGGTAAAAAGTAGCAATAATCGAGCCAAGAAAAGGGAAAACAGCGCTCTCTGCCACCCCTCTGTATGGCCCCTTTGGCCGATTATTGGTATTCTTTACCACCCAGTGACACGATCGTATATCATTTCGTTCAGTGATCGCGCCACGCTCAATCAGGACTCGACCGATGAGAATGATTTACACTGTTTTATTATAAATATCTTATCGCGACTTTCCGATGCGAGAGCTTTGTACTTATCTACGCTATTATGATTATACTAATCTGTTCGGCATACTTCGAGACGACCGTGAACGAGTCAGAAAACGTATATTTATCAACGTAGGAATTAAAAAAATATGTCGGACAAAAGAACGCCGGAAAACCTGTCAATATTTAATTGCACCTTCTTGCGTCCCCTTTTTTTCTCGTGCTCTCAGCCTACTTATTGCCTTGTATAAATTTTAAGCACCTAAGATGCGCTTACACAGCAGCTGCTCAAAAACTTGGATCAGGTTTATTTATTTTTAATTTATTTTCGATACCTCAAAGGCCCCAGCTGGAGTATTACATAAGGGATGGGTATTAATTGTAGCTAAGAAGTTATTCGAGAGCACCCTTGAATTGATGTGGGCCGGAGTGGTGCACGGCATTTGCAGGCAGATGGTTCCAGTCCCGTGTGGTTTTTACAAAAAAAGAGCGAAGATGGGCAGTTCTTCCACCGAAATGCGGCTTGAAGGTTGTAGGTAAAAATTAATCACTGTTATGCACTGCTCACCAAAGGATATTTTACAAGCGACGAATTCCGGGAAGTCCGAATCACTTGAGTGAACTTGGTGAGAAGGTAAGTCCTTTCTGACGCACAGATGCACTCTGCTAGGACCACTTCGACGAGATGACTTATATATCACGTAGTTGTTGTGACATGTGCCTATAAGTGTGTTTTTGCATATGTGTGCCCGAGTGTTCTATTTTCCATGAACTGCCTTGTATGTTTTATTTTAAGATATGTGTTCAAGTTTCACTCAAGGGCTAAGGAGTAGCCGGCGCCATAATTGTGCGCCAACATCTCCTTATATATCATATCAATAAAAAAAAAGAAGATGGGCAGTATATAGATTGTGCTGGCGGGGGGTACACTACTCTTGGAAGGTTTGTGCGACTTGATAAGCGATGGCTGCAACTTCGATAGGAGCATGATACAATTTGTGAAAAAGGCATAGTCGGCATATATGACGTCATAATTATAGTTTAGCAAGGTGCCCACGACTTGTAAGTTCAGAAACACTGGAATTATTTAAATACGCAGAGTAGATAAAACGAGCAGCACGATTTTGAATTGATTATAAAATGTTAGATAGGTTAGATTGGTGAGGATCCGAAACAGAGCATGCATATTCTAATTTAGCAGGAACGAACGTAGTATTGGATATTAGTTAAACTGACGGGGGTGCAAGTATTAAGTACCTACGGAGAAAACCTGAAGTGCAAATTGCGGAGTTAACTATGTTAGTTACGTGGGCTGACCAGGAAATATTACTTGAAAATATTACGCCAAGATATTTGTAAAATTCAGCGGATGAAATTGCAGAGACGGAAATGGCATGTTCTGCTGGCTGTTGATGAGGCCTGTGATGAAAAGATACCAATGAAGTTTTTTTTTTCATATGTTTAAAGACATTAACCATTTATTACACAAAGATTTAATAAGGTTGAGGGCCTTTTTGAAGAATATTAATATCTGCGCTGTTATGGGGCGGTATACGACACAGTCATCGGCAAAGGGGCGAATATTAGAGGAAATATTAGCTGGGACTTCATTAATACAAATTAGAAAAAGTAAGGATCCGAGTGCTGTCAACCCCCCCCCCCCCCACGAAAATTTTCAATTTTGATTGCGTATATATACACTCACGCATACATACGCACGCACGAACATACATAAAGTATGGTTGACCCCTCACCCCCCCCCCCCCCGAAAAAATGTCTGGTTACGCCCCTGATAATAAGCGTACGATTTTACGTAATCATTATCATCATCGATCATAACCTCATGCAAAAATCAAACTGATTTTTCACCTCATCCACAAGTTTACTTTTTCCCCATAAGTTATGAGCGAAAAAATCAGTAGAGGAGGCGAAGTGCTAGGGTCGTGTTTCTAACAACGGAAAGCATCGAGTAAGCGTTTCACAACACCAGCGAAGACAACCGGAACAGAATGAGCGTCCGCACATACGTGGCAGCCTTCAAGCCTTGTAGCTAGGGAAGGTTGAAAGCTCGTGCGATGCATCGTGATCTGATCCCAGTAAATAAGTGATCTCGTTCTTGCACAGTACTGCACCAGAAACCGGAATTTGGGGAAGTCGGAGCCGTTCGTGCGGCGCCGTGGCTTAGTTGGTTAAAGCGCCTGTCTAGTAAACAGGAGATCGTGAGTTCGAATCTCACCGGTGCCTCAGGGAAGTTTTTTTTTTTTTTTTTTCTTTTTGTCCGTGCACTCAACTAACAGGATCTGAAGCCACAGCAAGCGGGAAACGTCCAATCGCACGCATTTTTTTTTTAATTGCTGCTCGCACAGTTTCTTTTAATTGCGATAGCAACTATATGGACAGTCTAGGCTAATTTTTGCCGTCGCCGGCCGCCGTCATTCACCGTATATGTATATGTGTATATACATAAAAGCCACAAAGAAAAATAATTTAGAAAAACTTTCCGACGCGCGGAATCGAACGGGCGACCTCTCGCTTTCCAGCGAGCGGCGTTAGATGGTTACGCCATCAACAGTACCGTCTTTCAGCCTGCTAACGGCGAGCTATTTATATACACCATTTCCTTCAGCATGCTTTATTATTCGCCATATAGATAACGCGACGTGCGCGCGTTGCGCGCTTTAAAGATCATCGCCCCGCTCCTGCGAACGCCGTTGGTCTTCGCCATACAGGGCGTGGCCGCCTTCGTGCGCTTATCTCGAGGAAAGAAGGGGGCGGCCGGGGGGGGGGGGGGAGGTGGAGCGGGCGGTTGTATGTCTTGTGCTCTCCCTGCGAGGTCCGCGCTGAAGCCACAGAGCGTACGAAGGTCACTTCGCAGCGGCCGCGTTTGCGAAAGGAGCGCGCTGTTCAAACAGAAATAAATAACAACTGTGACAGTTCGCGCTCGTCCTGTGTGTACCTGTTCGTTCGTTTCGTGCGCCCTGCTTTATGTTTGAGCAGTGCGCTTCAAGTGTCGAGCTGTGACGCATGATAGTTCGCGCTCGTCCTGTGTGCGTTCTTTTCTTGCGTCCTTTGGGCTCGAGCGACGCGCTGGCAATTTCGAGCTGCTTTCCGTTCTTCGCGTTACATTCCAATTTATTGCTATCGCATTCATTGCTTCGCCGTTGCGGCGAAACTGTGACTTTTTCTTCTCTCTCTGTCCGCTCATTTTGCTACTGCAACCGCACTTCCGTGCATCGCATTCGCGTGACGACAACCGCTGTCGTCATAGGCAAGTCTTCTACTACGGTTTTTAGTGTGGTCAAGCTGCTTCGTAGCACACACTTTCATCATCGCCAGAGCGTCAAAAAATAAGTGTTCTCCGCGGCAACCCGGAGATTTCCACCCACGCCAGTTGGGCAATGGGCTTTTTTGGGGAGCTTAAGGCGCTTGCGAATTACTTATATCTCAGCAACAATTTAGAGCAGTCGGTACAATGTGTTGTGCCGTAGTCCCGAATAAAACAATACTGAACGAGGCGAGGATTACATCGTGTGCATCACACGGAAATTCCGTTTCACACGACGGCCGCTTTCTTGCGTACAGCTTCAAGTTGACGGGACGCGGTAATAAAAAAATGGGTCAGCAGCAGAAGGCAGACATAGATAGCTAGTCTCAGGCGTCCACAATTGGCTCGTACAATATTTTTATACTGCTCAGGTCCATTTTTTTCTCTTAATCTCAACTCGTAGTTGAAATATACTGAGTATGTGCAGCGCAATGGTACGAAGACAAGAGAAGACACACAAACGACATAGACTGGCGCTTAAGATTAAGAGAAAATTGGCTGCCCCTGTCGGCGGCCCCTGTCTGTTCTCTTATACAACCTACTCTTCTTCTGTCATATTGTTACATCAGTAATTTCCTATTCCGTCGTACGCTGCGTGCTTCTTAACTTCTCGAATATATTTATTCTTCATGTTTCTGCCACATAGATTAAGACTGGCAAAACGCAATGACTTCACACTTTCCGCCTTAGGGACATCGTAATATTGCCGGTCATGAGTAGGGTATACCTACTATGTGCGTACCAGCTCCTCCTGAGGCCTAGATAATTGGCATAGAAATGCATACTCTTGCGCGAACTCTATCGGGTGCGGTTGTCAATCAAGAACTCTATTTTTCCCCGGACCCCCTATATAAGATTATCTTTGTAGCGTGTACATCACAACCCTATTTCAACACTTTCTGTGTTTAGGTCTTCAGTCAAACACATTATTTTTTGCAACTCGCCGTCATAATTGTTAATGAGCGTAGTGAGCTCTGCAAACCAGAAGTTGCTGAGATTTTCTCCATCAATCTTCTTTCTTTTTAAATCCAAATCAAATTGCTTGAATGTTGCGTCAAACCATGCAGTGAAAACATTGGACAGATGGACCAATGTCTCTATCTTATTTATTCTCCTTTTCATGTGGACTTGACAAACAGGGTAGCTGCCAAATCTTTGCAGATATTGGCTTATGGCATTCACATAAGTTTCAAATGCCCCTTGAAGACGCAATGCCTCCGAATCTACTAGTATCTTACTGAGTCGAATGCCTACTCGTAGTCTATGAAAGCCACATAAAGCGATTTGGTGTGTTCAGTAGAGTTCTCAATTGCTTAATTCAGCACATCACTGCAATCCTGAAGCCTGTCCGCTCGCTAGGTTTCTCTAGGTTCGTTGAAGAGGCCATGACACGGTCACCCAGCAATCAGCGGTTTTCAGCGAAGAATAGAAGTAGAGAGTCTATTTGGCATGTACATACATGAGAAATGGACCGTAAAAGAATATTTCAGTGAAAAATGAGCCCTAGCAGCCGCCGGCTATAAACCACACTCCACAGCCGGCGACCGCCATTTTGTCCATGGTGTGTATGACGTCATCTTCTGCACGGAGCGCAGCCGTCGTGTTCTACGAAAGTTTCGGCCGCTACAAATGGCTCATTTTCAATGCCGAGCTGAAGAAAGCTGAAATAGCTCGACTGCACGCGCGGCTGACCACAGAACGAAATCGTTCGGCGGAATGCAGACGCTCGCAAAGCAAGCTGCTTGTTACGTCACGGCTCGCGAGTGCGCCACTGTTGTCCGACACCTCAGGTCGCTCGCGTGTTTGTAAAAATATACAATTATAAATTATGTTCTTGACCAAATGCGTTAAATTTTCGCCAGCCTGTTTGCGAACGCACAAGGATTAACCCACGTAGCACAGATTATGATCCGGAATTGGGTGTCATGGCTCCTTTAAAGTGTGTATCTTATCTTGCTCGAAACTACCTTCCTAAATGTTTTGTATAATGCTGAAAATGAGCCCATTCGTCTATAGTTCTTCAACCCTTTTACGTCTTCCTTCTTGTGTATTAGTGTGAAATTGACATTTTCCCAACTTGCCGTTATACCTGAAGTCTGAGCAATTATGGATATCGATAGCACTCGAAATATACACTTTGTTTTGTATTGTTTTGTCGCCCAGGAGAAACTGGCTCATACCGCGCTTGTCTGTATCTTAATCGCCGTCCTTGCTTTCGTTTGCGATGTAAACCTAGGAACATGCACTCTGTAGCGTGTCGCGGCTTGTTAAATATAAAATCTCCTCCATATTAGATTAAATCGTCTGTTATGGGTATACTCCCTGCCTCTTTTCCGCGGGACATGCCTTGAGGAATCCTTCTAATCTCAATAATAGTTGCACATCGAATACACATTGAACTGCAATGTACTGAGCCAGTTTGATTTTACTCAAGGTTGGAATACGTATCTGTAAACTGCGTAGTTCACAATAGGAGTACTCTGCTACCTTCGCTATGTCGCCTAAATTGCTAATAGATAGCTTTAGTTGGGTGCATAAAGCAGCTTTACGTCATCCGTTTCCAATGGCAGCCTGCGTACACGGAGCTGCGTCAGACGCCCAACTAAAGCTCTGCATTAACGCTGCCCTAATTATATTTCACTATATCCATTTTCGTCCCTCTTAGAGTTTTCTTATAGCTACTTCAATGCTCCTGCCTCTGTCTCTGTCAAATCATAGTTCCGTATGTCAGCGAGTTTAATCTTGTAGATCAGCTTTCACAGTGCAGCAAATTGTATTTCATTTCTCGAGGTGGTTACTCTCATCTGTTTTGGTATCTTCGTTATGTCAGATAGCCGAGAGTTATCTAGAGCGACTTAATGGGCGCAGAGAGCTGGTAAAAGCCGCTGTGGACGGCAGATGGTTAAATGTTGTGATGAAATTAAAAAAGTTGCAGGTATATAAAATGAAATCAGCTCTCGCAGTAAAGGGTATATTAGAGATACACGGGAGATCCCTTCTCAGAGATAAATAAATATTGGGGCGAAGATGACCTGCTTTCACGCGATAGAAAAAGAAGCTCTCTACAGCCGTAACGCCACGTAATGTTTGACATAACAATAAGACAGCATTCGTAATTACATCAGTATATGCTATGGCGCATATAAGTAGCATTATATTATTTTATAAAAAAATAAGTAGTATTATAAATAACTTTTTCAACCTAGTAAAGCGAAATTAACTACCCAATTTTTGGCCTACGACCCATTGCACGTGTCATCTTGTGTGCAAACATCATCATCGTCATCCCCAGAATGCCATCTGCCATTCTTTTCGGCACGAGACCTCGTGAAACGTGTTTGGCTTCTGACTGTACGACTACTTGCATGCCCTTTCAGGCCGGATTTGGAACGAGGCCCACATCCACCTCTCGAGCAGCCTTCTACCCTGACGTATTCGCTGTTCCATGTGTACGCTGGCCCATCCAGTCACACCAAGAATGCAAGATTCGTCATGTCACCGTGGTTCGTCCACGTCTGTGATGGAGACTCCATACGCTGCCATCGCCAGACTTTTCGTCATCCCAGCTAGAATGCGTAGCATCCCCGGCCGTACTCCAGTCAGAGCCTCTTGCCGCAACATTCAAGAAGCCACCTGCAACCCAACCAAGGACACCGGTAATATTTGTCTCTATGGAGCGGCCCACACCGTTCCTCGAGCGTTGTGCATCAGGCCACCTTGGTCTTCGAGCTTCCCGACACCGCCACCTGTGCATGGATGCAAAGACGCAGCACGAAGCCGCCTGCTGCAAAACCGGCTGAAGCTTCTACCATCAACCCTCCGGAACGATTGTGGTAGCAGCGCCAGCTAGATCATCGCTAACAGCAGTTGTTGTTGCTGAGGCACGAAGGCGAGCGTCCAGGCAATTGTGTTGCGCCCATGTTTATAGGAGACTTGCGCCGGTTGCCGTGATGACTGCCGTGTGGTCAGGTCCATGCGCATCGGAGGCTACTTCGCGCAGTTTCCTGCTCGCTTTGCGTTCTTAGCGACGGCGAACAATTTCCTAGCGGTGTAGCTGTATCTCTTCGTTTTATTAACTACTTTCATATTTTTTTCATAACTCTAAATATTAATTGGACAAATAAATGTTATCTAACGAAATCTGTTGATCCCATTTTTGTTAATACAACATCCTCCAATAGCGTCTAATCCCAGCTGTGGTACACATAAGTAGAGCGCACGCACAAGTAAACGGGAATTAACAGGGACGTCCGAGTATTCAAACTACGGCAATCATGGGGATCGCATCCTCGTAGTTTTGCATTCAGAAGTGCCTGCGACTTGTGGTTGGCAAAACATTGTCGGCTTTTATTTATTTATTTATTTATTTATTTATTTATTTATTTATTTATTTATTTATTTATTTATTGTACCCCCAGTGTGACTTCTGGGAATTCGCTACGTCACATGCGGTTCATAAATTTAATATCATTATAACGAGCGCTATTAGGCCATTCAGGAAGAGTGCAGCAATCAACAGATCACGTTTCACGCCGGTTCAATTAACAGTGCGTGACGTACCTGTATATTTGATGGGCACTATTATACAAATGAAGTAAGTAATCTCGACCCATTCCACACATGACACAATACGTCGTCGCACACTGTCGCAATTTCCGGTGCACAGCCCTGTGCACGATCGGTGCGCCTTTATGATTAGCTGAGAAAAAAAAAATAGTGGCACTGTCACGTTGCATTAATTCGTGACTCTTTCATTTCTTCTGAACTGCGAAGTTTAATGGAAATAAAGACGACACTGTAGCGGCCATGGCAGTCGTTATACTCAGTCTGACGGGATCACAGATTTCGATAGGTAAGATTTACTTGTACTAAAAACACTTGTAATTGAGAAAGACATAAAAAAGGAATAAATAAAACGCACAAATCAATCTACGTCGGTACAGATTTGTTCATGTTTCCTATCAACATCAGGCGAGGTGCAAGCGGCGGGAAGTTATCACCAAGGCGACTGGGCAACACAGCATGGAAGTCGCCACCACAACCAGTCCAAGTCTCCTGCAAACGTGGGCAAAGCACAAAGGCTTGGACGCCCGCAATCGCGCATCGGGTAGCACCAACAGCTTTTAGCGATCGCTCCGGTCACGTTGGTTTCACAATCCTTCCGTAGGCTTGATGGCTGAAGCGTTAACCGGATTTACGGCAGGCGCCATCGGACTGGGTCGTGGCCGTCCGGCAAAGGTGACGGTGTCGGCAAATTCGAAGCCGAAGGTAGCGTGGTGCACAACGCTCGAGTAACGGTGTGGGCAGCTCCGAGGCGAACATTACCGACGTCCTTGTTTGTGTTACAGGTGGCTACTCGCAGGCTGCATGCGGCGACAGACTCGGGCTGGAACACGGCCGACGATCCTGCGCATTCGAAAATTCTGCTGATGGTAGCGCTGGAGTTGGCATCACAGCTGTAGATGAACCACGGTCGCATGAGGAATCCGGGAGTGACTGGAAGTAGCAGCGTTCACATACAGCAGCGGGAGTTGCAGCAGATACGGTAGAATCGAAGGGAGTTCGAGCGGTCGAGATGCACCTCGTTCCAAACCCGGCCAGTAACTGCACGCAAGTAGGCATCGCCCAGTAAAAAGCGAACCGCGTTGCACGAGCTCTCGTGCAGTCAAGAATGGAACAAGGTTTTAATATGACAATGATGATCGCCCTGCACCCAATGGCACGTAAGCACAGTCGGACGTAGGCAAAGAATCGGGTAGCTATACTTTCACTTTAATATAATAATAATAATAATAATAATAATAATAATAATAATAATAATAATAATAATAATAATAATAATAATAATAATAATAATAATATTATGAAGAAGAAGAAGGAGGAGGAGGAGGAGGGAACATTACTCTAATTCCTCCACAGCCGAAGCCCGTGAAATTATTATGGGTGCCCGGCCACTATGGATTAGCATTAAACGAAATGGCTGGCTCACTAGCGCGGGCTGCATTGAATGTTTCAATATTTTCGGTCCTTCCTGTAGTGGCCAGTATAACTGTGATTAGATATAGAAATTTTTCACTTCGTGCAGACGCCATAGAATTAATAACATCTAGGACAGAATTTAGTCATTTAAAATTTCAGTGGAAGATCCAGTGGTGTCATACTAGATAATTGGACGCCATAGTAACTAGATTACGATGTCGTGTGTCCCCGTTAAATCTATATCACCACAGGGCTGGTCTGGCGATATCGCCCCTAGGTCACTTTTGTTTAGAAATGGAATCAATAGAGAACTATGTTTTGTCATGTCGCCAATCGAGATTACTAAGAAAAAGTCTTCTCGTTATCCCATTCGCGAACCTGGGGCTGAACTTCACAATTGACAATGTGCTTACCTTCGGTGCTTCAACTCTGGGCTTCAGCCACAGAAATGCGTTTGATGCCGTTTGTAGGTAGTGCTCGTCAAATGAAACCCCAACAGCGGCAAGCCTTCGCATGGTATAGTGCGCGCCGTCCTGTCATCACCATTGACAGGCGCGCGCATCCGGTTTGACCGCACTGCGCATATGCGCGCCTGTCCACGGTGATAACTGGACGGCGCGCACTATGCCACTGCGAAGGCTTGCCGGTGTTGGGGTTTCGTTTGACGAGCGCTGTACCTTCACGAAACAAAACAAATACAGCGTTCAATTCCTACTTATAATTCCTACTTATAAAGTATTCTTATAATAGTTACGACTTAATTAAAAAAAGAAAGAATGAAATTATTATTATTGTTGTTATTGCAGTTGTTACTCTAATTTCTATTCGGAACAATGATTAAAGTGATCTAAATGTTTGAGAAATAATTATTGCACTCTCTCCTTATTACGTACGTTTTTGTTTGTTTCTTTCTTTTTTTTTTGTATTGTTATCAATATTCAATACTCAAAATACCCCGAAATATTCATAAGAATAATTCTTGGCCAATCCGCCAGAGTGGGTATGAGCCATGTGGCAGAGGTTACAACAACAGCAACATTAAAGATATATGCCGGAGTAATTACCAGTGCTGTGCAATTGGGTCGTCACATCAGACATGGTGTTACGGCAGTCGGCTTTCTTTGTCGCGTAAGCCACGTAGTCTTCCTCGGTCACATACCTGTCGCAATACTGCGATCGTGTGTTCTCGCCACTTTTTTGCAACAGAGTAAGGTCCGCTGACCACTAGCTGCTTGATGTTGAAGGAAACGGCTGCAGAAGACGATTGCGCGACTGTGCCTAACTGAAGATGGCGGACAGTTTTGCCGGAGCACGAATCATTCATATTATCATAATATATAGTATTCATGATGTTCGTATTATTTCCTATGTTGATAATAAAACTGCGAAGTAATAATTCTTACTCGAACGTGATTATATCCACATATGTCTTCTATCATTTTATTCAAAGCTACTGCAAAGGCGGTGCCCACGCCGAAAGCGCAATGAGAGCCTTAGGCGGTGGTGGTTTCCTTGCTGCTGACAAGTTCATTAAATCGCTACGCCGATCCGAATGACCTAGAATGAGCACCTTAAACAGTTTCGATCGAAGTTTACTGAATTGAACAACAGAATATTTTATTTTAGTAACGAGACCCTTATAAATTCCCAAAGACGCGTCTCTTCTCAGCGGTACTGCATATTCTCCATAGATAACATGGAAAACATAAATTCGTACTCAGATTAGAAATATCTAAATCTCGGAGATTTCAACGCCCCTAGTGTACTATGGGGCTGCAACAAACTTCTACTCTAACCACTACGCAATGCTTAAATGCCCTTGTATATTGGAGTTTATCTCTTCTAGATATTAAACGCAGGATTACAAGGATATAAACATGGCCGGCGACACATGACAGCTGTCTTTTTAGGGGATCTAAATTATCCAAAGATATCCACTACGGCGTCTCTACATAACGTGAGTCGATGTGCACTGTAAACGAAAGTATACCGAAATGAAGTATATATGCGGGAAGTAGGACAATAAGCACGGATTAAAATGCAACAGTAATAATCAGTAATAAAATCTTATAAAATTAGGAAATTAATCGGGAGAGGTATCCTTAATACTGTCGTCTAGAGTACCAAAATTCGCTCCTTTTAGTGAAAAAATGGTATGAAAGATTGAGCAGAAGTAGAGGTATCGATTTAGAAATCTATGGAAAAGTTTCGCGCGTTTTGCGCTTTGTTCGCGGCGCGGAGGTGTGTTTTCTTCACATAGCGGCTGGCTGACACCAGAGTACATGGGATATGCTTCTTGATATTGTCTTCTTTGTGATATTGTCTTCTTTTTGTGGTCCGTTTAATTAGCACTGCTCTTTGCAACTTTGTCGTTAATTTTATTATTGACTATGCTTAAGAACTTGGTTGTTCTCATGGACTGGCAGACTGTATGGGATTTAATGAGTACCTGTGGCTCCAGTGTCCTCAGTTTTCGTGTCTGTGGCATGATTTACAGTTATCATGTACTACTTTATTGCTAAATTATGCAGGAAGCAATCAGCTGAACCCTTGCGTCGTCAATGGACCTGGCGGATGGTCCTTTGCGGATGGTTCCCGGCGACTATGCTCCTTTCGTTTGTTGTGCATCCTTTTGCAGCATTCAGGGCTTCATTTCGACGCGCTGAGCTTAAAACTTGAGTGCAGTTGATTTCACGTGATCTGTCTTCTGCTTTTTTTTTTTTTGGTGGCGTTTCGCATCTTTGTTTCTTGTTGTATTGTTTTCCCAAATGCTAGGTCATCAACCAAAAACTGCAGCTTATTGTGAATGAATGAAATAATAAGAACTCAAGTGTTCTCTTGAATTTCATCTGCTAGAGCTCTGTGGGAAGAAATACACAGTGACTCTGCAGTGTTTGCATGAGAATTCTTTCATGTAACCCAGGCGTGACACGATCAGCATAGAGTAAAGAAACTGTAACAGCGGAGCAAAGAACAAAATACTCCCGATGCATATATAACTGAAATTGCGTCGGGACGGAGTAAGCGAATTCGTAAAATACTCCGGAGGTGCCACGAAAAAACTCCGGATAGCCGCAGTGAAAGAACAGCGAAAAATACTCCGAAAGTGCCACGCAGTCACTCCGGTCAGCCAGAGTGAAAGAACAGAAAATACTCCGGAGGCGCCACGCAATAACTCTGGCCAGCTGGAGTAAAAGCTTTACTCCGGAAGTCCGGAGTATAAAAAACTACAAATGGGACGGCCTTGCTAAAGGACAAGCATTTTACTCCCACCTGGGAGTTCTTTTTTTTTTTTTACAGTGTGGGACGTAAAAACATATCAACCAACTGATCATCAAAAAGGCGCACGGATAATACACCATATTATTTGTTCGTTATATTAGGACATCATTCGTTATCGATGACAACAGGACATGATTACTAGCGTTAAAGGAGGCGGGGACGAGAAGAACAAACACGGGACCACGCAAGACTTCAACTAGCTGAAGGCTAGCGTGGTCACGTGTTCTTCCTCTCGTCCCCGTCTCCTTTACCGCTAGTAATCATGTCCTGTTATGCTGGGTACTAACTAGCCTAACCTTCCGCCTTAACTGTTATCGATGAGCAGCATGATCGACAGACACGCTGAGCCACTTCGCTCGACTAGGTCTGCCCTCCGAGAAGTCGCTCCAGTGCTTATAGTGGTCAGGACCCTTCATACCCTTCCAGAGTGGCTCGCACTTCTGGACGCTTGTGTATGTTTGACTTAATTTCAAATATTATTTGTACCTTTAAAATAATATATGCTTTTTTCGCGTCGTGTGTAAATCCTTGTGTAAATAGTGGAGAAGAGGTTCTGGATTAAGCTCGTTTGTGAAATTCATAAAGTCCTTCCCAGCATTTACAGTGTTATTAGAATGCACAATGGGACGCGAATTAGTTTTGATAATAAGCGTAAGCTTTTACGCAGTCATTGTCATCATAAAGCACCATCTCTGACAAAAATTAACAAGTTCAATTTCGCACCTCAACCATGAATTTAGCTTTCCGATAAGTCATGAGCAAAAAAAAACTCAGTGGAAAAGAAGTGCTAGTGTCGCGTCTTAAACAATGGAAAGCACCGTGTAAACATTGAACAACGTCGCCGAAGGCACTAGGAAAAAAGCCGGCAGATCCCACGCATTGTGGGAATCGATGTAATGCGAAGCAGCCAGCAAAGAGCTGCATACATCGTCTTGTATGTCATTGAGGAAAATGCGTGTCATGGTTTTCATGTTAACTCCTATTATTTATGTTCGTCACACAGTAACGTCGCGCAATACCAACTTGGGGGTCGATCAACCTAGAGAAACGGCCGCCAGGGCACCGTGAGCGTGGCACGTAAGTCATGCTGTACATGACATGCGTGTCATGTTTTTCATGTTAACTCGTGTTATTTATGTTCGTCACGCGGTCACGTCGCAAGATACCAATTTTGGTGTATATTAATCTAGCGAAACGGTCGCCAGCGCCCCATGAGCGTGGCACGTAAGTCATGCTGTACATGACATGCGTGTCATGATTTTCATAATTCGTGTTATTTATGTTCGTCACACGGTCACGTCGCAAGATACCAATTTTGGTGTATATCAAGCTAGTGAAACAGCCGCCAGCGCACCATGAGCGTGGCACGTAAGTCATGCTGTACGTGACATGCGTGTCATGATTTTCATGATAACTCGTGTTATTTATGTTCGTCACACGGTCACGTCGCAAGATACCAATTTCGGTGCATATCAATCTAGCGAAACGGCCGCCAGCGCCCCATGAGCGTGGCACGTAAGTCATGCTGTACATGACATGCGTGTCATGATTTTCATGATAACTCGTGTTATTTATGTTCGTCACACGGTCACGTCGCAAGATACCAATTTCGGTGCATATCAATTTAGCGAAACGGCCGCCAGCGCCCCATGAGCGTCGCACGTAAGTCATGCTGTACATGATATGCGTGTCATGATTTTCATGATAACTCGTGTTATTTATGTTCGTCACACGGTCACGTCGCAAGATACCAATATCGGTGCATATCAATCTAGCGAAACGGCCGCAAGCGCCTCATGAGCGTGGCACGTAAGTCATGCTGTACATGACATGCGTGTCATGATTTTCATGTTAACTCGTATTATTTACGTTCGTCACACAGTCACGTCACAAGATACCAATTTTGGTGTATATCAAGCTAGCGAAACGGCCGCCAAGCACCATGAGCATAGCATGCAAATCATGCTGTACATGACATTCGTGTCATGATTTTCATGTTATGACTTGTCATTTGTGTTCGTCATACAGTCATGTTACGCCATACCAATTTTGGTGCACATTCGATTAACCAAGCGACCAGGAGAGCACGAAGTCGTAGGCGGCTAGATAGATAGATAGATAGATAGATAGATAGATAGATAGATAGATAGATAGATAGATAGATAGATAGATAGATAGATAGATAGATAGATAGATAGATAGATAGATACGGTCAAAGTCGCAGAAGTTCGCTAAGAAATGCTTCGCATTTAAAAAATGGGCATCCGCACACATGCGGTGACCTTAGAGCCTTGAAGCTAGGGGAGGTAGAGAACTCGTGGGTTGCATCCTAATCAGATCCCAATAAATAATTGAACTCATTTACATAAGGTACCGCAGCAGAAACTTGAGTCTGAGGCAGTCAGAGTCGTTCGGGCGGCGCCGTGGCTTAGTTGGTTAAAGCACCTGTCTAGTAAACAGGAGATCGTGAGTTCGAATCTCACCGGTGCCTCAGCAAACTTTTTTTTTGTCCGTGCGCTAAAATAATCAGGATCTGAAGCAACAGCCATCGGGGAACATCCCATCGCGTGTATATCTTTTTTTTTAATAGAAGCTGTCACGGTTTCTCTCTCTCTCTCTCTCTTTGCCTTCTTTTTTTGTACTGCAACAGCACTTGACGACAACCGTTGTCAAGGTTTTTGGCGTTGTCAAGGTGCTTCGTCACATCCACTTCCGCCATCACCAATGCGTCAAGAAAAATAAGTGTTATCCACGGCTCTACTGAGAATTGGACCCATGCCAGTTGAGCAACGTGCTTTTTGGGAGTTGAATGCGCATACCACTGAGTTATCTCTCAGGAACAATTTAGGCGAATGGGTGCCATATGTTGTGTAGTACACAGACTCTGAAATCGATGGCGTCTGTACTTATATTTCGGAGTCCAGAATAAATTAATGCTGCCCAGGCCCAATTATCCTGCCCAGGTCCATATTGTTCCCATAATACGATATCGGCTACCCACGCTTGTTCTCTTATCGACTCTACTGTATTCCTATCAACATCACGCCAATCATTTTCCGTTCCATCGCCCGTGGTGTGCTTCTTAACTTCTAGAGTTTCGTTATTCTCAATGTTTCTGCCGCATAGAGTAGTAGCGGCAAAATTCAATGTTTCCACTTCATGGACAGCGTTGAGTGGCCGGTCATGAGTTGAGAATACCTACTGTGTGCGTACCAGCCTATCCCGAGGCCTAGATAGCTGGCCTAGATATACATACTCTTGCACAAATTCTATCGGGTCCGGCTGCCAATCGAGAACTCTACCTTTCCCCGGGCCTCCAAAGCAATATTACCTTTGTACCCTGCACATTTATCAGAAAGGCTACCTTAAGTCGTTATGTGTTTAGGTCTTAAATCAAAAAAATTTTTTGTGCAATTCTTCGCCATCATTGATGATGAGCGCGATGTGGTCTGCAAATCATAAATTGTTGAGATATTCTCCGTCAATCTTCTTCTTTTAATCTTAGTAAAATCGTTTGAACGTTACTTCTAAACATGCAGTGGAAGCATTGGAGAGAATGTATTGTTCTTGCCCAACTCTTTTATCGATCATAATTTTTCTACTTTTCTTCTTGAGAAACAGGGTAGCTGTCAAATATTTGTAGATGTTGGCTAAGTTATTCAAACATGTTTCGAATGCCCCTTGACGACGCACTGCCTCCAAAACTACTGGTATCTCTACTGAGTTGAATGCCTTTCGTATTCTATGAAAACCACATAAAGGAGTTCGGTGTGTTCAGAAGAGTCCTCAGTTACTTCATACAGCACATCGAAGTGATCCTGAAGGCAGTCTGCTCTCTAAGCTTTTCGAAGTCGTGTGTATCGCTTATCCCATTTGAAATTATCTTCATGAATGCATTGTGCAGAACAGAAGGCAAGCTGATCAGTCCATTGTTCTTCAAGCCTTTTACATCTACATTTGTGTGCATTAATATAACTTTGCTAGACACAACATTAATTAGAACTAACAGACAAGGGAGCCAAAGAAAGTATGGGGGATGTTATTTGTAGTAATTATGATATAAATGTGAAGAAAGTAAAGTGGACGAAAAGATAACTTGCCGCAGGCAGGGGCCGAACCTGCGACCTTCGAATAACGCGCTCCTTGGCTTTCTTGTCTGTTAGTGTTAATTAATGTTGTGTCTAGCAAAAAAAAACTACCCCTCAAAATTTCTCTTCTTTCGTTCATTAATATAAAATTGTCATTTCTCCAACTCGTTGTTAGACACGAAGTCCTAACAACTTGGGGTGGTTGAATGTTCTACAAATCTGCGCTTGTCTCTATCTTGATCGTCGTCTCTGTTTTCGTCTGCAATGTAAACCTAAGGTCATGAACTGTGTACAGGGTGATAAGCTTCTCAAAAGATATCCTCCATCTTCGATTCAGTCGACTGTTATGCGCCTACTCCGTCCGCTCTTCCGCGGGACATGCTTTGCAGAAACCTTCTGAACTCATCAATAGTTTCACATCGAACTTCGGTGTACTGTTCGACTTTGATTTTGCTCAAGCTTCGATTACTCACCTGTTAACTGTACATTTCACAATAGAAGTATCCTCAAAAGTTCACTATGAGCCTGAAGTTGCTAATAGGTAGTTTTAGTTGGGCGTCCAAAGCAGCGTTACGTATGCAGGCCGACAGCCGTTTCCAATGGCTGCCTTCGTACGCAGAGCTGCGCAACGCTGTCGTTTACTTTTCCCCTCCTCGATTTTCACTGCATGCATTTGGTCGTTTTCTATATAGTTTCCTTTGACCTGCATTTGAACTGCTGCTTCTATCTCTTTGACATATCACTTACGTATGTCACTCAGTTTAGTCTGGATGACCAGCATTCGCAGTTCAGCAAATTATACATCTCTCGAGTAGCTACTCTCGTCTGTTTTCGTTTATAGCCGTCAGTTATTTAGAGCGACCGAATGGGCACCAAGAGACGGGAAACTCGGCAGAGGTAGGTGGGTGATGAAATCAAGAAATTTGCTGGCATATCAAAATGCAATGGGCTCCCGCAGGACTGGGTCAACTGGAGATCAATAGGAGATGTCACCACAGAGATAGTGGCAGAAAGCAAACGTGAGCGACGAAGATGACCTGCCTTCACACCAAAGAAAACGAAGCTGTCTACAGCCGTAACGCCCTGCAAGGCTTGACGTCGCAATAACACAACCCTCGTAATTACTTCAGTATATGCTTTTCAGTATTTAAGTACTATCACGAATAACCTTTCAACCTATTAAAATGAAATCACTACCCAATTCTTGGCCTACCCCTTATTGTGGTTGCGTGCCATTTTTTGTGCAAACATCATCATCGTTGCCATCCGAATGCCACGTTCCATTCTTTTCGGCACGAGACCTCGTGAAACGTCTTTGGCTTCTGACTGGACGATGGCATCTTGTGTGCCCTTTCTGGCCGGATTTGTAACGAAGTCCACAAGCACCTCTCGTGCAGCCTTGGGCTTCGACGTATCCGCTGGAGGTCCAGCTGTTCTGTGTTCTCACTGGTCCTTCAGGTCACTCCTGGGTGGCTTGTGCCGTCGTTGTTCGTCCACATCTGTGATGGAGACTCCATACGCTGACATCGCCAGACTTTTCGTCATCCCAGCTAGAATGCGTAGCATCCCCGGCCGTACTCCAGTCAGAGCCTCTTGCCGCAACATCCGAGAAGCCACCTGCAACCCAACCAAGGACACCGGTAATATTTGTCCGTATGGAGCGGCTCACACCGTTCCTAGAGCGCTGTGCATCAGGCCACCTTGGGCTTCGAGCTTCCCGACACCGCCACCTGTGCATGGATGCAGAGACCCAGCACGAAGCCGCCTGCTGCAAAACCGGTTGAAGCTTCTACCATCAACCTTCCAGAACGATTGTGGCAGCAGCGTGAGTGCCACCATCGCTAGAAATAGCTGTTGTTGCTGAGGCACGAAGGAAAGCGTCGAGGCAACTGTGCTGTGCCCGTGTTTATAGGAGACTTGCGCCGGTTGCCGTGATGACTGCCGTGTGGTCAGGTCCATGCGCATCGGAGGCTACTACGCCCAGTTTCGTCCCCGCTTTGTGTTCATAGCGAGGATGAGCAATTTTCTAGCGATGTCGCCTTATCTCTTTGTTTTATTGATTGCTTTCAGATTTCTTTCATAACCCTAATTATCAATTGGACAAATAAATGTTATCTAACGAAACCTGTTGATCCCATTTTCGTTAAAATATCATCCGCCAATAGCGTCTAATCCCAGATGTGGTGTACATAAGCACAGCGCACGTACAAGTAAACGTGAAATAATTAGGACGCCCGAGTATTAAAACTACGGCAACGGGAGTCGCATCCTCGTAGTTTCACATTTAAAAGTGCCTGCGGCTTGTGAGTGGCGACACATCGTCGGTTGTTATTTATTTATTTATTTATTTATTCATTTATTTATTTATTTATTTATTTATTTATTTATTTATTTATTTATTTATTTATTTATTTATTTATTTATTTATTTATTTATTGCACCCTCAGGGTGACTCCTGTGAATTGGCTACGTCACATGCAGTTTATAAATTTGATGACGTTTATAAGGAGCGCTATTTACCACCTCAGGAAGAGTGTAACAATGTGCACAGCACGTTTCAATCCTCTCAACTAACGCACTGAGCGTGACGTACCTGTATATTCGTTCGCAAGAGAATATGTTCGTAAGAGAATACTTTAGCCAATCCTGATGATGTATACATGATTGGCGAAGCCGGCAGACCAATGGTAAAAGACACGTACGATAGAAAATATGTTCGAATTCGCGCCCTCTTGCCTAACCAGAAAAAAAGAGGCTTTATTTGTTTGCTTACGGCCACCTTCACATCGCAAATGTCCTGTCAATACTAAATTCAGCGTAAACAAGCTGTCATCTGGCGAAGAATAACTCTCATGCGATGCACTCAACGCAATCATCGTGTAGCATAATATTCCTCCATTCTGAACTCCGAAATCTATGTTCAGGCCCCGCTGATCTCGTAGTCTCTGTGCGGCACAACACTTTGCCCCTATTGTCCAATATTGTTATGGAGAGAGAACTACGTGGCTAGGGCGTTCGGTTCGCAAACGCACGCTGCCCAAATATCTTCGATGCCATTTTCAGTGGAGCGCCGGAGAAAGCATTTTTTTTCCTATCCGCTCTGGCAATTGCAAAAAACTTGGTGTGACGAGGTGCGCTGACGACAACAAAAATCGTAGTATATAGTCGAGTCGTTAATGAGGACAACGCTCGTCGTCAACCGAATGCGATGCATATACGGACACCATGACAAAGTGCAAACACAATTTCGAGCACTTGACAGCAGTAGCAGTAAAAACAAAAAAAAAGCAACGCGAAAAAACCACTGCAACGGACAAAAAAACACAAGGATCAAAGGTCATCAAAACTTTACAATTTGCTGTACTTCGGATCCTGGAATATTAGCGTAGTAACCGCAAATATAGATTACTAGAAAAATCAACTCAGGCACCGGCGAGATTCGAACTCACGAGCTCCTGTTTACTAGACAGGCTCTCTAACCAACTAAGTCACGGCGCCGCAACTAAACACGGTTCCGACTCCCTCGGATTCTCAAATCTGGTGCAGTATTGCGCTTAAATGAACGACCCAATTACTTAAGACCTGATCACGTTGCAGCATACCCGCTTTCAATTTCACACTCCGTAAAC
Source organism: Rhipicephalus sanguineus (assembly GCF_013339695.2). Classification (NCBI taxonomy): domain Eukaryota; kingdom Metazoa; phylum Arthropoda; class Arachnida; order Ixodida; family Ixodidae; genus Rhipicephalus; species Rhipicephalus sanguineus. Next base: position 93,809,399 of record NC_051176.1, read on the forward strand.
TGGCGCTGAGTGCTCACAACGGGAAGGGGGGGGGGGGGGATTAGCATCTGGGATCCGTGCATGCCCACGCATGTGTTATGAAGTGAATTTTAACGCCGCCCCTGATTAAAACAAGTACAAATGTAAAAGACCGGATTAGAAGGACAGAGGGAGACAGAAAGAGCGCAAGAAAACGCGTGAAGGCTGAGCATGTATCACTAAAGCATCTGTCTGTCGCAGAAAGAATTGTGATATCTAGAGGAGCCCGTGTTATCATGCCAGGAAGTTATGTCACGCTTTAATTATTAAAAGTGAAGCATTTCTTAGCGAACCCAGGGCACTTTGAGCGTTTCTATCTACGTATCACGTTGCACCTACGGAGCACGTTGCAAAGCACTCCGAGTTTTCCCCTAAGTGTGAAACAGCCTGTACATGAGGTCTGAGATTGGTACTACATGGGAACTCTTCAGTACAAAATGGCGAGGAGTTCGCGAGCAAACAGCGTCACTGGTTCGAAGGATGCGAGCATTGGAACGATGGTAACAGGTTTGAATCTTCGACCATCGCTTATGAAAACGTATCCGTACATGAAATTATCACGACAGCGGGTAATCAAGGCCCGCTCCCATGTTTAAGGTTTCGCCAATGGGGGCCCATTTGGCAAAGAACAACGTCGGTACCATGCATGGAGTCATTTCTGCGAAAAAAAGAATGCGGGAAGCTCGCACTAGCTCGCGCAAAGCTTTGCACGAAGCACATGCCCCTCGCCGCTCGTACTCCCCGTCGCCGACACGTCTAGCTTCAAGATGCCCGGCTTCCTCTGCGGGAGTACGCATCTTCTTAGGACGTCCCATGGCTGTCTGGGCATGATCGGGCGCAGCCAGGCTATGCACTGCAGAGCGTAGGTTGCGCGCGATGTCTCCGTCGGTAGGCGTGGCTTAGCTACTGCGCATGCGCGGCTTCGCCAGGTGGTGCGGTATTTGGTCGCTAGACGACGCGATGCTTGCTTTCTCTTTCCTTCTGTTTTTGTCTCTCTCTAATTCTCTCTCTTTCAGTGCTATGGTTTACTCTCTCCCCTCCTCCTCACCATCACACCTCCCCTCCTCACGCTCACTTCTTTTTCCCACCCACTCGCTACACTATACTAAAGTAGGCTATGGTATGCTCTGCTGGCGTGCCTGGATAGCCGAGTGGTTAGGACGCTCACCTTTGGATCGAGAGTACGCGGGTTGAAATCCCGGCTCGTGAAGAATTTTTTTCGGCAAGAATTCCTCTCTTTCTCTTTCTTTATATCTTTTTTTCTTGCTGTCTCTCTGTTTCTTTCTCTCTCCCTCTCTATGTACTCGTTCTCTCACCCATCAGGGTTGTTACAGACCACGCCGGAGAAATCGGCGCATGTGTTCTGAGAGCGACGCAGTAGATAAAGAGGACGAAGAGGAGGAACAGGACGAAGAGAGCGCGTGCCGGTTCATGATGATGATAGTTCTGGGTCACAACAGACATTTCGCGCCGGGCTAGGCCAGGTTCACGGTTAAGAGAGCGGCCACCTTAGCGACGTCCTTGATCGGCAGTTGTAGGAATAATTTATGTTTAACCTGACGAATTCCATATTGTAAGCACGAACCATCTCCACTATGAAAACAAGAGAGAACATAACGCAAATCATGCAGGTGCAAAGTGGTGCGGCACAGTATATGTGTTCAGAGAACGAAGGAATCCATGAAGTTTGTGGCATTTTTTTTTATCTTCATCACTCTCACGTATTTCTGTAACTGGCTGTGTAAACGGCAAGGCCGACTTTTTTAAACGAAAGTGTTTTGTGCCGGGGTCCACCAAGACTTCAGTGACGTATTTCTGTCACGGAAATGACGTAGAAAAAATGCACACGATCAGATGGCAAAGCAAAAACATGGTTGATTCCTCCGTCATAGGAATCGGTACAACACGAAAGTAAAACGTGTCTTTACTGAAGTAGTTGAATGTTTACTGTACATTGATATAAGAGAGCTTGCACAATGTCTATTGGTGTTTGGCAGCTATAACACTGTTTACCGTGGATGTACCCACGTTGACCTTTGGTGGCACTTGTCCATCCCGACGACTAACGTCCATGATCCATGGTTAAACAAACCTTTGTGGCAGCTGTAGTAGTTAACAATGAGAGCGCAATCACAGACAGCGGTGTGACAGTCAGAAGAGCGTCGCTGATTGGACGCAGAATTTGGGCTAAGGCCGCCATCCCGCCACAAGAGTTATTGAACACCACAACGGGACTTGAGGGAAACGCAACGCGCGCCCGGCCGCGATTTCTCTCGGGGCGAGCGTAAGCGGGGAAAGCGGTGTTACAGCCAGGCAAGGCAGGCACGCGTCGCAAAGCTATTTTTGGTATGGATGGATGCTATGAGCGAGCCCGACGCTTGGGGTAAGGTTGCCACCTCACGGTGTGTTAAGGCGTTGGCAAAACTGCACTTCTATTGGAAACCCGCCGAATGGGACGGACGCGTAGCAACGACACGTTGCAGGAGCTAATCGCGGAGGCCACGGTTATGATGCATTACTTCACTTTACCACCATTGATCATCGACGTTATTCGTCAGGATGGATATGTGCCATCAAACGTCAACGTGGGTGCGTCCACGGTGAACAGTGCTACAGCTGCCAAACACCAATAGACATTGCGCAAGCTCTCTTATATCAATGTACAGTAAACAATCAACTACTTCTGTAAAGACACGTTTTACTTTCGTGTTCTACCGATTCCTACGACGGAGGATGATGATGATGATGATGAATTAACTTTATTGATTGCCCTGCGAATTGGTGGGATGGGCCTGGATCCCGCCTAGGCTTCGGCCAAGGGTTGCTGGCCCTTGGCGGCTTCCTCGGCTCGCTGGACGGCCCAGAGTTGTTGCTCCAGGTCCGAGCTGAGCAACGCAGACTCCCAGCGCGCGCGGAGGCTGTCGCTGTTTAAGGCTGCATCACAGCTATTGTTTATTATGTCTGGACATCCCCATAGTATGTGCTCTAAGGTGGCTCTAGAGTCGCAATGCCTACACTTGTCTGTCGTGTATAAGTCTGGGTGTATTACATGCATGATAGCTGGACTCGGGTAGGATCGGGTTTGTAACTGCCGCCATTCGACAGACTGTTTCTTGCTTAATTTATCAACAACCATTTTTTTTCTTCGCATCTCTGCAACAATTTCTGCCACCGTACCAAACTTTATTTAGTTACTTGTGACGTGTCACCATGATGACCATTCATGAATAAAACATTTACTAACAAATTCTGTACGGATGCCGTACCAAAGGAGAAGAGGCCAAGCGCCATCGTAAACATTTTCCGAAACTGATGTGTATGTTCATGCCAGTTCCTAAATAACAACAACAACAACTACTACTACTACAATAATAATAATAATAATAATAATAATAATAATAATAATAATAATAATAATAATAATAATAATAATAATAATAATAATAGTAATAATAATAATAATAATAATAATAATAATAATAATAATAATAATATCACAGAGCAACCATAATGAAGACAACAGTGAGTGTATGATGGCGACGATGACAACTACGCGCTTCCTCAACAAGACATAAATAAAAACAATAGCACTGCTACCATAAGAAAGTTCGCTCATAAAGAAATACTAAGTAGAATGAATACGTACGAACACGTTACGTGTCTTATTTACATAAATATTATTAGAAATAAGTAGGTTCGCAAGCAAGCAAGCAAACAAACAAAGCAAACAAACAGTCCCATGAAGAAAGCAAAATAAATAAAGGCAGGTGTAGATTTCAAACAGAAGTAGGTACTGGCCGACAGGAACGTGAGCGACGAAGACAATGTTCCTTCACGCGATAGAAAAAGACGATGTCTCCTACCGCAACGCCTTGTCAGGTTTGACGGCAGAATAGCACAGCACTCGTAATTACTTCATTCTGTGCTTATAACTATTTAATTGTTATTAAAAATAAATTTCCAAGCCATCTGAGTGAAAGTATTGCTACCCGACTCTTGGCCTGCGCGCCAATGTGGGTGCGTGTCATGGTGTCTATCATCATCGTCATTATCTCTTAACGCCGTGTTCCATTCTTTTCGGCACGAGACCTCATGCAACGTGTTTTCTTTCTGACGACCATTGGAGTTGTCCTGGACCCTGCCGTATCCGCAGGAACTACCGCTGCCCTATAGGAACGCTGGTCCTTCCCGTCACACGCGGAATCCTTATGCCACCGTGGTTCGTCGATAGCTGTGAGGAAAACTGGTATGTTGCCATCCCCAGAGTTTTCGCCATCGAAGAAAGAATGCCTCGGAACTTCGGCCGTACTCCAGCCCGAGGCTTTTGCCGCAACAGCCGAGCAGCCACCTGTAGCCCTACCAACGACATCGGTAATCTTTGTCATGGAGATGCCCACGCCGTTACTCGACCACTGTGCACCAGGTCACTTTGGGCTTCGAACTTCCCAACACCGCACCTGTGCATGACTCCAAATACCAAGCCCTAACCCACCTTTCGTAAAACCGTTTCATGCGTCAGCCATCAAGCTCCGCAAAGGTTGTCGGCAGCAGCATGAGCAATATCATCGCTAGGAGTCAGTGTTGCAGGGGCACACTAGCGGGCGTCTAGGCAATCGTGTTTTGCACATGCCCTTGCGCTGGTTTCAGCGATGACTTTCGTGCTGTCAGGTCCATACGCATCGGATACTACTTCCCGCAGTTTGGTCCTCGCCTTGTGTGCTTAGCAAGGAACGACAATTTTCTGCAGATGCAGCTTTATCTTTGTGTTTTATCCATTGATTTCAGATTTATTTCGTAATTCTATTCAGTATTTCGCACAAATAAATATTATATAATGAAATCTGTCGATCCCGCTTTTTGAATATAAAATCTGCCAATATCGTCTACTCCCAGCCGTGCTATACATAAGTACAACGAAAGTGCGAGTGAACGGGAATTAACTGAGACGACCGATATAGTCAAACTACGGCACTGCTGTCGAATTTTCGTAATTTAGCATTCGCAAATACATGCGGCTTGTTTTTGGCCAGCCACCATCGATTTTATCTATCTATCTATCTATCTATCTATCTATCTATCTATCTATCTATCTATCTATCTATCTATCTATCTATCTATCTATCTATCTATCTATCTATCTATCTATCTATCTATCTATCTATCTATCTATCTACGGTACATTCAGTATCAATTCTCATTACAGATGGGAGCGGTCGTTATTAGATGATTAACATAGGCGTCGGCAACATGTATTAGAGAGCTTGACACACAGTTGAGATTCAAACTCGCGATATTCTCTTTAAGCCATCGTGCTCCTAGAAAATTACCGAGTCTTTCGGCTTCTTCTTTCTTGTGCAGTGCTCCACATCGTAAGCCATTTTATAAAAAGACATCCACACGTTATAGCTGGTACGCTTTCAACCACCCATGACTGCCATCCCTGAGCGTTACAGCGCTAGCAGGCCCCGTTATGTAAAAGATAGAGTGTACAGTGGTTATTCTTCAAATCTCTTCCAGTGTCTTCCATCGCTTGGAAAGCAAGACGGCGCGTCTATTCGCCAGTGTTCTTTGCTGTTGATATGTAGGACAGTTTCATTTCGGACTTCTCTCTTCTGGGAATTCCCTACGTCGCGTGTGGTTTAGAAGTGAGGTGTACTTTGTAACTTGCGGCGGCATAGCCGAAAAGTGATGCGTATTCACACTGTAGGATTAACTGCTAATTTTACCTAGAGAATAAAAACAATATAATATAATCTTACCACAATCATGTCAAATCATATTGCACAATTATGTACGGCGAGAAATCGATGTTATGGAATGCAGATACCACCATGTAAAAAAATAACTATCTGAATGACTTCTTCAGCTTGCATTGGGTCATTGCATTTCTGAAACTTGAATATGTGTTATATGATTTGTTACGATGCCATTAATACTGCTTCTTGTTGCATGTCATACTCCTTTTTAAAGAGTGCTATACACTGATGATGATGATGAAATGAACTTTATTTGGTCCTGGAGAACCCCGATCAGACAACCCCCGAAGGGGGGTCCGCCGCAGTTGCTGGCCGCGCCCACGCCGGTACTGGAAGACCGTGGCCCTCCGCCCGTTCGCAGGCCTCCTGGACTGCCGACAGCTGGACTGAGAGCTCGTTGCTTTTAAGAGCCCTCTCCCAGTCCTCTTCTGTGCTGAACTTTGCGCTAAGTAACGCCGGGCACTGCCAGAGCATATGAGCGAGTGTGCAATTATCCGCCCCACAGCTAGGACATCCTGGATTTATGCCTTCAGCAAAGTGGCTAAACGTGCTGCGAGACGGGAAGGAACCTGCCTGCAGCATCCGGAGAACCGACGACTGCGGCCTAGTAAGCTTGGAATGCGGGAGGGGGTATCGCCGCCTTGACAGTTGATAGTGCGAAGTAACTTCGTTGAAGGTGCCAAGTGGATCCCTGAAGCTCTCCGTGAAGCCGCCTCCGGACCCGCCCGCACCGCCGCGGCACGTGATTTCTCGCGCACGGTTATGGGCAAGTTCGTTGACGTTGGGAACTGAGAGTGCAACAGTATGTCGTGTAGCTGTTTCTTCCGCGAACGCATATGCTGTTTACATTTAGCTATTGAGACTGTTTATGACGGTGCATCGTAGCGATTTCAGGGGCGGTGAGTCAATCCAGGATTTGGAGCAATATTAAAGCAGGGTAGAAGCTGTTTCGGAGCATGCAGTTTCTCAGTAAAAAAAAAAAATTCCTGGTAAGTTCGAGCCGCATACAACCGACAGCGCGTGTAACTGTTCCTCACAAACCATTCTTATTGCTCTAACAGGAAACACTGCTCTAGAGTAAACAGGCGCGCTTCTTGTAACACCGCACCATACGAGGGTACGGTATCGCCGTGCCTACCGCTCACTCGTGTCAGTGCTGTGCTTATATGCAATGAGTAGACGCAATTTGCAGGTGTTTTTTTTTTTTTAAGAAAAATTGGATGAGGACAATTCATTATGGAAATTAACCTCTAGGGCTAAACAGCTAAGCTGGAAGGAATAAACAAACTACAACGATCCATCTACGTCGCTAAGGCGGTTGTTGGTGCTCGTTCAGAACAGAAGGCGCATTCCAAACTCAAAGTGGTACTCTCCGCGGCAAGTGCACATCACAGCACGGATGTGATCACGGTAACCAGTGCAAGTCTCCTATGAACAACCGCCGTGAAGAAATCTCAGAATGACCGCAGCTGTGCCTCTAATGCACCAGCCGCTCCTAGCAGCCATGTTGCCACAATCCTTCCAAAGCATTGATCTTAAACCGGTTTTACCTTAAACCTTAAACCAGTTTTACGGCAAGCTGCTTCGGATTGGGTCTTGGCCGTCATAGAGAGGTGCTTGCGTCGGCATGTTCGAAGCCCAAGGCAGCCCAGTGCACATCACTTCAGTAACGATGTGGGCCGCTCCATGACGAAGACTACCGACGTATTTGGTTGGGTTACAGGTGGCTGATCGGACGTTGCGCCAAGAGACTCGGGCTGGAGCACTGCCGATGATCCTACGCATTCTCGCTGAGACGACGAAAACGCTGCCAGTGGTATCGCTGGAGCCTTCATGAGAGTTCTGGACGAACCACGGTCGCCTAAGGAATCCGGGAGTGACTGGAAAGGCCAGCTTGCACATAAAGAACGGGTGTTTACAACAGATACGTCAGAGTCGAAGATGGCTTCAGGATGAGGGATAGCTCTAAACCTCGTTCCAAACCCGGCCAAAAAGATCGCGAAAGTTGGCAGCGACAAGTCATAAGCGAAATGCGCTGCATGAGGTCTCGTCTCGAAAAGAATGGAACACGGCTTTAAAGGGCCCCTAAAGAACCTCTGAAATTACAAAGAACGAGCGCGTTATTCTCTCGTGGAACTTCCCGTCTTTACGTCACGATTTGTGACGCCACCAGTCCACTCACATGAGGTCATGAGAAAATAGGCTCTCGATTGGTCCATATACGAGGGATATAAGTTGTGAATTGTTTCCTACCCTGCACTGCCACGCAGTCGCACGCTCGTTGTGCCTTGTCTAGCAGGACCATCGGGCACGATCAAGTGATTCCGCTTCATTTTGTGTGCTTTCGCCTACGCAAGCTGAGATAGCAGCGTGTAGCCGAAAAGAGTGGCATCCTGATAGGCTTAGTTCTGACATTTTCCACGCCTTTTAAGAAGAAATAGGTGGCGAGGAGGATAGAGCGCCTGTAGGAAAGGTAGTAAGGCCGAGAAACAAACCACGCTATCGTCTTTGAAATCGGAGTGGTACAGGGGCCCTTTAAGATCACGTTGATGATAATCTTCATACACACCACGGTCCCCACTCATAATGGAGCGCAGGCAAAGACTCGGGTAGCTATACTTTCACTTTAATCGCTTCAAGGTCTGTTTATAAGAGAAATTAAATACCTAAAAGTAAATAAGAAAGTAAATGCGAGTGCTGTGCTATTGTGATGTCACTAAATACTCGTCGTTACGGCTGCAGACATTGTCTTTTTTGTCGCATCCAGGCACGTCGTCTTGATCGCTCACACTCCTCTCTCCTAATATTGACAGGCGCACTTGTTTTACAGTGAAAGCTGTTATCAGATCACAGCGGCAGTGGGGTAGTTGTCTGCCGCCGCCGCCGCCGCCGTCACCGCCGCCACCGGTGTCCGTAACCACAATCACGCGAAATAAGAAGAAGAAGAACGGAAACTTTATTGTCAAATCAATGAGATTTGAGTCCGGCGTCTTTTTAGTGGGCCTTGGCACCCACCGCGGACGCGGTTCCGAGACCTTGTCTCGAAGCGGCTTCCTCGGCACGCTGGACGGCCCAGAGTTGTGCTGTCAGGTTCGAGCTGAGCAGTGCGGTCTTCCAGCGCGAGCGGAGGCTGGCGGTGGAAGAGACGGATGAATCGGCACTGTTCGATTTGTCTATTAAGCCCTGACACTCCCACAACATGTGGCTAAGCGTGGCAACCTCGCCACACGAGCTGCATCTGTTTGTAGTGTAAATCTCTGGATACATGGCGTGCATGAGTCTGGGGTTTCTGTACGAATCTGTTTGTAATTGTCTGTAGTGTACCGCTTGCGTCCTGTTTAGCCTATCGTGAGGGAATGGGTATACGCGTCCCTGTAACTGGTAGTGTGTCGTGATATCGTGAAACCTGGTCAATTGATCCTCCCACGCCCAGACGTTTGCCGTACCCCGCGGGGGCTCTTGTTCCTCCGGTGATGCTCGGTGAGTGAGGCCTCGAGCAACACGGTGAGCCGCTTCGTTTGGGGTGCTCAGTGCGGTGTGTGGCGGTATCCACAGCAAGTGCCTTCGGTTATCGAAGTCGACCTCTCCTGGATGTACGGGATGTCGCTGTAGTATGTGGCACGCCTCTTGCGAGATGCGCCCGTTCGCAAAATTGCGAATCGCTGTTTGCGAGTCACTGATCAGGTACGTGGCCTTGGTCTGTGTGAGGCCGAGTGCTACAGCCGCTTCCTCTGCCGCTTCGGCGTGTACAGTGTTCACGGTCACGCTCGTGAGGCATTTGCCTCGATGGCTGGTAACTGCCACCACGAAACTCTTCCTGTCTGGATAACGGGCTGCATCTGTGAAAACCGCTTCCTTGTCGTTGGAGTAGCTTTGGTTCATGCTTTGTGCCCTGGCTTTACGCCGTCCCGTGTGGTGCTGGGGGTGCATGTTGCGACGCAATGGCGGAACGTATATCCACGATCCACGTATCCAGGTATCCACGATCGGATGGCACTTGAACCAAGGCTCTCTGCGTAGCCGTCGAGTAGTCTACCACAGAACAACGCTGGTGCTTAAATCCACGTTGCAAAAAGACCATATACAGGCGTCATATCGGGGGCAAGGAATCACGTTAACATGTGTAATAGAGCGTGGCAGAAGAGCAAGATAAAAACCAGGCGTCACGCAATGTTAATTGCGCAGCGAGTGTCGTTTAAAGCTTCCCACCCCCTACAATCTGCTCAACCATAATTCTTCATCGTCATCAGTCGCATGCAGCATCCTTACAAATGCCTTACAAATGTGTAGTGGGTACTTGGCTTATCCGCAGAAAGACGAATAATGGCATAATGAGAGCTTCAATAATAATTGTTGGGTTTTAAAGTCCCAAAACCACGATATGATTATGACGTACGCCGTGGAGGTCTCCGGAAATTTCGACCACCTGGGTTTCTTTAACGTGCACCTAAATCTAGGTACACGGGCCTCAAGCATTTTCGCCTCCATCGAAATTGCGGCCGCCGCGGCCGGTATTCGATCCCGAGACCTTCAGGCCAGCAGTCGAGAACCATAACCACTAGACCACCGTGGCGGTTATAATGGGTGCTTCCCTACTTCACAAAAATTACGGTTTGTGGCATAGTGGATAGCTTGAATGTGTACTTGTTTTAGTTGCCCCAAGAGAGTTTAGAACAGTCTCTAGAAAGGTCACTCTTACAGTTTCGCTGCGACTGTGCTGCGCACTACGCTCAGGCCTGGCGTTTTTTTATTTGTTTGTTTGTTTTTCATGGCGACCGGGTTGCCCCGTCTAAGTCACTTAAACGCTTTGTCGCTCGCCCATTCTAATTTACAACACAAAGAGCTCATTTAACTGCTGTTTGTCTGGTATAAAACAGGGCAGAACCAACTTGCCGTTAATGTTGTTAATATTAACGTTTACCACAAGTTCCGTGACGTTTCAGCGAACATTATATAACCAGGTGCTTGATTTGCAAGCATTACCGGTACTGATCGCCCCCCGGGGTAGATTAGCGGCTAAGGTGTTGGACTGCTAAGTTCGACGACGTGGGTTCGACTCCCTGCCACAGCGGCGATTATACGATGGGGGTGAATTGAAGGAAAACCCGTGTGCTTAAATTTATGTCCACCTTTAGGAAGCCCAGGTGGGCAAAAAAATTTGAGTGCCCCATTAAGCCCCGCCCCATATTCGTATCATGGTTTTGGCACGTAACACCCAACCTATTGTTATATTTACCTATATTAATTGCAATTAGGCGCAAGCATAAATGCCCCACTTCTCAAATTGTTCTCGTGGATTGTTTACCCACAAGTGATGTCACTAAAGGCAAAGCCGGAAGAGGAGAAAGACAAAACGATGCAATGTCGCGATGCACGCGCTTGTGAGCCAAGCAAAATAGCGCGGGTAGGCGGAGAGAACATTCGCGTCCGAATTACATTACCTACCATGGTGCCTGGTAGCACAAACACGAACACATCTCACGCGATGACCCCGAACATTTGATTTCCCAATGGTTGGATCATGGTGTAGCGGGTCAACCCCGTTCACGCGCAAGTGTAAATACCCTATTTCTCAAAACGCCGTTCTTGTTGTTGTTGAATCAACTTTATTCTGGTCCAGAGAACACCTCGGGGAGACCCCCATCATGAATTTTGTCATTACCATCTTGATAGACGTAAGGAGACGTTCTACGGGCAATGATCAAGGGGATAAAACCAATTCGCTTGCCTGTCGCCCGCGTTGACGGTGCGTAACGCCAATGTAATTTTTGTTCAGATTTTCCTGTAACAACTCGATCCCCTCTGTAATGCGAAGTGGCCATTACTTGGGTTGAGAAATTTTAATAATTATTATAGATCAATCAATAGCGAAACTGGCTGGCCATTGACAAGTCACAAGCAGATTCCAATGTAAAGCTACGAGTATCCGAGCACAGTGCCATGTTTTAACTTCTGGGGCTTCCCTATTAATTACCTTGCATTCGTGCCTGCTCTGTACATATGTATAGCAGAGCTACCGTGGATGTAATTTGCAAGTGTTATACACAGTAAGAAGGGATCACACATTTCGCTAGGTAACATTTATTTGTGCAAATTAACACTTGTAGTTGAGAAAGACATATAAAGGGAATAAATAAAACGCAAAAATCGAACAACGTCGGTACAGAGCTCTTCGTGCTTCCTAGGAACGTGAGGCGAGGACCAAGCGGCGGGGAGTAATCACCAAGGCAACTGGGGAACACAGCATGGAGGTCACCACCATAACCGCCGCAAGTCTCCTATAAACAAGGGCAAAGCACAAAAGCTCGGACTTGCGCAATCGCGCCTCCAGTGGCACCAACAGATTTTAGCGATTGTCCTGGTCCCGCCGGTATCACAATCGTTCCAGAGGCTAGATGGCCGAAACGTTAACCGGATTTATGGCAGGCGGCTTCGGACTGGGCCTTGGCCGTCCGACAAAGGTGACGGTGTCGGCAAATTCGAAGGCAGCCTGATGCACAGCGCTCGAGTAACGGTGTGGGCAGCTGCGATACAAATATTATCGACGTATTTGGTTGGGTTACAGGTGGCAGCTCGGATGCCGCGGCAACAGACTCGGGCAGGAGCACAGCCGATGATCCTACGCATTCTGGCTTCGATGACAAAAACTCCATCACAGCTGTGGATGAACCACGGTCGCATGAGGAATCCGGGAGTGACTGGAAGTAGCAGCGTGCACATACAGCAGTAGCTGTTCCAGCAGATACGGTAGAATCGAAGGGAGCTCGAGCGGTCACGCTGCACCTCGTTCCAAACCCGGCCAGGAACTGCACGCAAGTAGGCATCGCCCAGTCAAAAGCAAAGCGCATTGCACGAGCTCTCGCGCAGTCAAGAATGGAACAAGGTTTTAATATGACAATGATGATCGCCCTGCACCCATGGCACGTAAGCACAGTCGGGCGTAGGCCAAGAACCGGGTAGCTATACTTTCACTTTAATAGATTAATAATAATAATAATAATAATAATAATATAATAATAATAATAATAATATATAATAATAATAATAATAATAATAATAATAATAATAATTGACATGTCTCGCTTGAAGACAACGACAATGAAGTGCGCGCGCGAGTGCACTGGCGCTGTGGCTCGAGCGTAATTCTGGTGTCGAACGCTAGCCGGTTGTTGACTCCAACGCCTAAGCTGCGCTTCTTAGAGTCTCATGTTTCCTTGTGTAAAATAAATCGTCGTACCGCCACAAGTGGCTGTACAGTGTAACAATAATAATAATAATAATAATTTAACTGAATTTGCAAGATTCTTTGTAACTGAAAAAATATATAAGTTTTTTTGCGTTCTGTGTAATTCTAGTGCAAGTAGTTGACAAGAGGTACTTAAGTTCGTTTGCAAAATTCATGAAGTCCTTCCCAGCATTTACAGTGTCATTAGAACGCTCAATGGGACGCAAATTAGTTTTGATAATAAGCTTGAGCATTTACGCAATCATTATCATCATAAATCACCTTCTCCGACAAAAATTAATTAAAATTCTATTTTGCACCTCAACCATGAATTTACCTTCCCAATAAGCCATGAGCAAAAAAAAAACTCAGTGGAAAAGGAGAAATGCTAGTGTCGCGTCTTAAACAATGGAAAGCACCGTGTAAGCGTTGAACAACGTCGCCGAAGACACTAGAAAAAGAATTGGCATCCGCACATACGCGGTGACCTTCGAGCCTTGAAGCTAGGGCAGGTAGAGAGCTCGTGGGTTGCATCCTACTCAAATCGCAGCAAGTAATTCAACTCATTTAGGCAAGCTACTGCACCAGAAACCGGAATCTGAGGAAGTCGGAGCCGTTCGTGTGGCGCCGTGGCTTAGTTGGTTAAAGCGCCTGTCTATTAAACAGGAGATCGTGAGTTCGAATCTCGCCGGTGCCTCTGCAATTTTCTTTTTTTGTCCATGCGCTCAAACAACAGGGTCTGGCACAACAGCAAGCGGGAAACTTCCCATCGCCAGTATTTTTTTTTTTCAGTAGTGTTCTCACGGTTTCCCTCTCTCTCTCTCTCTCTCTCTCTGTCTGTCTTCATTTTTTTTTCTTTTTTACTGCAATAGCACAGCACTTCCGTCCGTCGCAATCGCTTGACGACAACGACTGTTGTCATCGGCGAGTCTCTTGCTACGATTTTTCACGTCGTCAGGGTACTTCGTCACACCCAGTTTCGACATGGCCAGTGCGTCAAGAAAAATAAACGTTCCGCACGGCTACACTGAGATTTGCACCCATCCCAGCTGAGCAATGTGCTTTTTGGGAGATGAACGCGCATACGACTGAGTTCTCTCGCAGCAAAAATTTAGGGGAATGGGTGCAATGTGTTGTGCATTACACAGACTCAGGTCATTGGCGTACGTACATATATTTTGGAGTCTAGAATGATACAATGCTGTACTAAGCATGGATTACTTCGTGTGCATCACACAAGAATTCTTCTTCACAAGATCGCGACTTGTTTGCATACAGTTTCTCGTTGACGTGGGAGAAGGTGTATTTAGGTTCGTCCACGTGATGAATTGTTGTAACATCATTGTGTTCCGCACATGGATGTTGTAACAGTGTGTAACTGCATAAAAGTGAAGGCATTCCAAAGAAATAAACTGTTGGAAGTTCAGCGCTCTGTGTCCTCTCTTTTGTCCCCTCCTATCGGTTGCGCTGATTTGCACCCATAATCTTGTTGTACCAACACGCCCAATCCTACAGTCTTCGCTTATCCCATTTCAAATTATCTTCATGAATGTTTTTTACAATACTTAACGTAAGTTGATCGGTCTATAGTCCTTGGAGTCTTTTACCTCTACCTTCGTGTATATTAATAAAAAAAATGTCATTTTTCCAACTCGCTGGTACATTTTAAGCTAGGGTGGTCGACAGCTAGGGTGGTCGATAGGGCCACAAATCTGCGTTTTACTCTCTCTTGATCGTCGTCGCTGTTTCCGTCTGCAGTGTAAACCTAAGGCACGGAGCAAGAAGTATTTGAGGAGGAGAAGCTACTCGGCCGCCGCAGCGCGCGAGGGCGGCGTGATAGCGTCATGGAGGAAATGCGGTTTTCGCCGCCGCACGACAGATGACGCTACGGGAGTGTTGCCATCGTTTACATGCTCTTCTGTGGACGCGACGCATAAAAATCGTGATACCGCCTCGTACATTGCAAGATTTCTCATATTTCTGTCTGTAACATCTGCTGGTA
Organism: Rhipicephalus sanguineus; assembly: GCF_013339695.2. Classification (NCBI taxonomy): domain Eukaryota; kingdom Metazoa; phylum Arthropoda; class Arachnida; order Ixodida; family Ixodidae; genus Rhipicephalus; species Rhipicephalus sanguineus. The sequence goes on from NC_051176.1 coordinate 93,824,400, forward strand.
GATGTGACAGACATTTTAGCTGCAGTTATTAATAGATACTGCTCGAATTATAGGCCGTAGAGCGATTGAAACGAGCTGCTAGTTGTGGCTCCTGAGCAGATGACGTCTGCCGCATGCATGGGCCCCTCGCTCCTCGCTCGCATGTTGTGCGCACGTGTGCGTAGGTGGCCCTAGGCGGAAAAGTTCCGAATGCGGGCGAGCAAGCTGTCGCCCATTCCTTCCCGATTTGCAGGCTTCCTGTCTCTTAAGCATGCTCAGTGTCTTCCGCGTTTTTTGCACGCGCTTATCCCGCCGCAACAAAAAAGATAACTTTGCAGATTTAGATTTCCACCAATGCTCCTTGAGAATGGGGCGGAAATGTGCGTATTGAACTGCAACAGTGGGTACATATTCTGCAAGAAGAAGGTAATTACCTTCAATGTTCCTAGTGACCTGGTGAGGTTGGAAGCGTGGGCTCGTGTCATACCAAGGAAAGATCGAGAGTTCACGCCTCGTGTCTACGTTTGAGAGAAGCACTTCTCGAAGAGTAGGTCCCATCATTCGTTGAAAATCTCACAGGGTCCCTTACGACTCGAAGGCAAAAGCCATCTTCTTTTTCTTTAGCCGATGTGTCTGTCCTGCCCCACCCCCGTGCAAAAGCTTTCTACACCTGACGTGGTTTTGCACTGCCTCCAGGATCAGATGCATTGCAAGCTTTCTGCACCTCACCTGATTTTGCACTGCCTCCGTGATCGGCCCATCGATCACGGAGGCAGTGCAAAGCGACCATGTCATGTGATGACGTCACGTCATGTGACCACATGATGACGTCACAAATTCTGGCGGCCTGTGACGCCCTGATAACGTCATGTGGTGACATCATCGCGTGATGACAATTTTTGCATAATTCGTGTTGGCGCCGCCGACGCTGTACGCCGACGCCGACGGTCAATTTTCGCGTTTGATAAGGCATCTAAGGCTTTCGCCATAAAAATTATACCTAACCTACCAAGTTCACGCTATCAAAAATTATAGATTTCGCGTTCTACAAAATATATCACTCAGGTAATTTACTGAAAAATTTGTAACCGGCGCGGGCGCCCAAGAAACACACCCATTCGAGCGTAAAGCGCGAACGGCGAATCGGCGCCGAAGGGCCTCGAACCGGCGAGCTTCGACAGCGAGAGCGACGCGCGCGTTTCTCCTTCTCCGCTAGCAGACTCTCACGACAAAGGGCGCGTCAGTGCTGTGCCCGATACCGTGACTTTATTAGGAAGCCCCAGCGAGCGTAGTGTCGCCTCCTCAAGAATTCTTGCTCTGTGACCTAAGGTCATGAAGTCTGTAGAGTGCCGCAAGCTTCCCAAATATGAAATCTCCCCCAGACTGTTATGCGCCTACTCCTGCAGCTTTTCCGCGGGACATGCCTTGTAAAACCGTTCTAACCTCACCAATAGTTTTACATCGAACTTCAGTGTACGGTTCGACTTTGATTTCGCTCAAGCTTCGATTACTCACTTGCTAACTCTACTGTTCACGATAGAAGTATTCTGTTACCATCACTATGCACTGTAAGAAATCTGTGTAAAAGTACAGACATCTTTACAGACAAAGTCTGTGGACACACAGAAAATTTCTGTTATTCGTCTTTAACAGAAATACGTACCTGAAAAAAACAGAAAATTTCTGTCTTTATAGCCGGCGCTTTACAGACGATTGATCACGTGCCTCTTAGTAATTGAAAAACAGCTATAAAAATACACTTCACCGAGTAATAAATTGCTTATATTTTAGGAAGCAAGCCAACTGTAGCAATTAATTTTGTCTCAAGTAATATGCGCATTCGTACATGTTGCGGTCCTTGCTTTCGGCGCGCTTCGATGCACAGATTCAAATTTCATGCTGCATAGGCCTATAGTTTCTTCTTTGTGGACTGGACCGACTGACGCTCCTCGTTGTTTGCTCGTCGACGGTCTGCTGCCATTGAACCACTGCGCTTTGTTACAGTTCGTCCATCAGGTGAGTGAAAGTTCCCTTGCTGCTCTATGTGATTACTGAACTCTATTCTCTATTACTGAAGTGATATTACTTGATAATGTTGTTGCTATAGCGCTCGATGACAGTGGCTCGCGTAGCCATGCCAGGCCCGAGGCATGATGGCAGTTTGGCGTCCGGGCCATGGGGCGTCGCTACCGTCGAAACGATTGCAGCGAACCTACTACGGGCGGGAAGTGAAGGCCTCAGTAAGCCTAATTAAAATAAAATAACGCGGCCACGGTAGTACACAGTAGTAAATAAAAAGGTGCTTCTGCATTAAACTATAACCAGCCACGAGTATTACAAGGCAAAGTTTTAAAGAAGTTTTGTAAACATGACTGTGCGTGGCTCCGCTAGGTACCGCCGCCATCACGCCTGCGCAGCGCACAAGCAGACGACGCGCAAGCACGAGAGCGCATAGAAACGCAAACTTTACCACCGCAGCGAGGAGCAGCGATGTCGCACCTTTATTGCGGCGTGAAGTGGTGCGATTCCTCGGGGAATGAAGGCGAACACTTCTTCAGAATCCCTGCTGACCACAGGTATTTATACGTTCACTATTATATATTTCCCAAGATGTTCGCAAAGTTCTGATTTGACTGTCGTTGACCGTTATGATTTGAAACTGCTGAATGAACAGCGAATTTTCTTGCTGCCATTCGTTGCTGCAGCTATCTGTTTGAGAAATGGTTACGATAATAAGTTAAAATTAGTGGGCGGGCTGCAGTTTGTGGCTCGACGCGGCGTCACCTCTCAAAAGCGGAGCTGTTTGCTAGTTATGGTTGCTCACGTTAGTATATATGTGCGTGCCTCAGTGCTTGACGTTACCTCTACTATCTCATGAAAGCTAACCAATTCGGGTTACCGTGTCATGCAACCGTGTCTTCAGGGTGTTTTGTTACGTGTTACTTTAACTTATGCGTGCTAGTAACATTAACGGAGTGGGATAGTTGTTGTGCTCGCTGCAGCTGTTTTTTTAAGCGCTTTAATGCGTGCGTATACGTCACGTCCGTGTAGTTTATGGGTGGTGCGCGCAGCCGACGAAAGTATCGCTCGCAAAGTTATTGCGGAGGCCCCAGTAGCGAACTCGGGACACTGCCCTCAGATTCGAATGTGTGCTGCGGTGTTGCACAAGTGAAAACCACCGCGTTCCTCATCTGTGTGTCTGTTTGCACACCGACCGCCTGCTCGGGTTTTTGTCGCCGTAAATTGTCCTCATTCCTTCCCTTCGGCGTACCTTGCCGCGCTGCTCGACGGGGGACCTTGAACCAAGCGTGATACCCACCTGCCCCTTTTCGCTCTCGGGAAGCTCCCGGAAACAGTTTCGCTTATCTCTTCATTACTCCCTCGTGATGCTTCCAACGGGCGAAGGCATGGCCAAGCTCGGTTTTGGATGTTCATGAAACAGGCCGCGCTTATCGCCCGGGGCCACTTTTTTTTTTTCCTAATTTGGACCCATCCCCACCGCCACCCTTTCACTTTTCTGTATTTTTTTTTTCAATGCGCTGTTTGCGCTTAGCGTTTACACACCATAATTCCTCATAAGCTTACAATATCGTTTCGACTCGCAAAAGCAGTGGAAAAACAAGAACTCGATCGAGTTGTGTTTCATATATCAAGTTTGAATTCAGAGAATATTGTCGGGATATATGTAATTATCTGTAATTATAATTTAGTGGAGATTAAAAACAAGCACATTTATTAAGCTTAGTGCCACGCCTTTAAAAGCTTGCAAGTGTGTTTACTCTACCAGCTGTTTTTTCACCGTAGGGTGACTAAGTTCGAGTACTTTAATTGCAGACAACCAGTTTACTGCAAGCGTGTTGCCGTCCCTGCTGCTGAGACTGCCCCCCTAGTGTGGAAGGTAGGTGTACCGAACAAGCATCTGTTTCACCTTTCTGCTTGGAATGAAAGGGTACAGAATATATGGTTGGTGGTGCCACTGTAATACTGCACGAATAGCTTGCAAAAAATAAAAACAAAGAGCGGTACTATTTTGTATTCTACACCTGCACACTCGAGCAGATTGCTCTCTGAAATTAGAACAGTAGGTAGAAATGCCACAGCTGTTTTTCAATTACCAGTGCTATGAGAACAATTGCTGTACGTAAACCTTAAATGCAGGAAATGTACTCTAGGGGAAAAAAATGTTGTTAGCTTGCACTCATAGAGTAGCATTTTGCATGCTTTCCAGTAAGAATGTCTGAGTGCACTGTTTACATGGTATGGATGAACTGATAGCATGCTGCACAAACGCAAAATGAAGAAACAGGGAGATAGAGCAGCGAAAATGGCTTTTGGCATCTCACAGTATAAATAGTTTGTACTCTGTCCTGTTTCCGTCCTTACTCCTCTAGTGTTTGTGGAGCTCTGTATGAGTTCACAACAAACCAACCTCCCTGCAAGAAAACTTTGTTGCGTGGTATAGATATCTTTTCTTTTTCTACATCAATGCATAGACTCAGTGCTTTCTTTGTTGAGCTCATTCCATAGAGATGAAAACACTGAGAAGTTTTCCTCAGGCACATGTGAAAATTGCTCCATAAGTCTGTTGCTCAGTATTCACACGTGCAATGCAAAGTGAGGGTAATAAAATACCTGCTTGCCAGCCTTTTATAGCATATTTATTTCTTTTTCAACAGCCGCTTCGCCAAGCACACCCACAAGAAGGCCCACACCACCGTCACAGGTTTCACCAAGTGATGGTAAGTGCAAAAAGTGAGAGAGAGAATTATTGCAAAGTACGCATCCTGCATCTGCATAAGGAAGTATGGACCAGTAGTCTTGATGTTTTCCTAGTAGATATGGACACCTAAGCCTGTGTAATATTGTCACAACCTATAATGTTGACAAAACCATACATATAGTTCAGGGCCTGCAACCCGTGATTTAGTTCACGCAATTATTTATATTTCAAACATAATGTGGGTGCAGTCGGACCTACATGGTTCACACTGAAAATTGTGCTGTCCGATTTGTTGTGATGAGAGTAGCTCTGCGAGATAGGCCAGCATAATATGATGCCTAATCAAGGTGTGCATTCATGTAAATGTGGCTTATGCAGCCCAGATAGCTATTTATGAGATGAATAATTCAAAATCCCCCGCTTTGTAAATGTCATTGTCTCTGTTCAGCATTTCATGAAATGTTCATTTTTGCAATGCTTTGTGATATTTCCTTAATCATGGATGATTCTTTGAAGATAAAATGCTTGGAATGTACAAATCAATTATGATTCCTGTCTCAGTCGCAGAATACACATTGCTTCCAATGAAAAATGGCATGGCAGCACATAGTAGCCCTGTGATTGCGCCCTGATAGCTTAATCGTGATTTTTTTTCTCTACAAGACTGATGAAAGCCTATACCTTCGCATTCTTCGATGTCTTTTTTTTTCAGCTGAGCCTGGTCCGAGCGGCCTCCAATTTTCCAAGGAGGGCAGCAGCGCGGAGCAGATGCAAGAAACGCCAAAAAAGTGGGCGAAGAAAACGCAGCTCTGTGCACACTCTTCGCACCAAAAAGAAGCTGCTAACACTTCACTCACGAAGTGAAAGGTACCGCAAGGCAGTCGGTCAGATGAAAAAAAGGGACGAGGCGAGGCGAGTAACGCAGCAGGAGGTTTTAAACAAGCTTGAACCGGATTTGTCAAAGGACCTTTTTTGAACTGCTTAAAGCACGAATCAGGCTTGGTACACTCCCAAAATAAAAAAAAAACATTGGTCCAAATGGATGAAACAATTCACTCTCAATTCACGCTTCCTCAGAGAAATGCTTCACTTGCCACATGTGCGGACACTCAGGTGCTGGCTGGCAGACATCACAATGACACCTGGTATCATTCCAGGTGCCATGGATGCAATAGAATCAATCATTAAAGCTTGGCCTCTGCAAGACAAAGCATGCTGTCTTTTATTCGATTAAATAGCCTTGAAAAGACATTTGATGTACGATCAATCAAAAGATATAGTGATTGGCTACACATATGGTGGAAACACAAGGACTTCTCGTGTGGCAAATGCAGCCATTCTAATGGCTGTGTCTGGCATATCTAGAATTTGGATGCAGCCAGTAGTCTTTGCAGTGTCCCGCAATGCAACGTCAGCTCTTGCAATGCACAAGCTGCTATTAGATGTAATTATGCAGCTTGAAAAAAAATGTCTTTTGGTAAAAGTGGTCATCTATGATCAAGGGTCAAACAATGTCAGCCTGTCAAGAATGCTGATCTATTCTCTTCATGAACCATGTTTTACTGTCAACAACTGCAAACTATGCTTCATGTTTGACATCCCACACCTGATAAAATGCACGCGGAATAATTTGAGAAAACACAAGCTCACGATTGGCTCCGAGGTTGTTGACTGGGCGTACATTGAAACCTTTTACAAAAATACTCGCAAATCACGCCTCTAACACACCAACTGAACATCTAAAAAAGAAAGATTGCCAAGGAAGCTCAAAGAGCAACATATCTACAAGATGCCCTTTGCTGACACACGGCCGCTGGATAAAAAGTCCATCCAGCGGCCGTGGCTGACATAAGAGTGAAGTATGCCACACAAGTATTCAGTGAATCTGTCTCTGTGGCACTCCTCACTCTCATTGCCATTCAAGAGCTTCCTCTTGATGCTAAATTTACAGCTCTGTTCACAGAAAGAATGGATAAGATTTTTGACAGCCAGAACAGTTCGACCCTGAAAAATCAGGACGATAAGTTGCGGTATGCAATGATTGATGGGTTGGAACACCGTGCTTCCCTTGAGTCATGCATCAGTTGGATTGCCCAATGGCACTTTGGTAGTCCTCGGGACAAGCAGCCACGCACTGTTAAAGGTTGGCAGATTACAATCAAAGCCTTGTTGTTGCTGTGGACTGATTTAAAAGAGGACTTTGATTTCACTCATCTTTTCACACGTTGATTGCAGCAAGATCCCCTAGAAAACTTTTTTGGAATCATTTGTCAAAAACATGGCTGCAATGAGACACCAAATGTGTACCAATTCGTGGCGGCTCTAAAACATATTTGGATTGGCAAGCTCTTCAAGCTTTCTCAAGGAAACTGTCAGGTGACAACAACTGCTTTCCTCAACAACTTGGAGAGTGCATCTGCATTGTTGTCAACTAGCAGCACACCAACCACAAGCCACAGCACGCAGCAGGCCTCTGATTCATCTGATCTGCAGGCATCTTCACAAGATGCGACCGACATGGTGTATGAAAATGTTGTGTACCATGTCGCTGGTACTCTTGTGAACAGCTTTCTTGAACTGAGGACTAGTGAGTGCATATGTGAGAGAGCACTCCTTGAAGTTGATGGTGGCTCTCTCCATGGACGACACCAATTCTTTGCACTGCTCAAGGAAAGTGGTGTACCCGAGAAACTCCTCGGTTCCATTGCAGTAACCTCTGAATCATGTCTGAATTACATAAAGGAATTAGATTCAACTATTGTGCACATTTTTCCAATGTGTGCAAAAATCTGGTGGAAAGGATGGCAATCCGGCAAGCTATTTTCTGTTCAGTTGGCTGCACTGAGAAATTTCTTAAAATATTCTGCCGCACAAGGCTACATTGGCACATTACATTTGTAAACAAAAACACACAAGAAACAAAGTCAAGGCACAGTGCTGCTGCCAGCAAAAACGTAAAGTAGCAGGCTAAATTTATCCTGTGCCTTTCTAGAACATGATTATGTAAATAGGATTTCTAGTGCAGCCTTCTGCACCCATTTCCTATCCATTTTTTAGATGTGTTGCACTATTTCTTTTTTATGTGTATATGTACGTATTTTTATGTATATATGTATATTTTATGTAGGTATATATTTATATATGTATATTTATAATTCTGCTGTGGTTGTATGTAATGCATTGACTACTTTTGCTCCTGCTGCGTTACTTTTGTATTATACAAGTTTAACCGACTAACTTTTTTTGAAGCCTTGTGTGCCCCTATCAGCATGAGTATTACAACCAGAGGTTCTGGATTGCTTTAGTATTGGGAAATGCCAACACTTCCCAAAATGCACTGGAAAACCCTGCTCGTTCTGCTTTCTTTCTGTTTGCTTGACATGGTTTGGAAGGCAATCAAACGTCCAGCCTCCCAAAAAATGCCAAAATTTATATAATACTGACGACTCGTTTTACACTGAAGCAGTCTTTACAAACAGTAACAGTGTGATTAATTCACAATGAACGTTGCAAAAATAGATTGATTAATAAAAAATGTGGAGGTTTTATGTCCAAAAACCATGATACGAATATGAGGCATGCAGTAGTGGAGCACTTCAGATATTTTGAGCACCTGGCGTTTTTTTAACGTGCACCTAAATCTAGGCAGATGGGCCTCAAGCATATTGCATCCATTGATATGCAGCCGGGATTCAATCCCACCACGTTCGGGCCAGCAGTTGAGCACCGTAACCACTAGACCACTGTGACGGGCCACGAAGTTTGAAGCATGCATGAATTCAGGTGCTCACCAAGTCCAAAAGATTTTCAGCACCCAGGGGCTCTGTCACTTTTCAATTACAAACCTCTGGTCATGACTGTTGTGCCACTGCAAAGAACTGATGGTGTCAGCTATTCACAGGCATAAAAGATACATTGATGAAGTGCTCAGCTCTGTGAGGATTCCAGAGGGGTTTGTGCAGAAGCTGCGACTCGGTTGACATGCATGTTAGTTTGAAATAGAAGCATGCATCCATACTCACTGAAACTATTCACAACGTACTGTTTGTGTAGAGCAACTGTGTTTCTTGTTTAACTAAACTCTGCAAACTCCGACATTCCACTTCCTGAACCAACGAATGACAAGCGATGCAGTTCTAGTTAGTGACACATTATGATGAAACTGTGCAGCGTTCCCCATCTGCAATTTAAGTACTGCTCAGAAAATCTTCTGACATTGTGGTGGATCCAACATGATACCTGGTAGAAAAATAATAGGGAAGCTGCGTTCAACTTTGCACTTTACTCTACTTATTTCTTTGATAAGATGCTTATCTTCGTGTATATTACATGTTACCTTGAGTATTTCGCACCACTTCCAACTTAACTAATGACCTGTGATCATTCCTGTTGTTCACCAGTCACAACCACAATGTTTCCACAAATTTCAAAGGTCACCTCTGCAGCTGAGTCTAGACCATTCTTCGTTGCGTTTTTCTCCCTTTATTACTTGAAAATTAAAGCATCGCGTGTCTTGTTCACATCACGTGAGCTTGCCTGCTACACATTTACCTGGAGGAAAACATGATCAGGGATAGCTGAGCCAAATGGTAGATTTGTCTCACTGCTTTTACAAAATAATATGCTGTAGCACTGCAGCATATTATGACATTGATATACTTATGCTCCATGGGTTCGTCTACATGAGCCAAAGGCTATGACTGTTAGGTGCACTTTCTGTGTACATATATGCAAATGTATGTGTGTGTGTGTATGTGCAAAAGGCAATGACACAACGCAGGGCAATAAAAAAAGTACAAGAAAGGGTGTTTTTCCTATACCCCTTGTTTTCTTCGGCTTGCGTTGCGTCATTATCTTTTGCACAGTATGAACCAACCATTCGAACAACTTGTTTTGTTATGATATATTTCAATGCGCGGGATTGTTTCGCTTCATGCTGTTAGTCATAATCTATACAACTAGTATGTGTACACTTATTTACGCTGATGTAGCACTTCTTTATATGCTTACCCTGCTTATGTGATTGTATTATGCGTTTTCATATCCTATTTATATTGTACGCGTGCTCGATGTACGCATTCCTGTATTCAGGTTCTACCACAGCAGTATTTCGAATCTTTTTCGTTTCCTTTTGTTATTATTACCGATATTATAGCCCAAATATTGCCTAAATGTGCAGCAATTTATGTCTCCTTCAATAAAATGTCATGTGAAGAAAGTTATATGCGCTTTTTGCTTCTCGAGCGAGCGCCGAAAGCGGCTGCTATGCAGCTGCGACAGCGCCGCTCGCCACCATTCGCCATGCTACCACAGAGGCTACAACGAAGCAGAAAAACAACTACACACATTACGTACGTATATCGGCAATAAAGAGAGAAGACAGTGCAGTAGCAATTAGTGCGCAAAGGCTCGAACCGACGTCGCGGCCGCGGGGCCGGCGGCACCACGAGCGAGGAAGCGACCGTAAACGGGCGCGGCCATATTGGATTTTTTCCTTTCGGATTGGCTCGCCTCCAGCAGAAATCCAAAATCCAGTCAATTACCGCCCATCCCAGGAACCGCCACCGTCGCCGGAAGCGGAAAAACGTCCCCATTGGCCCTATGGGTATGTCACTCCACTGGCCATGCACAGTTAGCAACGTTTTTTGAACGAATGGTTCTGGAAACGTTGATTGCTAGTGCACGTCGTATTTAGCTGTGCTGATGCGCTTAGCCGTGCGGCAGGAGGTGTAAGCAGAGCAGTGCTGCCATTTCAAATGTACCAAGCGGCTGCCGCGGTCTGCGCAGTGTGCTTCGTTGTTACCGCGCAGAGCGTACTATCGTGCACGCGATTGCGAGAGATTGCGTCGCACTGCAATATGTTCGACCGTTGTCTCCTCTGTGATCCGCTAGTTTAGGCGCACCAAAGCGGGTGCTCCGCTGATGTTGCGATCTAAGAATGTGTTTGTGTAATGTGGCGTTGGCGGAGCAGTCCCATTTATGCGGATCGTGTGCGTCCTTAGCTTGCTATGATGCGTGATTTCTTGTTCTGCTTTGCCAGCGTAATCGCCTCGTTATAAAGGGCCCTTTATAGTCCAGCGCAGCGTTCGCGTCAACCAGCAGACGTTGGCGGCGCCAGGTTCGTTGGTTCGTCACGTTACGTTGACGCGAAAACCGAGCACTCATACTCCCACTTGCGCGCCCCGCCGGCCGCGCTACGTCGACTTGACGCATACGCAGTTGAGCACGCCCGGCGTCCCTTCGTAACGAAGAACGAAGGAACGCAGACACCGTGCAGTCAGGGTCTTTGGGTACACTGTTCTTTGGGTAACGTCGCCGGCGCGGATTGCAGCATGTCGCATCTCGCGCCGGCTGCAGCAGGGGCGCGGCGCGCCACGGACGCCGGACGCGCGGTCGCGCCGGCCTTTGTGCTGTATACGTTTGAATAGCGTAGCGTCGCTATGCCGAGCGTGCGCACGCGTCGACGTTACGTCGAACTATAGAGGGTCTTTGACACCGCAGCGCTAATGTGTCTGCCTTAGTGAATTGTATCGCTCGAGATTCTGTTCAATAATATAATCACTTAAAAAGTGACGCGACGCAGTGTCCCTTTTGAGCAACGCCTCAACCCGTTTCATATTACCGCAACGATTCTGTGCCCTCTACATGAACAGCACTTATCGAAAAAATGCAGTCGAACACGCATATATCGAACCACACGAATTGTTGTGCCTGTGAAACAGAGGTAGAATTCCATGCAAATATCTTGGGTTTGTGCACGCAAATATAGTGCTCCTCTTCGCTGCACATCTGATATATCGAACGCGACGCCACGCCCAAGGCCTCAAAGTGGACTGCACCACACGTGCAGGAAATCCGCGCACGCGTAGCGTAGTGTGTGTAGCGCCTGTCTTTTGTTCCTCTCCTTTTTTCTGCTTCCTTTCCTTTTTTTTTTTTTTTGAACTTTGCGTTACTACAAGATATGTATGCGTGGCGACATATAAGTTATTTTCAGTGCCACAGTCTGATAGTGTCTTTCCTCACTTCTGGCTCACTGGCTTCTTCGTTGACTGGCCGACCCACACACCTCTGCGCGCTTATTGGTTCGCGCCTTGGTTCGGGAGAGTTGGACATGACTCATCTGTTCACAGTGCAGCAGCGGCTGGGTAAAGATGTTGAGCCAGTTCGGCGTCGTCGGTAGACGCAACGGTGAAAGCAGTGTCGTTTGAGACGGCGTCACGGGGGCATAAGGTTCTCGAACTTTCGACGCTATGCACAAGCGGCTTTGTTCGAAGCCCGCTGGCTGTTCTTGTACGCATTCCTCCGGCGTTGGGGAAGGGTGGGTGCTTTGAAGAAGTGGCTGCCTTTGATGAATTCTCGTTCCGTTGAACGTATCGGCGCCGTGATTTGACGCTGGATCTGGAATGTGGTGTAAGCGCTTACTTGTTCGAAACACGCTGGCTGTTCTTGCACGCGTTTCTCTGGCATGGGGGGAGGGTGGGTGCTTTGAAGAGGAGGCTTTTGATGAATTTGCACTCCGTCGAAAGTATCGGCGCTGTGATTTGACGCTGTATCTGGAATGTGGTGTAAGTGCTTACTCGTTCGAAATACGCTGGCTATTCTTGCACGCGTTTCTCTGGCATAGGGGGAGGGTGGGTGCTTTGAAGAGGAGGCGGCTTTTGATGAATTTGCGCTCCGTCGTAGGTATCGGCGCTGTGACTTGACGCTGGATCTGGAATGTGGTGTAAGTGCTTACTTGTTCGAAACACGGTGGTTGTTCTCGCACGCGTTTAGCTGGCGTGGGGGTAGGGTGGGTGCTTTGAAGAAGTGGCGGTTTTTGATGAATTCGCGCTCCGTCGAAGGTATCGGCGCCGTGATTTGGCGCTGGATTTTGAGTGTGGTGTAAGCGCTTGCTTGTGACTACAGGGCATGTCTTTCTCGGCACAAAACTGGCCTTTTTTTTATTCAGCACTACTTCCTTCTTGCGCATTTCACGTGTGCTGCCAGTTGAGCCCCGTCGACCTGTTCGGCTTTTTGCGCATCAAATAAATCATTTATCACCGTCGTGTGCCTGTCGACGTTGCTGCTTTTGGATGCGCCAGTCGGTAATCTCCCGTCTTTCTGCAAATTTAGATATTTGTCAGACACGTGCTATGTTTTTATTATGAGCACAATTTCGAATATCGAATTATTTATACATCGAACTATTTCACAATCTCCATCGAATTCGATATATCCGGGCTCGATTGTACACCGAAAATAGAGCGAACCATCGCAGGTGCAGACCAGCATTTTCAGAATGCGTCATTTCACTTCCACTTAGGGCAAGAGATTCGGGGCTAATACAGCCTGAAAATCACTTGTTGATTTTTTATCTTCTTTCTTGCATTGTGCTTTTTGTTAAGCATCGTTCGGGCGCTCAAAGTGTTTGAGAGTACGCAGTGTTAAAATACGTGCAAACATCCAGCTTAACAAATTGTTTAAAAGGGTATGAGCTTGAGCTTGTTGGTTTGGCTTCAGAACAGGGAACAGCGCGGGCAAACGGGACAAGAAAGTCCTATCAGCCTTTCTTGTCCCGTTTGCCCGCGCGGTTTCCTGTTATTAACAAATTCTATTTTACCTCGTGTCTACTTATTCGATCAATGCTCTTTTTTTTATTCAAGGATACCACCTGTGATGATGACATTGAGGAAATGCCAAGTTGGCATTTCATATTTGCTAAAGGTATGTTATTCTCCCCTTCTAAATATAGTAAATCTTGAACCCAAATTTTCAACTTCCAGGTGGTGGTTTCCTGACAGGGAAGTCCTTCACACCTTGCATTGACAACGTTCCTCTCATGCAAGCATCCAGTCCTAGAGAGGCGTTCAAGATATTATTCCTGGCACACTTTGCGTCAACTTTGCCCACCCAAAAGAGGCAAGTCTTATCCTGGAGTTCACTCATAGGTGAGATTGAAACTAAATCTTGGACACAATACTTTGGCCAATAATTTTAGCTTTCCGGTAACATTAAAAAAATGTGTGGTATATTGCTCACATAGAATACCTTTATTTATTGAGATGGCCTCATTTAGGTAACCTGAAAAGAAAGCGTTTTGAAACAAAAGTACTAAAACTAAACCATAATGCCTTCAATGAGAAGCTACCTGTTTTATGGTATACTGCTCGCGAGTATCCACAAGCAAACTGGCTGTCAGTACTTAGACATTAGGAGGTCCAGATTCTAATTTTAGTGTTATAAAGGTTAGGAGTTTCATTTTAGACTTATGTGGCAATATTGTATTTAAAGTGATGGTAATTTAAGTTGAGATGGATGCATGCAGAAAAGCATATTCTTAATGAAGAGCAAGTAGGTGCCTTTGTAGTTACACTGTATCTAAGAATATTTAGGTTCTTGTGCACTGCTAAACGAAATTGCCTCTTCTTTTTAGGTCAATTGCCAATGTCAGTCCCGGAAAGGGCGCAACGACTGACCATACACGTGGGAAACAGCACAACCTGAACCCGAAAGTGCCGTCATTGAGTAGCTCCCTGAAGGACTTGACGTTCAAACATATGTGCCGGCCAACTCGAACAATATCCCCGAGAGATTCCTGAATCTGGACCCCTTGTGATACTGGGGGCATAGTGAACGAAACGGGAATTGTACAACTAACAGACAAAAAAGCCAAGGCAAGTACAGGGGATGTTATTTGTAGTCATTACGAAGTAAATGTGAAGAAAGCAAAGTGGATGAAAAGAGAACATCGCGCTGGCAGGGACCGAACCTGCGACCTTCAAATAACGCATAGTGGCCGCTTGTGATAGTGTGGGCATCTCTCGTATTTCAAGATGCACATGTTGGCAACTGCCTGAACTTTTATGTTCCATGTCAATAAACTTGTTCGCATTTCACTCTATGGTGTACTGAATTAACGAATTTGTGAGAGAGGATGCGTGCTATAAAGGGGACAATGCAGATGCAAAAAATCGTGGTGCTTTCTGTCTGAGATTTTCTGTTCTTGCATCACATACATTTAATATTGCATAACCTTCAAATTGCCTAATTTTCGTCAAGTGACGTTGCTGCCATGAGAAAGAATAAAATTTCAGAATTTCTTGTTACTTAAAGCAGAGAGCCCTTTTTAATTACGGAAACTTCATGTACTGAACGAATGAAAAAAAAATACTTGTCCAATCACAGGATTTCTGTACTAAAAAACCAAGAGTAGTAAAATTACAGAAATTCGCTGTTAGTGCGAACCGAAAATCTATGTCAAGGTACAAAAGTTTTCTGTTACTGCCAACAGAAAAGACATTCGAAATTACAGAAATTTACTGTTGCTGAGAACAAAAAAATACATGTAATATTACAGACATTTTCTGTTACTAAAAACGGAAAAAGCGATGGAAATTACAGAAATTTTCTGTTAGCAGGAACAGAAGAAACATGTAAAATTACAAAAACATAAAAACAGAAAACAGAAAGAGAACAGAAATTTTCTGGCAGGCCAGCTGCCAGACAATTTCTGTTTTTTTCAAGAAAAATTTTTTACAGTGTGCGCTTGAAGTTGCTAATATATAGTTTTACTTGGGCGTCCAAAGCCGCGTGGCGTATGCAGGCCGACAGCAGTTTCCAATGGCTGCCTTCGTACGCAGAGCTGCGTGAAGCTCTCGTTTACCCTTCCCCTCTTTAACTTTCAATGCATCCATTTCGGTCATTTCTACATAGTTTCCTTTGAGCTGCCTTTGAACTGCAGCTTCTATCGCTTTGACATATCACTTACGTATGTCACTAAGTTTACACTTGATGACCAGCTTTCGCAGTTCAGCAAATTATACATCTCTCGAGGTAGTTACTCTCGTCTGTTTTCGTTCATAGCCGACAGTTATTTAGAGCGACCGAATGGGCACCAAGAGATGGGAAACACGTCAGAGGTAAGTGGGTGATGAAATCAAGAAATTTGCTGGCATATCAAAATGAAATGAGCTCCAGCAGGACTGGGCCAACTGGAGATCAATAGGAGATGTCATCGCAGAGATATTGGCAGAGAGCAAACGTGAGCGACGAAGATGACCTGCCTTCACGCGGAAGAAAATGAAACTACAGCCGTAACGCCGGGCAGGCCATTGACGTCGCAACAACACAACCCTCGTGATTACTTCAGCCTATGTTTTCGGTATTTAGGTACTATCAGGAATAATATTTCAACCTATTAAAATGAAATTAGCTACCCGATTCTTGGCCTACCCCTTATTGTGGTTGCGTGCCACTTTTTTGTGCAAACATCATCATCGTTGCCATCCGAATGTCACGTTCCATTCTTTTCGGCACGAGACCTCGTGAAACGTCTTTGGCTTCTGACTGGACGATGGCATCTTGCGTGCCCTTTCTGCCCGGATTTGGAACGAGGTCCACAAGCACTTCTCCAACAGCCTTGGGCTTCGACGTATCCGCTGGAGGTCCATCTGTTCTGTGCTCTCACTGGTCCTTCAGGTCACTCCTGGATTGCTTGCGCCACCGTGGTTCGTCCACGTCTGCGATGGAGACTCCATACGCTGCCATCGCCAGACTTTTCGTCATCCGAGCTAGAATGCGTAGCATCCCCGGCCGTACTGCAGCCAGAGCCTCTTGCCGCAACATCCGAGAAGCCACCTGCAACCCAGCCAAGGACACCGGTAATATTTGTCCGTATGGAGCGGCCCACACCGTTCTTCGAGCGCTGTGCATCAGGCCACCTTCGGCTTCGAGCTTCCCGACACCGCCACCTGTGCATGGCTGCAAAGACCCAGCACGAAGCCGCCTGCTGCAAAATTTGTGGAAGCTTCTACCATCAACCTTCCAGAACGGTTGTGGCAGCAGCGTGAGCGCCACCATCGCCAGCAATAGCTGTTGTTGCTGAGGCATGAAGGCGAGCGTCGAGGCAACTGTGCTGTGCCCGTGTTTATAGGAGACTTGCGCCGGTTGCCGTGATGACTGCCGTGTGGTCAGGTCCATGCCATCGGAGGCTACTACGCCCAGTTTCGTCCCCGCTTTGTGTTCATAGCGAGGATGAGCAATTTTCTAGCGATGTCGCTTTAACTCTTTGTTTTATTGATTGCTTTCAGATTTCTTTCATAACCCTAATTATCAATTGGACAAATAAATGTTATCTAACGAAACCTGTTGATCCCATTTTTGTTAAAATAACATCCGCCAATATCGTCTAATCCCAGATGTGGTATACATAAGCACAGCGCACGTACAAGTAAACGCGAAATAAATAGGACGCCCGAGTATTAAAACTACGGCAACGGGAGTCGCATCCTCGTAGTTTTACATTTAAAAGTGCCTGCGGCTTGTGAGTGGCGAAACATCGTCGGTTGTTATTTATTTATTTATTTATTTATTTATTTATTTATTTATTTATTTATTTATTTATTTATTTATTTATTCATTGCACCCTCAGGGTGACTCCTGGGAATTGGCTACGTCACATGCAGTTTATAAATTTGATGACGTTTATAAGGAGCGCTGTTTACCACCTCAGGAAGAGTGTAACAATGTGCACAGCACGTTTCAATCCTCTCAACTAACGCACTGAGCGTGACGTACCTGTATATTCGTTCGCAAGAGAATATGTTCGTAAGAGAATACTTTAGCCAATCCTGATGATGTATACATGATTGGCGAGGCCGGCAGACCAATGGTAAAAGACACGTACGATAGAAAATATTTTCGAATTCGCGTCCTCTTGCCTAACCAGAAAAAAAAGAGGCTTTATTTGTTTGCTTACGGCTACCTTCACATTGCAAATGTCCTGTCAATACTAAATTCCGCGTAAACAAGCTGTCATCTGGCGAAGAATAACTCTAATGCGATGCACTCAACGCAATCATCGTGTAGCATAATATTCCTCCATTCTGAACTCCGAAATCTATGTACAGGTCCCGCTGATCTCGTAGTCTCTGTGCGGCACAACACTTTGCCCCTACTGTCCAATATTGTTATGGAGAGAGAACTACGGGGCTAGGGCGTTCGGTTCGCAAACGCACGCTGCCCAAATATCTTGGATGCCATTTTCAGTGGAGCGCCGGAGAAAGCATTTTTTTCTATCCGCTCTGGCAATTGCAAAAAACTTGGTGTGACGAGGTGCGCTGACGACAACAAAAATCGTAGTATATAGTCGAGTCGTTAATGAGGACAACGCTCGTCGTCAACCGAATGCGATGCATATACGGACACCATGACAAAGGGCAAACACAATTTCGAGCACATGACAGCAGTAGCAGTAAAGACAAAAAAAAAGAAAAGCAACGCGAAAAAACCACTCACGGACAAAAAAACACAAGAATCAAAGGTCATCAAAACTTTACCATTTGCTGTACTTCGGCTCCTGGAATATTAGCGCAGTAACCGCAAATATAGATTACTAGAAAAATCAATTCGAACTCACGAGCTCCTGTTTACTAGACAGGCTCTCTAACCAACTAAGTCACGGCGCCGCAGCTAACCACGGTTCCGACTCCCTCGGATTCTGATATCTGGTGCTGTACTGCGCTCAAATGAACGACCCAATTCCTTAAGACCTGATCACGTTGCAGCATACCCGCTTTCAATTTCACACTCCGCAAACTGGCGCTGAGTGCTCACAACTGGAATGGGGGGAGAGGGATTAGCATCTGGGATCCGGGCATGCCCACGCATGTGTTATGAAGTGAATTTTAACGCCGCCCCTGGTTAAAACAAGTACAAATGTAAAAGACGGGATTAGAAGGACAGAGGGAGACAGAAAGAGCGCAAAAAAACGCCTGAAGGCTGAGCATGTATCACTAAAGCATCTGTCTGTCGCAGAAAGAATTGTGATATCTAGAGGAGCCCGTGTTATCATGCCAGGAAGTTATATCACGCTTTATTATTAAATGTGAAGCATTTGTTAGCGAACCCAAGGCACTTTGAGCGTTTCTATCTACGTATCACGTTGCACCTACGGCGCACGTTGCAAAGCACTCCGAGTTTTCCCCTAAGTGTGAAACAGCCTGTACATGAGGTCTGAGATTGGTACTGCATGGGAACTCTTCAGTACAAAATGGCGAGGAGTTCGCGAGCAAACAGCGTCACTGGTTCGAAGGATGCGAGCATTGGAACGATGGTAACAGGTTTGAATCTTCGACCATCGCTTATGAAAACGTATCCGTACATGAAATTATCACGACGGCGGGTAATCAAGGCCCGCTCCCATGTTTAAGGTTTCGCCAATGGGGGCCCATTTGGCAAAGAACAACGTCGGTACCATGCATGGAGTCATTTCTGTGAAAAAAAGAATGCGGGAAGCTCGCACTAGCTCGCGCGAAGCTTTGCACGAAGCACATGCCCCTCGCCGCTAGTACTCCCCGTCGCCGACACGTCTAGCTTCAAGATGCGCGGCTTCCTCTGCGGGAGTACGCATCTTCTTAGGACGTCCCATGACTGTCTGGGCATGATCGGGCGCAGCCAGGCTATGCACTGCAGAGCGTAGGTTGCGCGCGATGTCTCCGTCGGTAGGCGTGGCTTAGCTACTGCGCATGCGCGGCTTCGCCAGGTGGTGCGGTATTTGGTCGCTAGACGACGCGATGCTTGCTTTCTCTTTCCTTCTGTTTTTGTCTCTCTCTAATTCTCTCTCTTTCAGTGCTATGGTTTACTCTCTCCCCTCCTCCTCACCATCAAATCTCCCCTCCTCACGCTCACTTCTTTTTCCCACCCACTCGCTAGACTATACTATAGAAGGCTATGGTATGCTCTGCTGGCGTGCCTGGATAGCCGAGTGGTTAGGACGCTCACCTTTGGATCGAGAGTACGCGGGTTGAAATCCCGGCTCGTGAAGAATTTTTTTCGGCAAGAATTCCTCTCTTTCTCTTTCTTGATATCTTTTTTTCTTGCTGTCTCTCTGTTTCTTTCTCTCTCCCTCTCTATGTACTCGTTCTCTCACCCTTCAGGGTTGTTACAGACCACGCCGGAGAAATCGGCGCATGTGTTCTGAGAGCGAAGCAGTAGATGAAGAGGACGAAGAGGACGAAGAGAGCGCGTGCCGGTTCATGATGATGATAGTTCTGGGTCACAACAGACATTTCGCGCCGGGCTAGGCCAGGTTCACGTTTAAGAGAGCGGCCACCTTAGCGACGTCTTTGATCGGCAGTTGTAGGAATAATCTATGTTTAACCTGACGAATTCCATATTGCAAGCACGAACCATCTCCACTATGAAAACAAGAGGGAACATAACGCAAATCATGCAGGTGCAAAGTGGTGCGGCACAGTATATGTGTTCAGAGAACGAAGGAATCCATGACGTTTGTGGCATTTTTTTTTTATCTTCATCACCCTGACGTATTTCTGTAACTGGCTGTGTAAATCACAAGGCCGACTTTTTTAAACGAAAGTGTTTTATGCCGGGGTCCACCAAGACTTCAGTGACGTATTTCTGTCACAGAAATGACGTAGAAAAAATGCACACGATCAGATGGCAAAGCAAAAACATGGTTGATTCCTCCGTCATAGGAATCGGTACAACGCGAAAGTAAAACGTGTCTTTACTGAAGTAGTTGAATGTTTACTGTACATTGATATAAGAGAGCTTGCACAATGTCTATTGGTGTTTGGCAGCTATAACACTGTTTACCGTGGATGTACCCACGTTGACCTTTGGTGGCACTTGTCCATCCCGACGAATAACGTCCACGATCCATGGTTAAACAAACCTTTGTGGCAGCTGTAGTAGTTAACGATGAGAGCGCAATCACAGACAGCGGTGTGACAGCCAGAAGAGCGTCGCTGATTGGACGCAGAATTTGGGCTAAGGCCGCCATCCCGCCGCAAGAGTTATTGAACACCACAGCGGGACTTGAGGGAAACGCAACGCGCGCCCGGCCGCGATTTCTCTCGGGGCGAGCGTAAGCGGGGAAAGCGGTGTTACAGCCAGGCAAGGCAGGCACGCGTCGCAAAGCTATTTTTGGTATGGATGGATGCTATGAGCGAGACCGACGCTTGGGGTAAGGTTGCCACCTCACGGTGTGTTAAGGCGTTGACAAAACTGCACTTCTATTGCAAACCCGCCGAATGGGACGGACGCGTAGCAACGACACGTGTCAGGAGCTAATCGCGGAGGCCACGGTCATGATGCATTGCTTCACTTTACAACCATTGATCATCGACGTTAGTGGTCAGGACGGAGATGTGCCATCAAACGTCAACGTGGGTGCGTCCACGGTGAACAGTTCTACAGCTGCCAAACACCAATAGACATTGCGCAAGCTCTCTTATATCAATGTACAGTAAACATTCAACTACTTCTGTAAAGACACGTTTTACTTTCGTGTTGTACCGATTCCTATGACGGAGGAATCAACAACCATGTTTTTTTCTTCGCATCTCTGCAACAATTTCTGCCACCGTACCGAACATTATTTAGTTACTTGTGACGTGTCACCATGATGACGATTCATGAATAAAACATTTATTAACAAATTCTGTACGGATGCCATACCAAAGGAGAAGAGGCCAAGCGCCATCGTAAACATTTTCCGAAACTGATGTGTATGTTCATGCCAGTTCCTAAATGACAACAACAACAACTACTACTACAACTACAATAATAATCAATAAATCAATCAATCAATCAATCAATCAATCAATCAATGATTTATTTAACGTGCCCAGGAACAACCGTAAGGTCTTTGTGCTGGCGCACGCAAAAAAAAACACAATAAAAATAAACAATACAATACAGACAGTTTTCAGAAATAAAAAGGGCAAAAACACGTAGACAAAGAGAAATGAACACAAAAGGGGAGGAGTAAAATAAGACAACACGAGAAATATTGACGGGGCATAAAAAATTAGATTGCATATATACAACTATGTGGAAAGACTGAGAAGGGAAGACTTTGTACATTGTGCCACACTATGTCAAAACAGTGCAAAGCTCGGATAAAAACAATGATTGTGGGCTATGAAAAACGTCAAGATCAAGAAAATTAACATTATAGAGACTTTTTATTCTGTGAACGGTAGAGTGTTGGAAGAAGCAGGCGGGTACATGAAACGGTCTGTTCTCTCTGGTTAACTTACGCGGAATTCGAAAATTTACACAATTGAGAAGTACAGGGCAGGATATGATTCCGTGGACTAGCTTGTAAAGAAATAAGAGATCAGAGCGATTTCATCGGCAGTGAAGTGATGGCAGTGATAATAATTCAGCAGTACTTGAACGAGATCCAGAGTCATTTTTAGCAAAGCGATGGTTATATATGCTGAGGAATTTTTTCTGGACTCGTTCAATGGTGTTACCGCTGGATTGAGCAATGCCATTCCATATCACAGACGCATACTCAAGTTGCGGAAGACATATTGCCGTGTACAATTTGTGTAGGGCCATGGGAGACCTGAATTCTCGAGATATTCTACAAACACATCCGAGAGAACGAAGGCCCCGCATAGCAGCACGCTTAACGTGAGAAGAAAAGTTTAACGCGCTGTCAACAACAACACCAAGATCACTGATTTCATAAACCTTGCATAACGGCACAGAATTGACAGAGTATTGAAATGACACGCTAGATGTTTTGCGAGTGATAGACATGAATTTTGTCATCGAGGTATTCAGAGAAAGGTTATTACCGTCGCACCATTCGGAAAAGGAACGCAAGTCTGACTGCAGCAAGCGACAGTCGTTAACTGAATGAATTTCCTTAAAAATCTTGATGTCATCGGCATACAAGAGGAAAGAAGAATTACGAATGGCAAAAGAAACATCATTAACGTAAATTAAAAATAGGAGTGGGCCTAATACCGACCCTTGAGGGACCCCACTAGTCACTTTATACAAAGAAGACGTTTGGCCATTTACGGCAACATAACAATATCTATTGAGCAGATAGCTCTGCAGGAGATTCACAACTGACAAGTCAACATCAAAGTGCGCAAGTTTAACCATAATCAGCGTGTGGCTGACTACGTCAAAAGCCTTGCTCAGGTCACAGTTAATTACGTCAACCTGTCCTCTCTGAGAAATAGGTGTGGAGATCTGCGTCGTGAAACTAGCAAGATTTGTGGTAGTTGAGCGGCCAGCGAGAAAACCATGTTGATTAGGAATCAATGAGTTTTTCACACTAAAAGACAATATGTCGTGAAGAGCCAGCTCGAAGATCTTTGATGTGGCACATAGTAGAGAAATCGGGCGATAATTAGAAGCATCTGTTTTAGAGCCAGACTTAAATACTGGAAAAACACGAGCAGTTTTCCACATGCTTGGAAATGTGGAAGTGTCCAGGCAGTTATTAAATATCGTAGCTAGTACTGGGACAAATATACTATCATTAGCTTTTAGTATGGCGGAGGGGATGCCATCTGGCCCACATGATAAGGATGGTTTTAAGCGCTTAATGCATTCGCAGATAAGATTTTCATCCAGCGACAAAGCACTGGATGAGCTAACCGCCTTGGGCTGTTGTCTGATATCAGTGCTAGAGTCTCAGGCCTTATAAACGGATGAGAAATGCGTGGCAAAACAGTCAGCGACGGCATGCACTTCTACCCCATTTGAGTCCAGTAGTCTGAAGGACTCTCCGCTTTTGCTGGACCGTTTACGTACATACTTCCAAAACTCAGCCGGCCTGTCAGAGGCGCTTTTTCTAAGAATTCAATATACGAACTATGATCCCGTTTATATAGGCGTTTAGAGAGAGTTCGAAGGAAGCTGAACTCTTCCTTCCACTCGCTGGATGGAGAACATTTAGATTTCCTGTGTGCGTGATCTTTATGCTTCAGTGCACTGATAAGTTCAGATGAGAACCAGTGGGGATATTTACGTTGTTTAGGTGTATATTGGGGAATAAAATTACGCATGCTGCTCAGTACAAGCTCCGTAAACCGATCAACCTGCTCATCAACATTTGGTTTGTCAGTAACCTGTGACCACTCAACGGTAGACAAGTGATGATAGAGGCCCGTGTAATCACCTCGCTTGAAGGCAAATCTCGGAGATTTGTTTACGTAACTGCTGAAGCTCGTTGTTTCGGCTGATGCGGATAATCTTACGTTAAGTGGTGGGTGGAATTTTTCCGGACGTACAAGAGAGATGTCGGAGCGGGAAACTTCAAGGGGTTGATCGTTTGACACACACAGGTCTAAGACGTTGCCACTGGAATTGACGACTGAGTTATGTTGCAGTAGGGAATTAAACGCCAGAAAGTCCAAGAGCAGGCTGCACTTTTTCTCTATGAAATGATTGTAATGAGAAAAAGTAAGCGTGCTCCAGTCAATTCCAGGTGCATTGAAATCCCGAAGAACAATAATTCTGTGCCCACTATGAGAAGATACCACAAGTTCAATGGAAGACATGACATCATGAAACGAGGCAGGGGACATGCTGGGCGGTAAATAGAAACATCCAATCAACAATTTTTCACTGCGCTCAAGGTTGGTTTCTAGCCAAATGGATTCTTCGATAGTTTCTAGGTCTTTCCGTCTAACGGATTTCAGTGAATTGTCAATGGCAATCAGCACGCCACCGCCTTTCTGCTTGCTTTCACTGAAATCTCGGTCACTGCGGAAGGTGGTGTAGGTCGGGGTAAAAAAGTCAGATGAGGGAATTTCAGCGCCTAGCCAGGTTTCAGAAATAGCAATAATAGGAAAAGAAGACGAAAGAACATTAGAGAAAAACTCTCGTGTCTTGGTACGTAGACCACGAGCATTTTGGTAGAATATGTCTACGTTACACGGCACTTTCGATTCCAGTCACTTGCTCAGAGGGATGAAGCATGTCATCGCGCAGCTCCCCACGAAATGGCTTAGAGGCATCCGAGGGGCCACATCGAAGGGTCATTCAGGCGTTGTAGTGTTTCATTGTCGACTTCGATGTAGAACGAAGAATAGGACTGAAATTTGGTTTGATGTCGCCGGCAGGAAATGGGAGACAGATCGAATGAAGCAATATGTTTTTTGATGTCAGCAACAGTGGTGTCCGGGCTCAGCTAATAATAATATTATTATTATTATTATTATTATTATTATTATTATTATTATTATTATTATTATTATTAATAGTAATATTAATAATAATAATAATAATAATAATAATAATAATAATAATAATAATAATAATAATATCACAGAGCAACCATAATGAAGACAACAGTGAGTGTATGATGGCGACGACGACAACTACGCGCTTCCACAACAAGACATAAATAAAAACAAGAGCACTGCGACAATAACAAGGTTCGCTCAGAAAGCAATACTAAGTAGAATTAATACGTACGAACACGTTACGGTATCTTATTTAGATAAATATTATTAGAAATAAGTACATTCTTAAGCAAGCAAGCAAACAAACAACTTTATTGTGGTACTGAGTAGCTAGGCAGGGGGGCCTACTAGGTAGGTCCCTACCCAGCCGTTGGCTAGTCCCATGAAGAAAGTAAAATAAATATGGGCAGGTGTAGATTTCAAATAGAAATAGGTACTGGCCGACAGGAACGTGGGTGACGAAGACAATGTTCCTTCACGAGATAGAAAAAGACGATGTCTCCTACTGCAACGCCTTGTCATGTTTGACGGCGGAATAGCACAGCACTCTTACTTACTTTATTCTGTGCTTATAAGTATTTAATTGTTATTATAAATAATTTTCCAAGCTATCAAAGTGAAAGTATTGCTACCCGCCTCTTCGCCTGCGCCCAAATGTGGGTGCGTGTCATGGTGTCTGTCATCATCGTCATTATCTCTTAACGCCGTGTTCCATTCTCTTCGGCACGAGACCTCACGCAACGTGTTTCGTTTGTGACGACCACGGGAGCTGTCCTGGACCCGGCCGTATCCTCAGGAACTACCGCTGCCCTATGTGAACGCTGGACCTACCTGTCACACGCGGAATTCTTATGCCACCGTGGTTCGTCGATAGTTGTGAGGAAAACTGGCACGTTGCCATCCCCAGAGGTTTCGCCATCGAAACCAGAATGCCTCGGAACTTCGGCCGTACTGCAGCCCGAGTCTTTTGCCGCAATAGCCGAGCAGCCACGTGTAACCCCACCAACGACAACGGTAATCTTTGTCATGGAGCTGCCCACGCCGTTACACGACCACTGTGCACCAGGTCAGTGTGCTCTTCGAGCTTCCCAACACCGCCCATGTGCGTGACTGCAAATACCAAGCCCTAAGCCACGTTTCGTAAAAATGGTTCATGCGTCAGCCATCAAGCTCCGGAAAGATTGTCGGCAGCAGCATGAGCAACAGCATCGCTCGGAGTCACAGTGTTGCAGGGGCACACTAGCGGGCGTCCAGGCAATCGTGCTTTGCACATGTCCTTGCGCCGGTTCCAGTGATGACTTTCGTGCTGTCAGGTCCATACGCATCGGACGCTACGTCTCGCAGTTTGGTTCTCGCCTTGTGTGCTTTGAGAGGAAGAACAATTTTCTGCAGATGCAGCTTTATCTTTGTGTTTTAGTTGTTGCTTTCAGATTTCTTTCGTAGTTCTAATCAGTATTTCGAAAAAATAAATATTATATAACGAAATCTGTCGATCCCGCTTTTTGAATATAAAATCTGCCAATACCGTCTACTCCCAGCCGTGCTATAGATAAGTACAACGAAAGTGCGAGTGAACGGGAATTAACTGAGACGCCCGATGTAGTCAAACTACGGCACTGCTGTAGAATTTTCGTAATTTAGCATTCGTAAATATATGCGGCTTGTTTTTGGCCAGCCATCGTCGATTTCATTTATTTATTTAGTTATTTAGTTATTTATTTATTAATTCATTTATCTATCTATCTATCTATCTATCTATCTATCTATCTATCTATCTATCTATCTATCTATCTATCTATCTATCTATCTATCTATCTATCTATCTATCTATCTACGGTACATTCAGTATCAATTCTCATTACAGATGGGAGCGGTCGTTATTAGATGATTAACATAGGCGTCGGCAACATGTATTAGAGAGCTTGACCCACAGTTGAGATTCAAACTCACGATATTCTGTTTAAGCCATCGTGCTCCTAGAAAATAACCGAGTCCTTCGGCTTCTTCTTTCTTGTGCAGTGCTCCACTTACGTAAGTTATTTTATAAAAAGACATCTAAACGTTATAGCTGGTACGCTTTCATCCACCCATGACTGCCATCCCTGAGCGTTACAGCGCTAGCAGGCCCCGTTATGTAAAAGATAGAGTGTACAGTGGTTATTCTTCAAATCTCTTCCAGTGTCTTCCATCGCTTGGAAAGCAAGACGGCGCGTCTATTCGCCAGTGTTCTTTGCTGTTGATATGTAGGACAGTTTCATTTCGGACTTCTCTCTTCTGGGAATTCCCTACGTCGCGTGTGGTTTACAAGTAAGGTGTACTTTGTAACTTGAGGCGGTATAGCCGAAAAGTGATGCGTATGCACACTGTAGGATTAACTGCTAATTTTACTTAAGAATAAAAAAATTTGCCTCAATCTTACCACGATCGTGTCAAATCATATTGTACATTTATGTACGGCGAGAAATCGATGTTATGGAACGCAGATACCACCATGTAAAAAAATAACTCTCTGAATGACTTCTTCAGCTGGTCACTGCAGTTCTGAAACTTGAATATGTGTTATATGATTTGTTACGATGCCATTAATAGTGCTTCTTGTTACTTGTCATTCTCCTTTTTAAACGGTGCTATACACTGGGATTGGTGTATTCATGTGGGTAACCATGTGGGTATTCATGGTAGGCGTAACCTTAAGAGACAGGAAGAGAGCAGAGTGGGTCAGGGAACAAACAAGGGTTAAGCATATCATAGTTGAAATCAAGAAGAAGAAATGGATATGGGCAGGGCACGTAGCACGTCCCCAGGATAACCGGTGGTCATTAAGGGTAACTGACTGGATTCCAAGAGATGGCAAACGCGTGAGGGGGAGACAGAAAATTAGGTAGGTAGATGAGATTAAGAAGTTTGTAGGTATGACGTGGCAGCAGAAAGTACAGGACCGCCGGGGTTGATTGGCGGAACATGGGAGAGGCCTTTGCCCTGCAGTGGGTGTAGACAGGCTGATGATGATGATACACTGGGAGTGCAACGGTATGTCGTGTAGCTGTTCCTTCCTCGAAGGCATATGCCGTTTACATTTAGCTTTTCAGACTGTTTATGACGGTCCATCGTAGCGATTTCAGGGGCAGTGAGTCAATACAGGATTCTGAGCAATTTTTGAATCAGGGTAGAAGCTGGCGAGAAAAAATACGTTTTCTGATAAGTTCGAGTCGCATACAACCCACAGCGCGCGTAACTGTTGTGCACAAACCATTCTTATTGCTCTAACAGGAAATAATGGTCTAGAATAAACAGGCGCACTTCTTGTAACACCGTACCATCCGAAGGTACGGTACTGCCGTGCTTACCGCTCACTCGTATCAGCGCTGTGCTTATGTGCAATATGAGTAGACGCAGTTTGCAGGCGTTCTTTTAATAAAAATGGGACCAAGACAATTCATTATAGAAATTAACCTATAGGGCTAAGCAGCTAAGCTGGAAGGAATAAAGAAACTACAACGATCCATCTACGTCGGTAAGGTGGTTGTTGGTGATCGCTCAGAATAGAAGGCGCATTCCATACTCAAAGTAGTACTCCCCGCGGCAGATGCA
Organism: Rhipicephalus sanguineus; assembly: GCF_013339695.2. Lineage (NCBI taxonomy): Eukaryota > Metazoa > Arthropoda > Arachnida > Ixodida > Ixodidae > Rhipicephalus > Rhipicephalus sanguineus. Next base: position 93,852,693 of record NC_051176.1, read on the forward strand.
CATCACAGCACGGATGTGATCACAGTAACCAGTGAAAGTCTCCTATGAACAACCGCCATGAAGAAATCTCAAGATGACCGCAATTGTGCCTCTAATGCACCAGCCGCTCCTAGCAGCCATGGTGTCACAATCCTTCCAAAGCCTTGAACTTAAACCGGTTTTACCTCAAACCTTAAACCGGTTTTACGGCAAGCTGCTTCGGACTGGGTCTTGGCCGTTATAGAGAGGTGCATGTGTCGGCATGTTCCAAGCCCAAGGCAGCCCAGTGCACATCGCTTCGGTAACGCTGTGGGCCGCTCCATGACAAAGATTAGTGATGTATTTGGTTCAGTCACATGTGGTTGCTCGGATGTTGTGCCAGCAGACTCAGACTGGAGCACTGCCGATAATCCTACGCATTTTCGCTGAGACGCCGAAAACTCTACCAATGGTATCGCTGGAGCCTTCATGGCAGCCTTCTGGGTCCTTCTGGACAAACCACGGTCGCACAAGGAATCCGGGAGTGACTGGAAAGGCCAGCTTGCACATAAAGAACGCGTATTTACAGCAGATACGTCAGAGTCGAAGACGGCTTGAGGATGAGGAATAGCTCTAAACCTCGTTTCAAACCCGGCCAAAAAGGTTACTAAAGTTGGCATCGACAAGTCATAAGCGAAATACGCTGCATGAGGTCTCGTCTCGAAAAGAATGGAACACGGCTTTAAAGGGCCCCAAAACAACCTCTGAAATTACAAAGAACAAGCCCGGTATTCTCTGCGTGTACTTCCCGTCTTTACGTCACGATTAGTGACGCTAGGAGTCCGCTCACATGACGTGATGAGGAAATAAGCTCTCGATTGGTCCATATACGAGGGATATCAGTTGTCAATTATTTCCTACCCTGCGCTGCCATACAGTCGCACGCTCGTTGTGCCTTGTCTAGCAGGTCTCCGGAAATTTCGACCACCTGGGTTTCTTTAACGTGCACCTAAATCTAGGTACACGGGCCTCAAGCATTTTCACCTCCATCGAAATTGCGGCCGCCACCGCCGGTATTCGATCCCGCGACCTTCAGGCCAGCAGTCAAGAACCATAACCACTAGACCACCGTGGCGGGTATAATGGGTGCTTCCCTACTTCACAAAAATTATGATTTATGGCATAGTGGGTAGCTTGCATGTGTACTTGTTTTAGTTTCCCCAAGAGAGCTTAGAACAGGCTCTAAAAAGGTCACTCTTCCAGCTTCGCTGTGACTGTGCTGCGCACTACGCTCAGGCCTGGCGTTTTTTTTATTTGTTTGTTTGTTTTTCATGTCGACCGGGTTGCCCCGTCTAAATCACTTAAACGCGTTGTCGCTCGCCCATTCTAATTTACAACGCAAAGAGCTCATTTAACTGCTGTTTGTCTGGTATAAAACAGGGCAGAACCAACTTGCCATTAATGTTGTTAATATTAACGTTTACCACAAGTTCCGTGACTGTGGTATGTGAGTTCCAGTTTCGGTTTCATAAAAAGTATTTTTGCCCTTAGGGGGCGCCACCTTGTACATATATGCGCGGCACTGTATGAAATAAACCAGTTCCCGCTTGGCTACCGGCTGTTGCTGTTCTTCCTCCCGGCCGGCGCTTCGGGCGCCGTGCCCTTTGTTCTCCGGGCGTCGCGTTCGACGTCCGATACCACATTTGGCGACGAGTTCTACGAATCCGCGTGCATCAAGAGATAAGGTGGGCATCCGGACTTATTTATTGTGCTGTCGTCTCAGCACCCTTGCCTGATATCCCACCACTGCTGTATTTTACACGTTCGACTTCTACATTTCTGACTTTTCGTGCCGGTGTCAGTCACGAGGCCTACTCACGCTTGACGTCTCTCCTGACCTTCTGCTGGACGCTCTCTTCGGCAAGCATGAACGCCGCTATCCCTCCGCCTCCGTTTCTCCAGTGCCCCGGCGTACCACCTATTCCATGGAGACAGTGGCGTCCTGTGTTGCAGGTATACATAGACGCCGCGGCCAGGGACGCCTCGCCGGAACACAAGAAGGCGCTGCTTCTGAACGCCTTAGGCGTCGAGGGACTGAACACTTATCTGCGTGCCGCCGAAGATGAGCAGCAGCCGGGAGCCGACCGGCCAACTCAGGAGGAGACGCCGAACGTGTACGACGCAGCCCTTGCGCTGCTCAGCCATCTTTTCGACCCTCAACCGGACGCGGCGTGTCTGCGCGCCCGCTTCAAAGCTCTGTGCCAGGGACCGGACGAGTCGGCGGTCCAATTCATTCACGAAGTACGCCGACTAGCCAAGCTGTGTGAATTCGGCGCGGCGAGCGACATCCTTGCTTACGACCAGATCGTCTCTGGCATCGCGTCGCCGCAGCTGAAAAGGACTTTTTACAAATTGGGCAAGGACTTCACCGTGCAGAAGGCGCTCGACATTGCAAAGGAGGAGGAGCGCGTTGACCGAGCCTTGCTACAGTTATCCGGAGTTCAAGTCGACACCGTGTCGTCGCGTACAGTTCAAGATGGCGGCGCAACTAGCCGAATTCGTCAAAATGGCGGGCCAAATGGTGGCCGTCCTCCCCAAGCTTCGCCGCAAGATGGCGCCGGCGGGACTTCGTCTGCGTGCACCTCCTCGCCCACCACTGCTGCGGACACCTCCTCTCCAGCTGCGCCGCCGGGTCGCGCGGGTGCCTGTTACCGCTGCGGATCGACGCGGCATTGGGCCAACTCCGCCGCCTGCCCAGCCAGGAGCCGGACGTGTTCGCGATGCGGACGTCGTGGACATTTCGCGCGGGTCTGCCGCTCTACTTCGGAGTCTCCGACCGGTCATCAGGGCACATCAACGGTGACCAATACAGTTACTGTCCTACAAGTGGACGAACCGGTCACCGCTAGCGGACTTCATCTTCCCGTACGGATCAATGGATCCATTTTCAATATGCTCATCGACACTGGAGCGGCTGTGTCGCTACTTAACGTCCAAGATTACAAGCGGTGCTTCCCGAACATCAAGCTTCTTCCATCAAACGTTATCCTGAGGAACTATTCGGAACAAGCCATCGTGAATTATGGATACTTCAAGGCTTCCGTTTCCTACAGCGGCAACGACGCCTCCATTACCTTTTACGTTACGGACAAAGGCAATTCACTACTGGGGTTAGATGCCATCCGAGCCCTGAAGATTATCATCGAGGGTGAGACTCTCTCCTGTTCCGTCGTCGAGCCATCGGCACTTCCCGTCAATGCAGCGTTGGAGCCTCATCGTCCGTTCACTTCGGACTCCAGTCCTGCAGAGCATACATTGCTTCAGCATGGTCGTCGACAGGGCGTGCCAGCAGTGGCATCCGGTTTCCACCGGCGCCCGTGCCGGCTTCCTCGGCAAGGGACTGATGCCCCGACTCAACAAGAGGCTCATGCAGTCATCACAAGGGCGAGCTCATCGAACGGCAGTGCCCCTATTGTCCAGGTGAACATGTGTCGCGATGAATTTTTTCGCACTGCTCGTGAACGTGAATTGCCGCTCTCTAATGCCCCTCAGAATTCATTGTTCATACCTACTCAAGTGTTCTATAGTCAACGGTACATGCATGCCGGTCTTGCAAATGCTCAATATTGTCATACTTGTACTGACGGTTCTTGCAAGGGCAATGCTTACTTTCCTGCTAATGACGGTGTACTCGAGCCACAGGGCTCCTTCGCGGCACCATTTCAATTTCCGGCTGTGGTGCCCAGCCAAAATGCTTCTTTTTCTAACATACCTTCAGATGAGCCACCAAGCTCCTTAACGGCACCGGTTCAAAGTCCGGCTGTGGTTCCCAGCCATCATACATCTACTGAGTGCGTAGTAGAGCCACCGGGCTCCTTACAGACACCTTTTCAATGTTCGGCTGTGGTGTCCAGCCCCCATGATGTTTCTCCGTGCCCCGAGCACGTTTCAGAGTCGCAGGACTCTTTACAGGCACCTTACGAATGCTCGACTGCCGTGCCCAGTCCCCATGCAGATAGTTCTAACAATAATGGACATGATTCAGAGCCGTCGGGCTCCCATGCGTCGCGTTGTCATTTCCCGTCCTCAGCCAATGCTGAAGGACGCTCAAGCGAGTCATCTGGCTCTAGTTATTCCTCTACGCTCTCAGCTGTGCCTGAGCAGCGCGTAACTGAGCCACTAGGCTCATCAGAAGATACACAACTTGCTGCTCCGCAAGGGAGCACTTCGGAACGAAATGCGCCTCGACGGTCGAAACGGTTGCGTAAGAAACCGTCCAGGTTTAAGGACTTTGTGTACTAAATTCGTCTTTTTTCACTTACTTGTTGAAGTCAGTGTGCCATACTTGTGCATTCTTGTGTGTATGCTGTGCACCTATTTATTATATAATGGTTATCAGTTCTGCCGCTTGGCACACTGGTATGCTGTGAATTCTGTGTTGTATTTTATTTGTATCAGTGTCTTCAGCTAGAGTACGCTGTGTACTTTGCTTTTGTTCCCTTCTCGTGCCGGTTCCTTGTCATCAATTGGACGTTACACCAAAAGAGGGGGGGATGTTAAGGTGTCTACTGTTAAGGTTGTATACAGTGTAATTGTCATTAATCACTGTATAAGGATTTAAAGCCCACATGACCTTTTCATTCTAGGGGGGGATGATGTGGTATGTGAGTTCCAGTTTCGGTTTCATAAAAAGTATTTTTGCCCTTAGGGGGCGCCACCTTGTACATATATGCGCGGCACTGTATGAAATAAACCAGTTCCCGCTTGGCTACCGGCTGTTGCTGTTCTTCCTCCCGGCCGGCGCTTCGGGCGCCGTGCCCTTTGTTCTCCGGGCGTCGCGTTCGACGTCCGATACCACAGTGACGTTTCAGCTAACATTATATAACCAGGTGCTTGATTAGCAAGGATTACATGTACTGATCGCCCCCCGGGGTAGATTAGCGGCTAAGGTGTCGGACTGCTAAGTTCGACGACGTGGGTTAGACTCCCTGCCATAGCGGTGGTATTACGATGGGGGCCAATTGAAGGAAAACCCGTGTGCTTAAATTTACGTCCACCTTTAGGAACCCCAGGTGGGCAAAAAAATTTGGAGCCCCCAATAAGGCACGGCCCATATTCGTATCATAGTTTTGGTAACACCCAACCTATTGTTATATTTACCTATATTAATTGCTATTATGCGCAAGCATAAATGCCCCACTTCTAAAATTCTTCTCGTGGATTGTTTACCCACAAGTGATGTCATTAAAGTCAAATCCGGAAGAGGAGAAAGACAAAGCGACGCAATGTCGCGATGCACGCGCTTGTAAGCCTAGAAAAATAACACGGGTAGGCGGAGAGAACATTCGCGTCCGAATTACATTAACTATACCATGGTGTATGTTTGCACAAACAAACACGACCACATCTCACACGAAGACCCCGAAAATTTGATTGCTTGGGTCATGGTGTAGCGGGTCAACCCCGTTCACGCGCAAGCGTAAATACCCTATTTCTCAAAACGCCGTTCTTGTTGTTGTTGAATCAGCTTTACTCTAGTCCCTAGAACACGCTGGGAAGACCTAAAGGAAGACCCCCGTCATGAATTTTGTCATTGCCATCCTGGTAGACGTAAGGAGACGTTCTACGGGCAATGCACAAGTGCATAATACCAATTCGCTTGCGTGTCGCCCGCGTTGATGGTGTGTAACGCCAGTGTAATTTTTGTTTAGATTTTCCTGTAACAACTCGATACCCTCTGTAATGCGAAGTGGCCATTACTTCGGTTGAGAAATTATTATTTCAATAATAATTATAGATCATTCAATAGCGGAGCTGGCTGGCCATTGACAAGTCACAAGCACATTCGATTGTAAAGCTACGAGTACCCGAGCACAGTGCCATGCACAGTGCCATGACCACAGTGCCATGAATTACATTTCACTCGTGGCTGCGCTGTATTTATGTATAGCACAGCTACCGTGGATGTAGGTTTCATGTGTTATACTCAATAAGAAGGGATCAGAGATTTCGCTAGGTAACATTTATATTTGCAAATTAATACCTATAGGTGAGAAAGACATATAAAGGGAATAAATAAAAGACAAAAATTAAATTACGTCGGTACAGAGCTGTTCGTGCTTCCTAGGAACGTGAGGAGAGGACCATGCGGCGGGAAGTAATCACCAAGGCGGCTGGGCAACACAGCATCGAAGTCGCCACCACAACTGGCGCAAGTCTTCTGTACACGTGGGCCAAGCACAAAGGCTCGGACGCCAGCAGTTGTCCATCGAGTAGCACCAACAGCTTTTAGCGATTGCTCCGGTCACGTTGGCGTCACAATCCTTCCGTAGGCTTGATGGCCGAAGCGTTAACCAGATTTACGACAGGCGGCTTCGGACTGGGTCTTGGCCGTCCGGCAAAGGTGACGGTGTCGGCAAATTCGAAGCCGAAGGTAGCCTGGTGCACAACGCTCGAGTAACGGTGTGGGCAGCTCCGAGGCGAACATTACCGACGTTCTTCGTTGGGTTACAGGTGGCTGCTCGGATGTTGCGGCAACAGACTCGGGCTGGAACACGGCCTATTGTGGTATCGGACGCCGAACGCGACGCCCGGAGAACAAAGGGCACGGCGCCCGGAGCGCCGGCCGGGAGGAAGAACAGCAGCAGCCGGTAGCCAAGCGGGAACTGATTTATTTCACACAGTGCCGCGAATATATGTACATGGTGGCGCCCCCTAAGGGCAAAAATACTTTTTAAGAAACCGAAACTGGAACCCACATACCACATCATCCCCCCCTAGAATGAAAAGGACATGTGGCCTTTAAATCCTTATACAGCGATTAATGACAAATACACTGTATACAACCTTAACAGTAGACACCTTAACATCCCCCCCTCTTTTGGTGTAACGTACAATTGGTGAAAAGGAACCGGCACGAGAAGGGAACAAAAGCAAAGTACACAGCGTACTCTAGCTGAAGACACTGATACAAATAAAATACAACACAGAATTCACAGCATACCAGTGTGCCAAGCGGCAGAACTGATAACCATTATACAATAAATAGATGCATAGCATACACACAAGAATGCACAAGTATGGCACACTGACTTAAACAAGTAAGTGAAAAAAGAATTTAGGACACAAAGTCCTTAAACCTGGACGGTTTCTTACGCAACCGTTTCGACCGTCGAGGCGCAATTCGTTCTAAAGTGCTCCCTTGAGGAGCAACAAGTTGTGTATCTTCTGATGAGCCTAGTGGCTCAGTTACGCGCTGCTCAGGCACAGCTGAGAGCGTAGAGGAGTAGCTAGAGTCAGATGACTCACTTAAGCGTCCCTCAGTAGTGGCTGGGGACGGAGAAACTTCACGCGAAACATGGGAACCCAAAGGTTCGGAAGCATGTCCGTTAGTGTTAGAAGAATTACTGGCATGGGGACTGGGCTCGTCAGTCAAGTATTGATACGGAGCCTGAGAAGAGTCTGAGGACTCTGAAGCGTGCTCGGGGCACGGAGAAACATGGGGGCTGGACACCACAGCCGAACATTGAAAAGGTGTCTCTAAGGAGCCCGGTGGCTCTACTACGCACTGAGTAGAAGTATGATGGCTGGGCACCACAGCCGGACTTTGAACCGGTGCCGTTAAGGAGCTTGGTGGCTCAACTGAAGGTATGTTAGAAGAAGCATTTTGCGGACATTGAAATGGTGCCGCGAAGGAGCCCTGTGGCTCGAGTGCACTGTCATTAGCAGGAAAGTAAGCATTGCCCTTGCAAGAACCGTCAGAACAAGTATGACAATAATGAGCATTTGCAAGATCGGCATGCATGTACCGCTGACTATAGAACATTTGAGTAGGAATGAAAAATGAATTCTGAGGGGCATTAGACAGCGGCAATTCACGTTCACGAGCAGTGCGAAAAAATTCATCGCGACACATGTTCACCTGGACAATAGGGGCACTGCCGTTCGATGAGCTCGCCCTTAAGTTGACTGCATGAGCCTCTTGTCGAGTCGGGGCATCAGTCCCTTGCCGAGGAAGCCGGCACGGGCGCCGGTGGAAACCGGATGCCACTGCTGGCACGCCCTGTCGACGACCATGCTGAAGCAATGTATGCTCTGCAGGACTGGAGTCCGAAGTGAACTGACGATGAGGCTCCAACGCTGCATTGACGGGAAGTGCCGATGGCTCGACGACGGAACAGGAGAGAGTCTCACCCTCGATGATAATCTTCAGGGCTCGGATGGCATCTAACCCCAGTAGTGAATTGCCTTTGTCCGTAACGTAAAAGGTAATGGAGGCGTCGTTGCCGCTGTAGGAAACGGAAGCCTTGAAGTATCCATAATTCACGATGGCTTGTTCCGAATAGTTCTTCAGGATAACGTTTGATGGAAGAAGCTTGATGTTCGGGAAGCACCGCTTGTAATCTTGGACGTTAAGTAGCGACACAGCCGCTCCAGTGTCGATGAGCATATTGAAAATGGATCCATTGATCCGTACGGGAAGATGAAGTCCGCTAGCGGTGACCGGTTCGTCCACTTGTAGGACAGTAACTGTATTGGTCACCGTTGATGTGCCCTGATGACCGGTCGGAGACTCCGAAGTAGAGCGGCAGACCCGCGCGAAATGTCCACGACGTCCGCATCGCGAACACGTCCGGCTCCTGGCTGGGCAGGCGGCGGAGTTGGCCCAATGCCGCGTCGATCCGCAGCGGTAACAGGCACCCGCGCGACCCGGCGGCGCAGCTGGAGAGGAGGTGTCCGTAGCAGTGGTGGGCGAGGAGGTGCACGCAGACGAAGTCCCGCCGGCGCCATCTTGCGGCGAAGCTTGGGGAGGACGGCCACCATTTGACCCGCCATTTTGAAGAAATCGGCGAGTTGCGCCGCCATCTTGAACTGTACGCGACGACACGGCGTCGACTTGAACTCCGGATAACTGTAGCAAGGCTCGGTCAACGCGCTCCTCCTCCTTTGCAATGTCGAGCGCCTTCTGCACGGTGAATTCCTTGCCCAATTTGTAAAAAGTCCTTTTCAGCTGCGGCGACGCGATGCCAGAGACGATCTGGTCGTAAGCAAGGATGTCGCTCGCCGCGCCGAATTCACACAGCTTGGCTAGTCGGCGTACTTCGTGAATGAATTGGACCGCCGACTCGTCCGGTCCCTGGCACAGAGCTTTGAAGCGGGCGCGCAGGCACGCCGCGTCCGGTTGCGGGTCGAAAATTTGGCTGAGCAGCGCAAGGGCTGCGTCGTACACGCTCGGCGTCTCCTCCTGAGTTGGCCGGTCGGCTCCCGGCTGCTGCTCATCTTCGGCGGCACGGAGATAGGTGTTCAATCCCTCGACGCCTAAGGCGTTCAGAAGCAGCGCCTTCTTGTGTTCCGGCGAGGCGTCCCTGGCCGCGGCGTCGATGTATACCTGCAACACAGGACGCCACTGTCTCCATGGAATAGGTGGTATGCCGGGACACTGGAGAAACGGAGGCGGAGGGATAGCGGCGTTCATGCTTGCCGAAGAGAGCGTCGAGCAGAAAGTTCAGGAGAGACGTCGAGCGTGAGCAGGCCTCGTGGCCGACACCGGCACGAAAAGTCAGAAAGTCAGAAATGTGTAAGTCGAAGGTGAAAAATACAGTAGTGGCGGGGTATCAGGCGAGGGTGCTGGGACGACAGCACAATAAGAAGTCTGGATGCCCACCTTATCTCTTGATTTACGCGGATCCGTCAAACTCGTCGCCAAATGTGGTATCGGACGCCGAACGCGACGCCCGGAGAACAAAGGGCACGGCGCCCGGAGCGCCGGCCGGGAGGAAGAACAGCAGCAGCCGGTAGCCAAGCGGGAACTGATTTATTTCACACAGTGCCGCGAATATATGTACATGGTGGCGCCCCCTAAGGGCAAAAATACTTTTTAAGAAACCGAAACTGGAACCCACATACCACACCTATGATCCTGCGCATTCTGGCTGCGACGACGAAAACTCTCCCGATGGTAGCGCTGGAGTCTGCATCAGAGCTGAGGATGAACCACGGTCGCATCAGGAATTTGGGAGTGACTGGAAGTAGCAGCGTGCACATACAGCAGCGGCTGTTCCAGCAGATACGGTAGAATCGAAGGGAGCTCGAGCGGTCACGGTGCACCTCGTTCCAAACCCGGCCAGGAACTGCACGCAAGTAGGCATCGCCCAGTCAAAAGCAAAGCGCGTTGCACGAGCTCTCGCGCAGTCAAGAATGGAAAAGGCTTTAATATGACGATGATGATCGCCCTGCACTCAATGGCACGTAAGCACAGTCGGGCGTAGGCCAAGAATCGGGTAGCTATACTTTCACTTTAATAGATTAATAATAATAATAATAATAATAATAATAATAATAATAATAATATTTTAACTGAATTTGCAAGATTCTTTGTAAGTGAAAAAATATATATGTTTTTTTTGCGTTCTGTGTAATTCTAGTGCAAGTAGTTGACAAGAGGTACTTAAGTTCATTTGCAAAATTCATGAAGTCCTTCCCAGCATTTACAGTGTCATTAGAACGCTCCATGGGACGCGAATTAGTTTTGATAATAAGCTTGAGCATTTACGCAATCATTATCATCATAAATCACCTTCTCCGACAAAAATTAATTAAAATTCTGTTTTGCACCTCAACCATGAATTTACCTTCCCGATAAGTCATGAGCAAAAAAACTCAGTGGAAAAGGAGAAGTGCTAGTGTCGCGTCTTAAACAATGGAAAGCATCGTGTAAGCGTTGAACAACGTCGCCGAAGACGCTAGGAAAAGAATGGGCATCCGCACATACGCGGTGACCTTCGAGCCTTGAAGCTTGGGGAGGTAGAGAGCTCGTGGGTTGCATCCTAATCAAATCGCAGTAAGTAATTCAACTCATTTAGACAAGCTACTGCACCAGAAACCGGAATCTGAGGAAGTCGAAGCCGTTCGTGTGGCGCCGTGGCTTAGTTGGTTAAAGCGCCTGTCTAGTAAACAGGAGATCGTGAGTTCGAATCTGGCCGGTGCCTCTGCAATTTTTTTTTTTGTCCATGCGCTCAAACAACAGGGTCTGGCACAACAGCAAGCGGGAAACTTCCCATCACCAGTATTTTTTTTTCAGTAGGTGTTCTCACGGTTTCCCCCCCTCCCCTCTCTCTCTCTTTGTCCTCATTTTTTTTTCTTTTTTACTGCAATAGCACAGCACTTCCGTCCGTGGCAATCGCTTGACGACAACGACTGTTGTCATCGGCGAGTCTCTTGCTACGATTTTTCACGTCGTCAGGGTACTTCGTCACACCCAGTTTCGACATGGCCAGTGCGTCAAGAAAAATAAACGTTCCGCACGGCTACACTGAGATTTGCACCCATCCCAGTTGAGCAATGTGCTTTTTGGGAGATGAACGCGCATACGACTGAGTTCTTTCGCAGCAAAAATTTACGCGAATGGGTGCAATGTGTTGTGCAGTACACAGACTCAGGTCATTGGCGTACGTACATATATTTTGGAGTCTAGAATGAATCAATGCTGTAATAAGCATGGATTACTTCGTGTGCATCACACAAGAATTCTTCTTCACAAGATCGCGACTCGTTTGCATACAGTTTCTCGTTGACGTGGGAGAAGATGTATTTAGGTTCGTCCACGTGATGAATTGTTGTAACATCATTGTGTTCCGCACATGGATGTTGTAACAGTGTGTAACTGCATAAAAGCGAAGGCATTCCAAAGAAATAAACTGTTGGAAGTTCAGCGCTCTCTGTCCTCTCTTTTGTCCCCTCCTATCGGTTGCGCTGATTTGCACTCAGTTGCACCCATTGCAATTTGCACTCATTTGCACCCATGTTGTGCCCCCCAACACGCCCAATCCTACAGTCTTCGCTTATCCCATTTCAAATTATCTTCATGAATGTTTTTTACAATACTTAACGTAAGCTGATCGGTCTATAGTCCTTGGAGTCTTTTACCTCTACCTTCGTGTATATTAATAAAAAAAATGTCATTTTTCCAAGTCGCTGGTACATTTTAAGCTAGGGTGGTCGACAGCTAGGGTGGTCGATAGGGCCACAAATCTGCGTTTTTCTCTGTCTTGATCGTCGTCGCTGTTTTCGTCTGCAGTGTAAACCTAAGGCATGGAGCAAGAAGTATTTGAGGAGGAGAAACTACTCGGCCTCCGCAGCGCGCGAGGGCGGCGTGATAGCGTCATGGAGGAAATGCGGTTTTCGCCGCCGCACGACAGATGACGCTACGGGAGTGTTGCCATCGTTTAGATGCTCTTCTGTGGACGCGACGCATAAAAATCGTGATACCACCTCGTACGTTGCAAGATTTCTCATATTTCTGTCTGTAACATCTACTGGTAGATGTGACAGACATTTTAGCTGCAGTTATTAATAGATACTGCCCGAATTATAGGCCTTAGAGCGATTGAAACGAGCTGCTAGTTGTGGCTCCTGAGCAGATGACGTCTGCCGCATGCATGGGTCCCTCGCTCCTCGCTCGCATGCTGTGCGCACGTGTGCGTAGGTGGCCCTAGGCGGAAAAGTTCCGAATGCGGGCGAACAAGCTGTCGCCCATTCCTTCCCGATTTTCAGGCTTTCTGTCTCTTAAGCATGCTCAGTGTCTTCCCCGTTTTTTGCGCGCGCTTATCACGCCGCAACAAGAAAGAGAACTTTGCAGATTTAGATTTCCACCAATGCTCCTTGAGAATGGGGCGGAAATGTGTCGTATTGAACTGCAACAGTGGGTACATATTCTTCAAGAAGAAGGTAATTACCTTCAATGCTCCTAGTGACCTGGTGAGGTTGAAAGCGTGGGCTCGTGTCATACCAAGGAAAGATCGAGAGTTCACGCCTCGTGACTACGCTTGCGAGAAGCACTTCTCGAAGAGTAGGTCCCATCATTCGTTGAAAATCTCACAGGGTCCCTTACGACTCGAAGGCGAAAGCCGTCTTCTTTTTCTTTAGCCGATGTGTCTGTCCTGCCCCACCCCCGTGCAAAAGCTTTCTACACCTAACGTGGTTTTGTACTGCCTCCAGGATCAGAGGCATTGCAAGCTTTCTGCACCTCACCTGATTTTGCACTGTCTCCGTGATCGGCCCATCGATCACGGAGGCAGTGCAAAGCGACGATGTCATGTGATGACGTCACGTCATGTGACCACATGATGACGTCACAAATTCTGGCGGTCTGTGACGCCCTGATAACGTCATGTGGTGACGTCATCGCGTGATGACAATTTTTGCATAATTCGTGTTGGCGCCGCCGACGCTGTACGCCGACGCCGACGGTCAATTTTCGCGTTTGATAAGGCATCTAAGGCTTTCGCCATAAAAATTATACCTAAGCTACCGAGTTCACGTTATCAAAAATTATAGATTTCGCGTTCTACAAAATATATCACTCAGGTAATTTGCCTGTGTGTGACGAAATTTTTTCCGTCAATTTACTGAAAAATTTGTAGCGGGCGCGCAAGAAACACACCCATTAGCGCGAACGGCGAATCGGCGCCGAAGGGCCTCGAACCGGCGAGCTTCGACAGCGAGAGCGACGCGCGCGTTTCTCCTTCTCTGCTAGCAGACTCTCACGACAAAGGGCGCGTCAGTGCTGTGCCCGATACCGTGACTTTATGAGGAAGCCCCAGCGAGCGTAGTGTCGCCTCCTCAAGAATTCTTGCTCTGTGACCTAAGGTCATGAAGTCTGTAGAGTGCCGCAAGCTTCCCAAATATGAAATCTCCCCCAGACTGTTATGCGCCTACTCCTGCAGCTTTTCCGCGGGACATGCCTTGTAAAACCGTCCTAACCTCACCAATAGTCTTACATCGAACTTCAGTGTACGGTTCGACTTTGATTTCGCTCAAGTTTCGAGTACTCACCTGCTAACTCTACTGTCCACGATAGAAGAATTCTGTTACCGTCACTATGCGCTTGAAGTTGCTAATAGATAGTTTTGGTTGGGCGTCCAAAGCCACGTGGCGTATGCAGGCCGACAGCAGTTTCCAATGGCTGCCTTCGTACGCAGAGCTGCGTAAAGCTCGTGTTTACCATTCCCCTCTTTAACTTTCAATGCATCCATTTCGGTCATTTCTACACAGTTTCCTTTGAGCTGCCTTTGAACTGCAGCTTCTATCGTTTTGACATATCAGTTACGTATGTTTACACTTGATGTTTACACATCAAGTTTACACTTGATGACCAGCTTTCGCAGTTCAGCAAATTATACATCTCTCGAGGTAGTTACTCTCGTCTGTTTTCGTTCATAGCCGACAGTTATTTAGAGCGACCGAATGGGCACCAAGAGATGGGAAACACGGCAGAGGTAAGTGGGTGATGAAATCAAGAAATTTGCTGGCATATCAAAATGAAATGAGCTCCAGCAGGACTGGGCCAACTGGAGATCAATAGGAGATGTCATCGCAGAGATATTGGCAGAGAGCAAACGTGAGCGACGAAGATGACCTGCCTTCACGCGGAAGAAAATGAAACTACAGCCGTAACGCCGGGCAGGCCATTGACGTCGCAACAACACAACCCTCGTGATTACTTCAGCATATGTTTTCGGTATTTAGGTACTATCAGGAATAATATTTCAACCTATTAAAATGAAATTAGCTACCCGATTCTTGGCCTACCCCTTATTGTGGTTGCGTGCCACTTTTCTGTGCAAACATCATCATCGTCGCCATCTGAATGCCATGTTCCATTCTTTTCGGCACGAGACCTCGTGAAACGTCTTTGGCTTCTGACTTGACGACGACAACGTGCGTGCCCTTTCTGCCCGGATTTGGAACGAGGTCCACAAGCACGTCTCGAGCAGCCTTGGGCTTCGACGTATCCGCTGGAGGTCCATCTGTTCTGTGCTCTCACTGGTCCTTCAGGTCACTCCTGGATTACTTCTGCCTCCGTGGTTCGTCCACGTCTGCGATGGAGACTCCATACGCTGCCATCGCCAGACTTTTCATCATCCGAGCTAGAATGCGTAGCATCCCCGGCCGTACTCCAGTCAGAGCCTCTTGCCGCAACATCCGAGAAGCCACCTGTAACCCAACCAAGGACACCGGTAATATTTGTCCGTATGGAGCGGCCCACACCGTTCTTCGAGCGCTGTGCATCAGGCCACCTTCGGCTTCGAGCTTCCCGACACCGCCACCTGTGCATGGATGCAGAGACCCAGCACGAAGCCGCCTGCTGCAAAATTTGTGGAAGCTTCTACCATCAACCTTCCAGAACGATTGTGGCAGCAGCGTGAGCGCCACCATCGCCAGCAATAACTGCTGTTGCTCAGGCGCGAAGGCGAGCGTCGAGGCAACTGTGCTGTGCCCGTGTTTATAGGAGACTTGCGCCGGTTGCCGTGATGACTGCCGTGTGGTCAGGTCCATGCCATCGGAGGCTACTACGCCCAGTTTCGTCCCCGCTTTGTGTTCATAGCGAGGATGAGCAATTTTCTAGCGATGTCGCTTTATCTCTTTGTTTTATTGATTGCTTTCAGATTTCTTTCATAACCCTAATTATCAATTCGACAAATAAATGTTATCTAACGAAACCTGTTGATCCCATTTTCGTTAAAATAACATCCGCCAATAGCGTCTAACCCCAGATGTGGTATACATAAGAACAGCGCACGTACAAGTAAACGTGAAATAATTAGGACGCCCGAGTATTAAAACTACGGCAGCGGGAGTCGCATCCTCGTAGTTTTACATTTAAAAGTGCCTGCGGCTTGTGAGTGGCGAAACATCGTCGGTTGTTATTTATTTATTTATTTATTTATTTATTTATTTATTTATTTATTTATTTATTTATTGCACCCTCAGGGTGACTCCTGGGAACTGGCTACGTCACATGCAGTTTATAAATTTGATGACATTTATAAGGAGCGCTGTTTACCACCTCAGGAAGAGTGTAACAATGTGCACAGCACGTTTCAATCCTCTCAACTAACGCACTGAGCGTGACGTACCTGTATATTCGTTCGCAAGAGAATATGTTCGTAAGAGAATACTTTAGCCAATCCTGATGATGTATACATGATTGGCGAGGCCGGCAGACCAATGGTAAAAGACACGTACGATAGAAAATATTTTCGAATTCGCGCCCTCTTGGCTAACCAGAAAAAAAGACGCTTGATTTGTTTGCTTACGGCCACCTTCACATCGCAAATGTCCTGTCAATACTAAATTCAGCGTAAACAAGCTGTCATCTGGCGAAGAATAACTCTCATGCGATGCACTCAACGCAATCATCGTGTAGCATAATATTCCTCCATTCTGAACTCCGAAATCTATGTACAGGCCCCGCTGATCTCGTAGTCTCTGTGCGGCACAACACTTTGCCCCTACTGTCCAATATTGTTATGGAGAGAGAACTACGGGGCTAGGGCGTTCGGTTCGCAAACGCACGCTGCCCAAATATCTTGGATGCCATTTTCAGTGGAGCGCCGGAGAAAGCATTTTTTTTTTCTATCCGCTCTGGCAATTGCAAAAAACTTGGTGCGACGAGGTGCGCTGACGACAACAAAAATCGTAGTATATAGTCGAGTCGTTAATGAGGACAACGCTCATCGTCAACCGAATGCGATACATATACGGGCACCATGACAAAGGGCAAACACAATTTCGAGCACTTGACAGCAGTAGCAGTAAAAACAAAAAAAAAAGAAAAGCAACGCGAAAAAACTACTGAAACGGACAAAAAAACACAAGAATCCAAGGTCATCAAAACTTTACAATTTGCTGTACTTCGGATCCTGGAATATTAGCGTAGTAACCGCAAATATAGATTACTAGAAAAATCAACTCAAGCACCGGCGAGATTCGAACTCACGGGCTCCTCTTTACTAGACAGGCTCTCTAACCAACTAAGTCACGGCGCCGCAACTAACCACGGTTCCGACTCCCTCGGATTCTCATATCTGGTGCAGTATTGCGCTTAAATGAACGACCCAATTCCTTAAGACCTGATCACGTTGCAGCATACCCGCTTTCAATTTCACACTCCGCAAACTGGCGCTGAGTGCTCACAACGGGAAGGGGGGGGGGGGGGAGGGATTAGCACCTGGGATCCGTGCATGCCCACGCATGTGTTATGAAGTGAATTTTAACGCCGCCTCTGGTTAAAACAAGTACAAATGTAAAAGACCGGATTAGAAGGAGAGAGGGAGACAGAAAGAGCGCAATAAAACGCGTGAAGGCTGAGCATGTATCACTAAAGCATCTGTCTGTCGCAGAAAGGATTGTGATATCTAGAGGAGCCCGTGTTATCATGCCAGGAAGTTATGTCACGCTTTAATTATTAAATGTGAAGCATTTCTTAGCGAACCCAAGACACTTTGAGCGTTTCTATCTACGTATCACGTTGCACCTACGGAGCACGTTGCAAAGCACTCCGAGTTTTCCCCTAAGTGTGAAACAGCCTGTACATGAGGTCTGAGATTGGTACTGCATGGGAACTCTTGAGTACAAAATGGCGAGGAGTTCGCGAGCAAACAGCGTCACTGGTTCCAAGGATGCGAGCATTGGAACGATGGTAACAGGTTTGAATCTTCGACCATCGCTTATGAAAACGTATCCGTACATGAAATTATCACGACAGCGGGTAATCAAGGCCCGCTCCCATGTTTAAGGTTTCGCCAATGGGGGCCCATTTGGCAAAGAACAACGTCGGTACCATGCATGGAGTCATTCCTGCGAAAAAAAGAATGCGGGAAGCTCGCACTAGCTCGCGCAAAGCTTTGCACGAAGCACATGCCCCTCGCCGCTCGTACTCCCCGTCGCCGACACGTCTAGCTTCAAGATGCGCGGCTTTCTCTGCGGGAGTACGCATCTTCTTAGGACGTCCCATGACTGTCTGGGCATGATCGGGCGCAGCCAGGCTATGCACTGCAGAGCGTAGGTTGCGCGCGATGTCTCCGTCGGTAGGCGTGGCTTAGCTACTGCGCATGCGCGGCTTCGCCAGGTGGTGCGGTATTTGGTCGCTAGACGACGCGATGCTTGCTTTCTCTTTCCTTCTGTTTTTGTCTCTCTCTAATTCTCTCTCTTTCAGTGCTATGGTTTACTCTCTCCCCTCCTCCTCACCATCACACCTCCCCTCCTCACGCTCACTTCTTTTTCCCACCCACTCGCTACACTATACTAAAGAAGGCTATGGTATGCTCTGCTGGCGTGCCTGGATAGCCGAGTGGTTAGGACGCTCACCTTTGGATCGAGAGTACGCGGGTTGAAATCCCGGCTCGTGAAGAATTTTTTTCGGCAAGAATTCCTCTCTTTCTCTTTCTTGATATCTTTTTTTCTTGCTGTCTCTCTGTTTCTTTCTCTCTCCCTCTCTATGTACTCGTTCTCTCACCCTTCAGGGTTGTTACAGACCACGCCGGAGAAATCGGCGCATGTGTTCTGAGAGCGAAGCAGTAGATGAAGAGGACGAAGAGGAGGAACAGGACGCAGAGAGCGCGTGCCGGTTCATGATGATGATAGTTCTGGGTCACAACAGACATTTCGCGCCGGGCTAGGCCAGGTTCACGGTTAAGAGAGCGGCCACCTTAGTTACCTCTTTGATCGGCACTTGTAGAAATAATCTATGTTTAAGCTGACGAATCCCATATTGTAAGCATGAAGCATCTCCAATATAACGCAAATCATGCAGGTGAGATCATCCAATATAACGCAAATCATGAGTTCAGAGACGAAGGAATCCATGAAGTTTGTGACATTTTTTTTTTACCTTCATCACCCTGACGTATTTCTGTAACGGGCTGTGTAAACCACAAGGTCTATTTTTTTAAACGAAAGTGTTTTATGCCGGTGTCCATCAAGACTTCAGTGACGTATTTCCGTCACGGAAATGACGTATAAAAAATGCACATGATCAGATGGCAAAGCAAAAACATGGTTGATTCCTCCGTCATAGGAATCGGTACAACACGAAAGTAAAACGTGTCTTTACAGAAGTAGTTGAATGTTTACTGTACATTGATATAAGAGAGCTTGCACAATGTCTATTGGTGTTTGGCAGCTATAACACTGTTTACCGCGGATGCACCCACGTTGACCTTTGGTGGCACATGTCCATCCCGACGACTAACGTCAATGATCCATGGTTAAACAAACCTTTGTGGCAGCTGTAGTAGTTAACGATGAGAGCGCAATCACAGACAGCGGTGTGACAGCCAGAAGAGCGTCGCTGATTGGACGCAGAATTAGGGCTAAGGCCGCCATCCCGCCGCATGTTAAAGAGTTATTGAACACCACAGCGGGACTTGAGGGAAACGCAACGCGCGCCCGGCCGCGATTTCTCCCGGGGCGAGCGTAAGCGGGGAAAGCGGTGTTGCAGCCAGGCAAGGCAGGCACGCGTCGCAAAGCTATTTTTGGTATGGATGGATGCTATGAGCGAGACCGACGCTTGGGGTAAGGTTGCCACCTCACGGTGTGTTAAGGCGTTGACAAAACTGCACTTCTATTGGAAACCCGCCGAATGGGACGGACGCGTAGCAACGACACGTTGCAGGAGCTAATCGCGGAGGCCACGGTCGTGATGCATTACTTCACTTTACCACCATTGATCATCGACGTTAGTCGTCAGGACGGAGATGTGCCATCAAACCTCAACGTGGGTGCGTCCACGGTGAACAGTGCTACAGCTGCCAAACACCAATAGACATTGTGCAAGCTCTCTTACATCAATGTACAGTAAACATTCAACTACTTCTGTAAGGACACGTTTTACTTTCGTGTTGTACCGATTCCTATGACGGAGGGATCAACAACCATGTTTGTTTCTTCGCATCTCTGCAACAATTTCTGCCGCCGTACCGAACTTTATTTAGTTACTTGTGACATGTCACCATGATGACCATTCATGAATAAAACATTTATTAACAAATTCTGTACGGATGCCATACCAAAGGAGAAGAGGCCAAGCGCCATCGTAAACATTTTCCGAAACTGATGTGTATGTTCATGCCAGTTCCTAAATGACAACAACAACAACTACTACTACAATAAATAATAATAATAATAATAATAATAATAATAATAATAATAATAATAATAATAATAATAATAATAATAATAATATCACAGAGCAACCATAATGAAGACAACAGTGAGTGTATGATGGCGACGACGACAACTACGCGCTTCCACAACAAGACATAAATAAAAACAAGAGCACTGCGACAATAACAAGGTTCGCTCAGAAAGCAATACTAAGTGGAATTAATACGTACGAACACGTTACGGTATCTTATTTAGATAAATATTATTAGAAATGAGTACATTCTTAAGCAAGCAAGCAAACAAACAACTTTATTGTGGTACTGAGTAGCTAGGCAGGGGGGCCTACTAGGTAGGTCCTTACCCAGCCGTTGGCTAGTCCCATGAAGAAAGCAAAATAAATAAGGGCAGGTGTAGATTTCAAATAGAAATAGGTATTGCCCGACAGGAACGCGAGCGACGAAGACAATGTTCCTTCACGAGATAGAAAAAGACGATGTCTCCTACTGCAACGCCTTGTCATGTTTGACGGCGGAATAGCACTGCACTCTTAATTACTTAATTGTGTGCTTATAAGTATTTAATTGTTATTATAAATAAATTTCCAAGCTATCAAAGTGAAAGTATTGCTACCCGCCTCTTCGCCTGCGCCCAAATGTGGGTGCGTGTCATGGTGTCTATCATCATCGTCATTATCTCTTAACGCCGTGTTCCATTCTCTTCGGCACGAGACCTCACGCAACGTGTTTCGTTTGTGACGACCACGGGAGCTGTCCTGGACCCGGCCGTATCCTCAGGAACTACCGCTGCCCTATGTGAATGCTGGACCTACCTGTCACACGCGGAATTCTTATGCCACCGTGGTTCGTCGATAGTTGTGAGGAAAACTGGCGCGTTGCCATCCCCAGAGCTTTCGCCATCGAAGCCAGAATGCCTCGGAACTTCGGCCGTACTGCAGCCCGAGTCTTTTGCCGCAATAGCCGAGCAGCCACGTGTAGCCCCACCAACGACAACGGTAATCTATGTCATGGAGCGTCCCACGCCGTTACTCGACCACTGTGCACCAGGTCAGTGTGCTCTTCGAGCTTCCCAACACCGCCCATGTGCGTGACTGCAAATACCAAGCCCTAAGCCACCTTTCGTAAAAATGGTTCATGCGTCAGCCATCAAGCTCCGGAAAGATTGTCGGCAGCAGCATGAGCAAGAGCATCGCTCGGAGTCACAGTGTTGCAGGGGCACACTAGCGGGCGTCCAGGCAATCGTGCTTTGCACATGTCCTTGCGCCGGTTCCAGTGATGACTTTCGTGCTGTCAGGTCCATACGCATCGGACGCTACGTCTCGCAGTTTGGTTCTCGCCTTGTGTGCTTAGAGAGGAAGAACAATTTTCTGCAGATGCAGCTTTATCTTTGTGTTTTAGTTGTTGCTTTCAGATTTCTTTCGTAGTTCTAGTCAGTATTTCGCACAAATAAATATTATATAATGAAATCTGTCGATCCCGCTTTTTGAATATAAAATCTGCCAATACCGTCTACTCCCAGCCGTGCTATACATAAGTACAACGAAGGTGCGAGTGAACGGGAATTAACTGAGACGACCGATGTAGTCAAACTACGGCACAGCTGTCGAATTTTCGTAATTTAGCATTCGCAAATACATGCGGCTTGTCTTTGGCCAGCCATCGTCGATTTCATTTATCTATCTATCTATCTATCTATCTATCTATCTATCTATCTATCTATCTATCTATCTATCTATCTATCTATCTATCTATCTATCTATCTATCTATCTATCTATCTATCTATCTATCTATCTATCTATCTATCTATCTATCTATCTATCTATCTACGGTACATTCAGTATCAATTCTCATTACAGATGGGAGCGGTCGTTATTAGATGATTAACATAGGCGTCGGCAACATGTATTAGAGAGCTTGACACACAGTTGAGATTCAAACTCACGATATTCTGTTTAAGCCATCGTGCTCCTAGAAAATAACCGAGTCCTTCGGCTTCTTCTTTCTTGTGCAGTGCTCCACTTACGTAAGCCATTTTATAAAAAGACATCCACATGTTATAGCTGGTACGCTTTCAACCACCCATGGCTGCCATCCCTGAGCGTTACAGCGCTAGCAGGCCCCGTTATGTAAAAGATAGAGTGTACAGTGATTATTCTTCAAATCTCTTCCAGTGTCTTCCATCGCTTGGAAAGCAAGACGGCGCGTCTATTCGCCAGTCTTCTTTGCTGTTGATATGTAGGACAGTTTCTTTTCGGACTTCTCTCTTCTGGGAATTCCCTACGTCGCGTGTGGTTTAGAAGTAAGGTGTACTTTGTAACTTGAGGCGCTATAGCCGAAAAGTGATGCGTATGCACACTGTAGGATTAACTGCTAATTTTACTTAAGAATAAAAAAATTAGCATCAATCTTACCACGATCGTGTCAAATCATATTGTACATTTATGTACGGCGACAAATCGATGTTATGGAACGCAGATACCACCATGTAAAAAAATAACTCTCTGAATGACTTCTTCAGCTTGCATTGGGTCCCTGCAGTTCTGAAACTTGAATATGTGTTATATGATTTGTTACGATGTCATTAATAGTGCTTCTTGTTACATGTCATTCTCCTTTTTAAACGGTGCTATACACTGAGATTGGTGTATTCATGTGGGTAACCATGTGGGTATTCATGGTAGGCGTAACCTTAAGAGACAGGAAGAGAGCAGAGTGGGTCAGGGAACAAACGGGGGTTAAGGACATCATAGTTGAAATCAAGAAGAAGAAATGGATATGGGCCGGGCACGTAGCACGTCGGCAGGATAACCGGTGGTCATTAAGGGTAACTGACTGGATTCCAAGAGATGGCAAACGCGTGAGGGGGAGACAGAAAATTAGGTGGGTAGATGAGATTAAGAAGTCTGCAGGTATAACGTGGCAGCAGAAAGCACAGGACCGGGTTGATTGGCGGAACATGGGAGAGGCCTTTGCCCTGCAATGGGCGTAGACAGGCTGATGATGATGATACACTGGGAGTGCAACAGTATGTCGTGTAGCTGTTCCTTCCTCGAAGGCATATGCCGTTTACATTTAGCTTTTCAGACTGTTTATGACGGTCCATCGTAGCGATTTCAGGGGCAGTGAGTCAATACAGGATTCTGAGCAATTTTTGAATCAGGGTAGAAGCTGGCGAGAAAAAAATGCGTTTTCCGATAAGGTCGAGTCGCATACAACCGACAGCGCGCGTAACTGTTGCGCACAAACCATTCTTATTGCTCTAACAGGAAATAATGGTCTAGAATAAACAGGCGCACTTCTTGTAACACCGTACCATCCGAAGGTACGGTACTGCCGTGCTTACCGCTCACTCGTATCAGCGCTGTGCTTATGTGCAATACGAGTAGACGCAGTTTGCAGGCGTTCTTTTAATAAAAATGGGACCATGACAATTCATTATGGAAATTAACCTATAGGGCTAAGCAGCTAAGCTGGAAGGAATAAAGAAACTACAACGATCCATCTACGTCGGCAGGGTTACCAGATTGGGCTATTAATAGCCAAATTGGGCTACTTTTTGTTCGAGTTGGCGTCGAATTTTTCTCTTTGGCTGTGGCTATTTTTGGGCTACATTGCTATCGACTAGGCAAGAATTCCAAAAAGCTACAAAATGTAGATAATTTTAGTATCGAGGACCCCAAACGGCTTAAGGGGATATTCAGACGGGTGAGAAATGCTCGGTGGATAAAGGCGGAGCCTAGTGACGTCAGCTCGCGAGGAGAAGTCTCCACAAATGCCCCCCACTCACACGGACGTGGTGAACGGAGGGGGAGACCAGTGTTACTAAATTAGTCTGGTGGCTTGCACCACCCGTTTAACGAGCTGCCGACGACGAGCTGCAGACGACCATGCGGCTGCAGACTGTACACCCGCTGCCGCTCTCTGCAGGAGCAAGTGCAACAACGGGGTCAAACAAGAGCCCGAAATTCCGCCATATCCCCCACCGCCGGGGGATCAGGGGCGTAGCCAGGGGGGGGGGGGGGGGGGGGGTTGGGGGGTTCAAACCCCCTCCAAATTTTTTCAATTTTGCTTGCGTATATATACACGCACACATACAAATGCATGCTCGAACATACATAAAGTCTGGTTGAACCCCCCCCCCCCCCCCGAAAAAAATTTCTGGCTACGCCCCTGAGGGGGATCGTTCGTCCTTTCGGGGAAAAGGTCCCCGTCTCCCCCGAGGAGGCGTGGGGGGGGTCACGCCTACTCGCTAATCCGTGACGTCGCGGTCACGTGATCCGCAATCCCCTTGTCTCCTCCGAGCATTTCTCCCCCGTCTCCCCCGTCATTTCTCCCAGCCTTACAAGTGCCGGGGACCCCCAGCAGCTGCACCCACGGAGAATACAAACGAAAGCAGGAGCGTGCGTACGCGAGCGTCTGGGGTTTCCCGGCACTAAAACTCTCTAGTAACTCTAATGCACCTTGTCATCGCGAAGGACCCCTGGCCGCCGCCATAAGCCCCTTTGGGCTCTTAAAAGGGTATTCAGACGGGGGAGAAATGCTCTGGGGATAAAGGCGGAGCCTAGTGACGTCAGCTCGTGAGGAGAATAGAAGAACTCGTTGGTGGGCGAGTTGGTGCATCTTAATACAAAAGGGATAACTGCGCCACCTGACACACACGTAACAACCATAGACACACACTTGTGTGTGTCTATGGTTGTTACGTGTGTGTCAGGTGGCGCAGTTATCCCTTTTGTATCGTGAGGAGAAGTCTCCACAAATCGGCCACAAATGCCCCCCACTCACACGGACGAGGCGAACGGAGGGGGAGACCAGTGTTACTAGACTACTCTGGTGGCTTGCACCACCCGTTTGACGAGCTGCTGACGACGACAGACTGTACACCCGCTGCCGCTCTTTGCAGGAGTATAGTGCCTAGAATATTCTAGGCACTATAGCAGGAGCAAGTGCAACAATGTGGCCAAACAAGACCTCGAAATTTCGCTATATCCCCCACCGCCGGGGGATTGTTTGTCCTTTGGCGGAAAAAGTCCCCGTCTCCCTCGAGGAGGCGCGGGGGGGTCACGCCCACTCGCTAATAAGTGACGTCGCGGTCACGTGATCCGCAATCCCCTCGTCTCCCCCGAGCATTTCTCGCCCGTCTGAATACCCCTTAACATGCCTGACCCCCCAAAAATGCAGTACCGAGGCGCGATGTCAGCTTTTGTACTCCCGTGCAGAAGCCAAGAAAGGTGGTGATCGTTCTCTCTGTTAAAAAGCTCTGTACAAAGAACGCCAAGGCTTACGTGCGCATGCCGCTAATAGGTCCCGCCATCAAATTATTCCAGTTTGTTGAACGATCCCTGCACCTGGAGACGTAGCACAAGAAAGGGCTTCACGTGTTGTCAGTTTGAAACCGTGTTGATGGCTCACGTTTTCTCTAGACTTTCTTGACTTTTACTACCGTAAAATGACCAGCAGGCACCCCCCCCCTTCCCCCACCACACAATGAAAGATAATAAGAAAGATGTGGAGGGGGCCCTCTTACTCAGTCCCAGACCAAAATGCAAGATAGCAGCGGAAGTGCATCTAAGTAGAATGCACACCAGTGTTTATTATGAAATGCTTTGTTGAATACGCGTGCATTTACAGTTCTTACTGAATCGGAGGATGTCCGTCTGACATTTCACGTGTTATGACAAGGGTGGAAAGACTTAACAAGGTGTGGGTTCGAGCTAGTTGGTACTCCATGATCAACACTTTTTGCGCAAAATTTTCTCAGACAACGGACGAAACAGACACGGACGGGCGCATTTGCGCCCGTCCGTTGTCTGAGAAAATTTTGCGCAAAAAGTGTTGATGGTGGAAAGACGTTCTTCAAATACCCCAACAATTTGCGACAACCCGGAATGCGACGGGTGTAGGAAAAAACGTCCCCGGAATATACGTCCCCGGAAGATACGTCCCCGGAATAAACGTCCCCGGAATAAACGTACCCTCTGGCATTGCTCTCTAGAAAAAAAAGTCCCCAAGTGAAAAATTAACCGAAAAACCAATCTTGTGCAAACTCACTTAACAAAACACTGCATTCTTTATTCGACACTTCTCAAATTTTCGACCACATTTTGCTCGAAAACAAGTGAAATTAAAGCCGAATCGTATGCCCGATAGCCGTCAGGAAATCAACTTTCGTCTTCCCGGCAGTATAGTCCTCACATCTGTTATGAACACGCTGCTGCATGGCAATGACCGCTGATTTGCTCCCCTTCTTTGGGGGTGCACCGGCTCGAGACTGGGCCATGCTTCCCAGCCTTCTGTTCCAGGCCTCCGCATGATTGTTCCCCATGGCAACGCCACAGAGGTTCTTTCTTTTTTTCATGAATCAAACGGAAACGAACAAACAGCATTTTGTTACGTCTTTTGATGCACGGAAGGTTCCTTTTTTATTGCTGCTAGTTTGATTACTGGTGATTTATTGTAGGCAGACTCTCATACGTCATCGGGATCACTTCGAAAATGTCCCACTCGTGGCGCTCATCATGTGATACATTTACCTTAATTTCTCGACAAGTAGGGCACTGCTGTCCATAATATTGCCCTTTTAGAAGTTGTCATACATGGAGCTTTCACTCTGACATAAATTATTTGCCTTTAGTGTCCCTTTAATGACGGGTGGCTGAAGTTGATATGTCATTATGGCGTCTGTATTATTTCAGTAAATTGCAATCTTCGCGCATATCCCTTGTTTTTTTTGCGTTGAGAAATGAAGAATTGGCGACTGGAAGGCGCAACGTTCGATGGTCCCGTCTGGGGACGTTTTTTCCGACAACGCAAATGGGGACATTTTTTCTAGGGACATTTTTTTCCGGGGACGTTTATTCAGGGGACGTATCTTCCGGGGACATTTTTTCCGGGGACGTTTTTTCCGGAACCCGAATGCGACATAACACTGTACAAGTACTAAGAAATCATGCTCATATCTAAAGACTCAGGAATCGATGCTGCAGGATTATGTGGTGGAGAACAGGTTGAAAAAAAAAGAACGTCGAGAGGGAGGGGGGTGAGGGGGGGTGGCGCATATATTTGCTGATTTGGCTATTTTTGGGCTACTTCAAATTTTCCCGTTGGGCTATGTTTGGGCTACCTCGGAGTCAAATTTGGCGGTTTGAGGCTCACACCATCTGGTAACCCTGTGTCGGTAAGGTGGTTGTTGGTGCTCGCTCAGAATAGAAGGCGCATTCCATACTCAAAGTAGTACTCCCCGCGGCAGATGCACATCACAGCACGGATGTGATCACGGTAACCAGTGAAAGTCTCCTATGAACAACCGCCATGAAGAAATCTCAAGATGACCGCAATTGTGCCTCTAATGCACCAGCCGCTCCTAGCAACTACGTTGTCACAATCCTTCCAAAGCCTTCAACTTAAACCGGTCTTACCTCAAACCTTAAACCGGTTTTACGGCAAGCTGCTTCGGACTGGGTCTTGGCCGTCATAGAGAGGTGCTTGCGTCGGCATGTTCGAAGTCCAAGGCAGCGCAGTGCATATCGCTTCGGTAACGCTGTGGGCCGCTCCATGACAAAGATTAGTGATGTATTTGGTTCAGTCACATGTGGCTGCTCGGATGTTGTGCCAGCAGACTCGGGCTGGAGCACTGCCGATAATCCTACGCATTCTCGCTGAGACGGTGAAAACTCTACCAATGGTATCGCTGGAGCCTTCATGGGAGCCTTCTGGGTCCTTCTGGGTCCTTCTGGACAAACCACGGTCGCACAAGGAATCCGGGAGTGACAGGAAATGCCACGTTGCACATAAAGAACGCGTATTTACAGCAGATACGTCAGAGTCAAAGACGGCTTGAGGGTGAGGGATAGCTCTAAACCTCGTTCCAAACCCGGCCAGAAAGGTCGCGAAAGTTGGCATCGACAAGTCATAAGCGAAATACGCTGCATGAGGTCTCGTCTCGAAAAGAATGGAACACGGCTTTAAAGGGCCCCAAAACAACCTCTGATATTACAAAGAACGAGCGCGTTATTCTCTCCTGTTACTTCCCTTCTTTACGTCACGATTTGTGACGCTACGAGTCCGCTCACATGACGTCATGAGGAAAAAGTAGGGGTGTGCGAATATTCGAGTTTCGAATTCGAATCGAATAATACCTAATCGAATAATTCGATTCGACTTTGGAATAGCTGGTATTCGAAGTTTCGAATAATTCGGCAGGATGAATATCTAAAACGCGACAAAGGCCAATCGTGAAACATGGTTAGGGGGGGTGGCTAAAACTAACGCCAGCGTCATTACAGTAGGCCTTCCATTAAAAGTTTCACCGATAGCCTGGTTCAAAAGCGAGGGCGTGATTATTTGAAACGATATGTCATTTCCGAACGTAAAATAAACACACATTAGAAAACCGTCAAGCCCTTCAAAACTTCGCTTCCGAAACTGAGGAACGGGCTTCTGGTCGCGTATACCGATCGCGTATACCGCAAGCGCCGTAAAACGTCCCGACTTCGGTCCTCGTATCCGTCGGTTATTGGCTTCTCATGTGAAAATTTGTTCACGCTGTGCAGTCGTCACTGCCACACCCCACCACTCGTTCAGAAACTCGCATCGTTCCGGCGCGCAGTTAAATGCTGCTGTGAACGGGCGCCCGAAGATTTTTGGGCCCGGAGCACTCATGACGATGAAGCACAACGTTACCTTTTCTAGATTACCCGTAGACACTGTAACACTGCGAGAGACCCTGAAGCCAGCTCACGGGGAACATCTTGTGTTTCTGCATGAAAATTTTTATTCTTTCGGTAGCCGTCACCACGTTATGTGTTCGAGGACATGAGTAGGTTTCATTTCTTGGTTCGTTCTTTCAATTTTCAGTACAATCTATTGTATTCGATATTCGATTTGATATTCGATATGTTTGGCCACTAATCGGCACTATTTGATTTGAATTCGATTCGAGATCAAGGGTGCTATGCAGGATGGCCCGAGTTTGGCGAAACTCGGGATCTTACCGAGCTCTGGCGACACCCCCTTTTGAACGAGCTAACCGTACGAGAAGGTGAAATCCATCCCTCAGCGCGCGCTGCATTCCATTGGTTACGATGAAACGCGGCGTCACGTCAAGGGCGGTCGAGAAGGTTGGGTGGTGTCGTCAAACTAGAGGCAGCTTCTTTCATTTGTTTGTCTTTCCACTCAGTGCAGAAGCGCACCCATGCAAGAAAAGTGGCAGAAAGCTTTACTAACTATATTTTTTATGTGTGCGCGGGCCGTTTGAATTAATTTTCAAGCGTTTAATGTCTCCACTAAGTATCCTTTAGGATAATCAGCACCGTGGCCTCTGAGATTAGTTCCGACCGAGCGCCTAACAACATAGCTAATCGCCGAGGCCACGTGTATAATCACCATGGTCGGCCTGTACATTCTAGCGCGTTGCTCGGCCGGCGTGCGCCCTCGTCGTTCTCTTCTTCATCGTCTGCTCGCTCCCAGAGCACGTGTGCCCGGCTGATTAGCTAATTGGCTGGGTGGTATACCTAGCTAAGTCAGGACGTGCTATGACGAAGCTGATTAGGCCAAATCATGCTAAGGCCGAGCTAACCAAGCCACGTCTTACTGAGACCATGCCAATGAATTCGTGTAAAGCTAAGAACAAGGTAATTAAGATCATGCTAATTGACACGACGCTAATTCTGAGCGTGTAAATAAAACTAAGATAATCAAGACCTTACTCAACGAGATCGTGTTAACTAGGGTCGTGCTAATTGGAATAATGCTAATTGCCTCTGTACTATTCAGGACCTTGCGAATTAAACCTGAGTAATTAATGCCGTGGTAATTCAAACACTACCAATTAGTGTTAATTAACACGACGCTAATTAGGGTCATGTTCATTAGAATTGTGCTAATTACCTCTGTACTATTCAGGTGATTGCGAATTAAACCTGAGTAATTAATGGCGCTGTAATTAAAACATGAAAAAATAGTGCTGATTAACCCGACGCTAATTTGGCGCGTGTAATTAAAACCAAGATAATCAGGACCTTACTCACCGACGTCGTGCTAATTAGGATAATGCTAATTAGTATTACGCTAATTACCTTTGTGACATTCAGGACCTTGCGAATTAAACCGGGGTAATTAATGTCGTGGTAATTAGGACATTAACAATTAAGAAAGGACTATTCAATATCATGTTAGTTGAGACTTTCCTAATCAATAGCACCAATAGAAACCGAGCTGACACAGTCCGAAGCAGGCCAAGCATACTGAGTAGACGAGCCACGTAATAAGCTCGAAGAAGCTAGGTGATCACAAACTCCTCCGATGGCTCCAGCCTTGCACAAGTAGTGCAAGCCGACCAAATTATTTTATATGCAAAGAAGCTGCTGAGTAGCGTCCACCGCATGTAACACTTGACAGGCACACCGGCACTATGACAGTCACGAGTTGAACTGGGGCCTTTTCAGAATCAACGAGTTTGTGCCCGAGTTCGCGCGTCAATCAATTTGATTTACACACACCCGCGGCGAAGAGCGGGTCCGCCCACCGCGTTTCCTCTTGGCGAGGAGCAGTGCTCACGCCGCAACGCCAGCGAGCGGCACGAATCATCAATGAGCTTAATCGTACAGTCTATGCACACAGGCACGAAGAACTAAAGGTTATACCATCACGTGGCTACGATGTCTCGCATTCACTTTCACCGCTCTCACGACGTACCACTCACAGCTATGAAGCAAGCGCCCCTGGTGGGATTTGCGGCGAGAAATGTTACTATTTACTTGTTTGTGGAGACATTGTTTCTACCGATTCGCTACTACAGAAAAATCTTCAGACGTGTAATGTAAGTGTAGTAGTAACCTGTCCATTTATTTATCTGTAATATTCCAGACACGCGAAACGAGCTGCACCAGAGTGCAGCGCGTGCGTCCTTGTTGCCTTCGAGAGTGGAAATTTCCATGCTGCAGGTGGAACGAACGAACTTTCCGAAAGAGGACAAACGCCCGCGAACACGGCCCGTGGGAGGCGCGATGATCAGTTGCAAAAAGATAGCGCGACAATCACGCTGACGTCGCTCCACTGTCAAAATGTTGACTGAGTGGCTGCGCTGACGCGTTCGCACGCGGTGTTCCTTTGAAAACCGCCGCAAAGGCCATCCTGCATAGCACCCCAAGCTTCACTATTCGCACACCCCTAGAAATGAGCTGTCAATTGGTCCGTATACGAGGGATATCAGTTGTGAATTATTTCCTACCCTGCGCTGCCATACAGTCGCACGCTCGTTGTGCCTTGTCTAGCAGGACCATCGGGCACGATCAAGTGATTCCACTTCATTTTGTGTGTTTTCGCCTGCGCAAGCTGAGATAACGGCGTGTGGCCGAAAAGCGTGGCATCCTGATAGGCTTAGTTCTGACATTGTTCACGCCTTTTAAGAACAAATAAGTGGCGAGGAGGAGAGAGCGCCTCTAGGAAAGGTAGTAAGGGCGAGAAACAAGCCACTCTCTCGTCTTTGAACTCGGTGTGGTTCAGGGGCCTTTTAAGATCATGTTGATGATAATCTTCATGCACACCACGGCCCCCACTCATAATGGAGCGCAAGCAAAGACTCGGGTAGCTATACTTTCACTTTAATCGCTTCAAGATCTGTTTATAAGAGAAATTAAATACCTAAAAGTATATACGGAAGTAAATACGAGTGCTATCCTGTTGTGATGTGACTAAATACTCGTTGGTACGTCTGCAGACATCGTCTTTTTTTTTTTTTTGTCACGTCAAGGCACGTCATCTTCGTCCCTCACATTCCTATCTCCTAATATTGGCAGGCGCTCTTGTTTTATAGCGAAAGCTGTTATCAGATCACAGCGGCAACAGGATAGTTGTCCGCCGCCGCCGCCGTCACCGCCGCCACCGGTGTCCGTAACCACTATCGCGCGAAATAAGGAAAATGACACAAATAAAAAATATCCACAATCGGATGAGACTTGAACTCAGGCCCTCTGCGTAGCAGTCGAGTATTCTACCACAGAGCGACGCTGGTGCTTAAATCCACCTTGAAAAAATACCCTATACAGGCATCGTAATCGGCCAAGGGATCCCGTTAACATGTGTAATATAGCGTGGCAGAAGAGTAAGACACCAACTAGGCGTCACACAATGCTAATTGCGTGCCGAATGTGGTTTAAAGCTTCCCACCCCCTACAAAGTGCTCAACCATCATTCTTCATTGTCATCAGTCACATGCAGCCTCAACAAAGTACATATATTGCCTTACAAATGTGTAGTGGGTACCTGGCTTATCCGCAGAAAAACGAATAATGGCATAATGAATGCTTCAATAATAATTGTTGTGGCCTGAAGTCCCAAAACCACGATATCATTATGAGAAACGCCGTGGACGCCTCAGGAAATTTCCACCACCTGGGGTTCTTTAACATGCACCTAAATCTAGGTACACGGGCCTCAAGCATTTTCGCCTCCATCGAAAATGCAGCCACCGCGGCCGGGATTCGATCCCGCGACCTTCAGGCCAGCAGTCGAGAACCATAACCATTAGACCACCCTCCCCCCCCTGGCGGGTATAATGGGTGCTTCCCTACTTCACAAAAATTATGATTTGTGGCACGGTGGATAGCTTGCATGTGTACTTGTTTTAGTTGCCCCAAGAGAGTTTAGAACAGGCTCTAGAAAGGTCACTCTTCCAGTTTCGCTGTGACTGTGCTGCGCACTACGCTCAGCTCTGGCGTTTTTTTATTTGTGTGTTTGTTTTTCATGGCGACCGGGTTGCCCCGTCTAAATCACTTAAACGCGTTGTCGTTCGCCCATTCTAACTTACAACACAAAGAGCTCATTTAACTCCTGTTTGTCTGATATAAAACAGGGCAGAACCAACATGCCGTTAATGTTGTTAATATTAACGTTTACCACAAGTTCCGTGACGTTTCAGCGAACATTATATAACCAGGTGCTTGATTTGCAAGCATTACCGGTACTGATCGCCCCCCCGGGGTAGATTAGCGGCTAAGGTGTCGGACTGCTAAGTTCGACGACGTGGGTTCGACTCCCTGCCACAGCGGCGATTATACGATGGTGGCGAATTGAAGGAAAACCCGTGTGCTTAAATTTATGTCCACCTTTAGGAAGCCCAGGTGGGCAAAAAAATTTGAGTGCCCCATTAAGCCCCGCCCCATATTCGTATCATGGTTTTGGCACGTAACACCCAACCTATTGTTATATTTACCTATATTAATTGCAATTAGGCGCAAGCATAAATGCCCCACTTCTCAAATTGTTCTCGTGGATTGTTTACCCACAAGTGATGTCACTAAAGGCAAAGCCGGAAGAGGAGAAAGGCAAAACGATGCAATGTCGCGATGCACGCGCTTGTGAGCCAAGCAAAATAACGCGGGTAGGCGGAGAGAACATTCGCGTCCGAATTACATTACCTACCGTGGTGCCTGGTAGCACAAACACGAACACATCTCACGCGATGACCCCGAACATTTGATTTCCCAGTGGTTGGATCATGGTGTAGCGGGTCAACCCCGTTCACGCGCAAGTGTAAATACCCTATTTCTCAAAACGCCGTTCTTGTTGTTGTTGAATCAACTTTATTCTGGTCCAGAGAACACCTCGGGAAGACCCCCGTCATGAATTTTGTCATTACCATCTTGATAGACGTAAGGAGACGTTCTACGGGCAATGATCAAGGGGATAAAACCAATTCGCTTGCCTGTCGCCCGCGTTGACGGTGCGTAACGCCAATGTAATTTTTGTTCAGATTTTCCTGTAACAACTCGATCCCCTCTGTAATGCGAAGTGGCCATTACTTGGGTTGAGAAATTTTAATAATTATTATAGATCAATCAATAGCGAAACTGGCTGGCCATTGACAAGTCACAAGCAGATTCCAATGTAAAGCTACGAGTATCCGAGCACAGTGCCATGTTTTAACTTCTGGGGCTTCCCTATTAATTACCTTGCATTCGTGCCTGCTCTGTACATATGTATAGCAGAGCTACCGTGGATGTAATTTGCAAGTGTTATACACAGTAAGAAGGGATCACACATTTCGCTAGGTAACATTTATTTGTGCAAATTAACACTTATAGTTGAGAAAGACATTTAAAGGGAATAAATAAAACGCAAAAATCGAACAACGTCGGTACAGAGCTCTTCGTGCTTCCTAGGAACGTGAGGCGAGGACCAAGCGGCGGGGAGTAATCACCAAGGCGACTGGGCAACACAGCATGGAGGTCACCACCATAACCGCCGCAAGTCTCCTATAAACAAGGGCAAAGCACAAAAGGTCGGACTTGCGCAATCGCGCCTCCAGTGGCACCAACAGATTTTAGCGATTGTCCTGGTACCGCCGGTATCACAATCGTTCCAGAGGCTAGATGGCCGAAACGTTAACCGGATTTATGGCAGGCGGCTTCGGACTGGGCCCTGGCCGTCCGACAAAGGTGACGGTGTCGGCAAATTCGAAGGCAGCCTGATGCACAGCGCTCGAGTAACGGTGTGGGCAGCTGCGATACAAATATTATCGACGTATTTGGTTGGGTTACAGGTGGCAGCTCGGATGCCGCGGCAACAGACTCGGGCAGGAGCACAGCCGATGATCCTACGCATTCTGGCTTCGATGACAAAAACTCCATCACAGCTGTGGATGAACCACGGTCGCATGAGGAATCCGGGAGTGACTGGAAGTAGCAGCGTGCACATACAGCAGTAGCTGTTCCAGCAGATACGGTAGAATCGAAGGGAGCTCGAGCGGTCACGGTGCACCTCGTTCCAAACCCGGCCAGGAACTGCACGCAAGTAGGCATCGCCCAGTCAAAAGCAAAGCGCATTGCACGAGCTCTCGCGCAGTCAAGAATGGAACAAGGTTTTAATATGACAATGATGATCGCCCTGCACCCAATGGCACGTAAGCACAGTCGGGCGTAGGCCAAGAACCGGGTAGCTATACTTTCACTTTAATAGATTAATAATAATAATAATAATAATAATAATAATAATAATAATAATAATAATAATAATAATAATAATAATAATAATAATAATAATAATAATAATAATAATTGACATGTCTCGCTTGAAGACAACGACAATGAAGTGCGCGCGCGAGTGCACTGGCGCTGTGGCTCGAGCGTAATTCTGGTGTCGAACGCTAGCCGGTTGTTGACTCCAACGCCTAAGCTGCGCTTCTTAGAGTCTCATGTTTCCTTGTGTAAAATAAATCGTCGTACCGCCACAAGTGGCTGTACAGTGTAACAATAATAATAATAATAATTTAACTGAATTTGCAAGATTCTTTGTAACTGAAAAAATATATAAGTTTTTTTGCGTTCTGTGTAATTCTAGTGCAAGTAGTTGACAAGAGGTACTTAAGTTCGTTTGCAAAATTCATGAAGTCCTTCCCAGCATTTACAGTGTCATTAGAACGCTCAATGGGACGCAAATTAGTTTTGATAATAAGCTTGAGCATTTACGCAATCATTATCATCATAAATCACCTTCTCCGACAAAAATTAATTAAAATTCTATTTTGCACCTCAACCATGAATTTACCTTCCCAATAAGTCATGAGCAAAAAAAAAAAAACTCAGTGGAAAAGGAGAAATGCTAGTGTCGCGTCTTAAACAATGGAAAGCACCGTGTAAGCGTTGAACAACGTCGCCGAAGACACTAGGAAAAGAATTGGCATCCGCACATACGCGGTGACCTTCGAGCCTTGAAGCTAGGGCAGGTAGAGAGCTCGTGGGTTGCATCCTAATCAAATCGCAGCAAGTAATTCAACTGATTTAGGCAAGCTACTGCACCAGAAACCGGAATCTGAGGAAGTCGGAGCCGTTCGTGTGGCGCCGAGGCTTAGTTGGTTAAAGCGCCTGTCTAGTAAACAGGAGGTCGTGAGTTCGAATCTCGCCGGTGCCTCTGCAATTTTCTTTTTTTGTCCATGCGCTCAAACAACAAGGTCTGGCACAACAGCAAGCGGGAAACTTCCCATCGCCAGTATTTTTTTTTCAGTAGGTGTTCTCACGGTTTCCCCCCCCCCCTCTCTCTCTCTCTTTGTTCTCATTTTTTTTTCTTTTTTACTGCAATAGCACAGCACTTCCGTCCGTCGCAATCGCTTGACGACAACGACTGCTGTCATCGGCGAGTCTCTTGCTACGATTTTTCACAGGGTACTTCGTCACACCCAGTTTCGGCATAGGCCTCCAACGCTCAAGTTTGCGCAGCGCCGTCCGCCGCCCCAGCGGAGAGAGGAGAAAACTCCGGTAGCTGGGACGGGTCGCTCTTGCTTGATTTTCCCATCGCGCGCGCGGAGAACGTGCTCCCCGGGGCTTTTATCTCGCATTTTTCACGCTATGGGTGCCGTTCCATCGTCGTACTCGAAAGCAGGCACGCAGTCCTGCTGCATTGTGAACTGTCAGAAAAGTTTAAAAATGTCGAAGAGCCGAAAACTCCCTGTCATGTTCTACCGTTTCCAATGCAAGCAGTCCGAGGAGCAGAGGCGTCAAGAGTGGATTA
Organism: Rhipicephalus sanguineus; assembly: GCF_013339695.2. Classification (NCBI taxonomy): domain Eukaryota; kingdom Metazoa; phylum Arthropoda; class Arachnida; order Ixodida; family Ixodidae; genus Rhipicephalus; species Rhipicephalus sanguineus. The sequence continues at coordinate 93,889,122 of NC_051176.1, forward strand.
CGGCAGTTCGCCGCGATGCTTTCGCGGTCTTGTCACCTTGAAGCAGTTTTTGTCGTACACAGTATTACGAACTATTAACGGGGAGAAACGCGATGATCGTGCTCATTTGAAAGGGAAGTGCGTTTGTGAACCGAAGTTACAACAAATAGACAGCCGCTGTACGTTTCGAGATTGCGCGCTGGCTTTCCGAATCAACCATTTGTAACGTTACAGCAGCGGAGCATTTGGGCTTATTACACCACAGTTTAAATAACGTACCGTGAGTACTAAGTGTTTAATTCAGCTGATTGCGGTACATTTCCCGTCGCGGCTCCCTGTAAACAGAATTAAGCTGTATGTTTGCACTGAGCGTTTATATTGGCCTTGCATGCGACACGCCGTGATTGCTTAGAAGGCTGTAGTGTTGCGCTGCTAAAATCGTGGTCATGGGTTCGATTCACGCATACAGCAGCTGCATTTCGATGGGAGCGAAATGCACTAACACCGGCGTACTTAGATTTACGTACACGTTAAAGAAACCCAGGTGGCCGAAATTAATCCGAATTAATCCACCACGGCGTGCCTCGTATTAATGTCATGCGTTCGGCACGTAATAAAAAGCCTTGCATGCCGCTTTGGAAACGAGCTGAAAAAAGAACCAAGGTGGCAATTAAATTTTCGATGGCTTCGCGAATTCAGATGCGCTTATTATTGGGCACAAATTTCGGCATAATCATAAACATGCGCGATCCCAGTGGGTATTGTATAGTATCAGGGGCATAGCCAGAAATTTTTTCGGGGGGGGGGGGGGGGGGGGGGGGGTCCAACCATACTTTATGTATGTTTGTGCGTGCGTTTGTATGTGTGCGTGTACATATACGCAAGCAAAATTGAAAATTTTCGGGGAGGGTTTGAAACCCCCCCCCCCCCCCCCTTGGCTACGCCCCTGTATAATATGATGCTGACCAAGCGAGCTGTCGAAACAACCAAAGCGACATTCGAATAAGCGAACACGGTGCGTGATCAGGCGTCGATATTATTCGAAATGAAACACGCCTCTGCAAGAAACATACATCGTCGAAGTGGGCATGAAATATTTATTTATTTTTTGTTTGCGTATATTACTATGCTGTCAAAGGGAGCTCTAAAAAAATCCAAGGCGACATTAAACTTGCGATACGACGTTGTTATCATTCGATGCAAACCTCGGCAAAAGTGAAACTCCCACGAAACTGAACACTGCGCATTGCGATGCAGCCAGTGACTCAACAGGGCAGATGTAAATTTATGCTCTTCACACTGAGCTCATAATAAATTTAAAGCCGCACGACAAACTTGGCATCCAAGCAATTGAAAAGTTATCAATAGAAAACGCACGCGACAGCGTGCTGGATGGTTGTTGACAGCTCCGAGTATACGCGACTGCCGCAACGAATGTGCGTTTTACCGGTAACATAATTACAGAACTCGCGCAGTCACCTCCCTACTCATGTCAAAGAAATGTGCCCGTTCAGCTCTGCACGCACGTAGCGCTCGCACAAACAGCATCGCCCTTGACGACCTGCTCGGTCCCGAAAAGGTGGTCGATCAACCGTCCTCCTCTGGTGAGATTCCCTCCGTGAAAACGCTTTTTTCCATCTCTGGGATCTTTATAAACCTTCAGAGCAAGCGACACGTGAAGCTGCACGTGCACGGCGAGCAGGGAACAGCGCGTGCAGGGTGCCTGAACGTGCGGAGACAGCGCAGTCAAAAGGCTGGTGTGGGGACAGGAGCGACCGGTTTTCGCAAGAAAGGCGGCGAAACGCGTGCGCCGCAGCGCCCCCTGGCCGAGCTTGGGAGGCCTATGGCCAGTGCGTCAAGAAAAATAAACGTTCCGCACGGCTACACTGAGATTTGCACCCATCCCAGTTGAGCAATGTGCTTTTTGGGAGATGAACGCGCATACGACTGAGTTCTCTCGCAGCAAAAATTTAGGCGAATGGGTGCAATGTGTTGTGCATTACACAGACTCAGGTCATTGGCGTACGTACATATATTTTGGAGTCTAGAATGAATCAATGCTGTACTAAGCATGGATTACTTCGTGTGCATCACACAAGAATTCTTGTTGTAACATCATTGTGTTCCGCACATGGATGTTGTAACAGTGTGTAACTGCATAAAAGTGAAGGCATTCCAAAGAAATAAACTGTTGGAAGTTCAGCGCTCTGTATCCTCTCTTTTGTCCCCTCCTATCGGTTGCGCTGATTTGCACCCATAATCATGTTGTACCCCCCCCCCCCCCCCCCAACACGCCCAATCCTAGTCTTCGCTTATCCCATTTCAAATTATCTTCATGAATGTTTTTTACAATACTTAACGTAAGCTGTGTATAGTCCTTGGAGTCTTTTACCTCTACCTTCGTGTATATTAATAAAAAAAAATGTCATTTTTTCAACTCGCTGGTACATTTTAAGCTGGGTGGTCGACAGCTAGGGTGGTCGATAGGGCCACAAATCTGCGTTTTTCTCTGTCTTGATCGTCGTCGCTGTTTCCGTCTGCAGTGTAAACCTAAGGCACGGAGCAAGAAGTATTTGAGGAGGAGAAACTACTCGGCCGCCGCAGCGCGCGAGGGCGGCGTGATAGCGTCATGGAGGAAATGCGGTTTTCGCCACCGCACGACAGATGACGCTACGGGAGTGTTGCCATCGTTTACATGCTCTTCTGTGGACGCGACGCATAAAAATCGTGATACCGCCTCGTACATTGCAAGATTTCTCATATTTCTGTCTGTAACATCTACTGGTAGATGTGACAGACATTTTAGCTGCAGTTATTAATAGATACTGCGCGAATTATAGGCCGTAGAGCGATTGAAACGAGCTGCTAGTTGTGGCTCCTGAGCAGATGACGTCTGCCGCATGCATGGGCCCCTCACTACTCGCTCGCATGTTGTGCGCACGTGTGCGTAGGTGGCCCTAGGCGGAAAAGTTCCGAATGCGGGCGAGCAAGCTGTCGCCCATTCCTTCCCGATTTGCAGGCTTCCTGTCTCTTAAGCATGCTCAGTGTCTTCCGCGTTTTTTGCGCGCGCTTATCCCGCCGCAACAAAAAAGATAACTTTGCAGATTTAGATTTCCACCAATGCTCCTTGAGAATGGGGCGGAAATGTGCGTATTAAACTGCAACAGTGGGTACATATTCTGTAAGAAGAAGGTAATTACCTTCAATGTTCCTAGTGACCTGGTGAGGTTGGAAGCGTGGGCTCGTGTCATACCAAGGAAAGATCGAGAGTTCACGCCTCGTGACTACGTTTGCGAGAAGCACTTCTCGAAGAGTAGGTCCCATCATTCGTTGAAAATCTCACAGGGTCCCTTACGACTCGAAGGCAAAAGCCGTCTTCTTTTTCTTTAGCCGATGTGTCTGTCCTGCCCCACCCCCGTGCAAAAGCTTTCTACACCTGACGTGGTTTTGCACTGCCTCCAGGATCAGAGGCATTGCAAGCTTTCTTCACCTCACCTGATTTTGCACTGCCTCCGTGATCGGCCCATCGATCACGGAGGCAGTGCAAAGCGACGATGTCATGTGATGACGTCACGTCACGTGACCACATGATGACGTCACAAATTCTGGCGGTCTGTGACGCCCTGATAACGTCATGTGGTGACGTTATCGCGTGATGACAATTTTTGCATAATTCGTGTTGGCGCCGCCGACGCTGTACGCCGACACCGACGGTCAATTTTCGCGTTTGATAAGGCATCTAAGGCTTTCGCCATAAAAATTATACCTAACCTACCGAGTTCACGTTATCAAAAATTATAGATTTCGCGTTCTACAAAATATATCACTCAGGTAATTTGCCTGTGTGTGACGCAATGTTTTCCGTCAATTTACTGAAAAATTTGTAGCCGGCGCGGGCGCCCAAGAAACACACCCGTTCGAGCGTAAAGCGCGAACGGCGAATCGGCGCCGAAGGGCCTCGAACCGGCGAGCTTCGTCAGGGAGAGCGACGCGCGCGTTTCTCCTTCTCCACTAGCAGACTCTCACGACAAAGGGCGCGTCAGTGCTGTGCCCGATACCGTGACTTTATTAGGAAGCCCCAGCGAGCGTAGTGTGGCCTCCTCAAGAATTCTTGCTCTGTGACCTAAGGTCATGAAGTCTGTAGAGTGTCGCAAGCTTCCCAAATATGAAATCTCCCCCAGACTGTTATGCGCCTACTCCTGCAGCTTTTCCGTGGGACATGCCTTATAGAACCGTTCTAACCTCACCAATAGCTTTACATCGAACTTCAGTGTACAATTAGACTTTGATTTCGCTCAAGTTTCGAGTACTCACCTGCTAACTCTACTGTTCACGATAGAAGTATTCTGTTACCATCACTATGCGCTTGAAGTTGCTAATAGATAGTTTTGGTTGGGCGTCCAAAGCCGCGTGGCGTATGCAGGCCGACAGCAGTTTCCAATGGCTGCCTTCGTACGCAGAGCTGCGTAAAGCTCTCGTTTACCATTCCCCTCTTTAACTTTCATTGCATCCATTTCGGTCATTTCTACATAGTTTCCTTTGAGCTGCCTTTGAACTGCAGCTTCTATCGCTTTGACATATCACTTACGTATGTCACTAAGTTTACACTTGATGACCAGCTTTGGCAGTTCAGCAAATCATACATCTCTCGAGGTAGTTACTCTCGTCTGTTTTTGTTCATAGCCGACAGTTATTTACAGCGAGCGAATGGGCACCAAAAGAGACAGAAAACGCGGCAGAGGTAGGTGGGTGATGAAATCAAGAAATTTGCTGGCATATAAAATGAAATGGGCTCCCGCAGGACTGGGCCAACTGGAGATCAATAGGAGATGTCATCGCAGAGATATTGGCAGAGAGCAAACGTGAGCGACGAAGATGACCTGCCTTCACGCGGAAGAAAATGAAACTACAGCCGTAACGCCGGGCAGGCCATTGACGTCGCAACAACACAACCCTCGTGATTACTTCAGCATATGTTTTCGGTATTTAGGTACTATCAGGAATAATATTTCAACCTATTAAAATGAAATTAGCTACCCGATTCTTGGCCTACCCCTTATTGTGGTTGCGTGCCACTTTTCTGTGCAAACATCATCATCGTCGCCATCTGAATGCCATGTTCCATTCTTTTCGGCACGAGACCTCGTGAAACGTCTTTGGCTTCTGACTTGACGACGACAACGTGCGTGCCCTTTCTGCCCGGATTTGGAACGAGGTCCACAAGCACGTCTCGAGCAGCCTTGGGCTTCGACGTATCCGCTGGAGGTCCATCTGTTCTGTGCTCTCGCTGGTCCTTCAGGTCACTCCTGGATTACTTCTGCCACCGTGGTTCGTCCACGTCTGCGATGGAGCCTCCACACGCTGCCATCGCCAGACTTTTCGTCATCCGAGCTAGAATGCGTAGCATCCCCGGCCGTACTCCAGCCAGAGCCTCTTGCCGCAACATCCGAGAAGCCACCTGCAACCCAGCCAAGGACACCGGTAATATTTGTCCGTATGGAGCGGCCCACACCGTTCTTCGAGCGCTGTGCATCAGGCCACCTTGTGCTTCGAGCTTCCCGACACCGCCACCTGTGCACGGCTGCAAAGACCCAGCACGAAGCCGCCTGCTGCAAAATTTGTGGAAGCTTCTACCATCAACCTTCCAGAACGATTGTGGCAGCAGCGTGAGCGCCACCATCGCCAGCAATAGCTGTTGTTGCTGAGGCACGAAGGCGAGCGTCGAGGCAACTGTGCTGTACCCGTGTTTATAGGAGACTTGCGCCGGTTGCCGTGATGACTGCCGTGTGGTCAGGTCCATGCGCATCGGAGTCTACTACGCCCACTTTCGTCCTCGCTTTGTGTTCATAGCGAGGGTGAGCAATTTTCTAGCGATGTAGGTTTACCTCTTTGTTTTATTGATTGCTTTCAGATTTCTTTCATAACCCTAATTATCAATTGGACAAATAAATGTTGTATACCGAAATCGCTTGATCCCATTTTTATTAACTAAACATCCGCCAATAGCGCCTTCTGCCAGTACTGGTATACATATCTGCAGGGCACGTACAAGTATACGGGAATTAATTGGGATGTCCGTGTAATCAAACGCACGCTAAATACTACGTTGGAGCAGATTCGGCGCAGATTCCGAGGAGAAAGAAATGTTTTTTTTTTTTTTAATTCTTTAGAGCAGCTTAAGCGCGTGAAAGTTGGCGAGAATATTTCAGCCAATCCTGATGCTGGACATATGATCAGCGAGGCCGACAGACCAATGGCAAAAGGCACTTACGATCGAGAAAATAACGTGAAAAACATATTTTATTTATTTTATTTTTTTGCTTACGGAAACCTCCACATCGCAAACGTTTAAGTGCCAAAGGTCAGCATAGCACGGCGAATGAACTATTATATTGTTCAATTATGTGCAAATCTTCACGGTGTACTCGCGCAAACAGTAAGGGCCTACTAAACCATGCATCACATAAAACGTTTGTATCACCCAATTCTTGAAGCCTGAGGCTTGTTGTCCGCATTTTAAGACTTTAATGTAAAATTCCGATCAGGCGCTTTCGAAGTTTTCATGACCGCGTCCTTTCAATGCGAAATTCCGCGTAAACAAGCTGGCATCTACCGAAGTATTTTCATGCGATGCACTCAACGTAATCCTCGTATAGTATAATATTGCTCCATTCTGGACTCGGAAATCTATGCACAGAAGCCACTGATCTCATAGGCTCTGTGCGGCACACCACTCTGCACCTACTGTCCAATATTGTTATTGAGAGATAACTACGTGGCTAGTTCGTTCGGCTCCCAAATGCACATTGCCCAAATATCATGGATGCAAATTTCAGTGCAGCGCTGGAGAAGACTCGCTTTTAGCGGCGAAGCTGCTCTTAGTCGAGGCTTTCATGTCCGCCGCCGTGATAACGCTGATCATAAACGGGTATGTGCCACAGAAATAGGGTATATCCCACTACTCACCACCGGTTCACTAAAAATGAAGAAGGCAACAGTTGAAGCTTCCTTGTAAACCAGCGCATAAGAGTGGTATGGTCAAGATGCAATAAACTATACTACCACCTCAAACAGTGTTTAATAAAGATCAGCGATACAACATATATGAAGGATTTGCAAAACATAGGAATGCGTCAGCCTGACGAAGGGAAGGCCACCATCTTCGCTGTTTCTTCGGTGTCCGCGAAGCTGAGCTGGTTGAATTTTCTTCACGCTCCGGCAACGGCGAAACTTGGTGTGACGAGGTACGCTGACGGCAACAAAAATCTCAGTAGAAGTCGAGTCGTCAATCACGACTTCGTGGCCTCCTTTTTAGGCAGGTGCTTCAACCAACTAAGCTGCTGCGCCGTTCGAACGGACAGAAGTTCCTCCTAATGTCGTCGCTAGTGCGCTATTGCGCCTAAGTGAAATGCCCAATTTCTTACAACATGCTTTCGTTGAAAACTACGAGGTTTCAATTTCATACGCCCTAGAATGGCGCTGATCGAGTGCTCCCGAAAAGAGGGAATTCCGGATTCGCGCATGCGATCGTATGTGTTCTTGTGTCGATTTTAACGCCGCACCTTGTCAATAAAGATATATATATAAATAAAAAGACTGGATTAGATGCACAGAGGAATCTAGAAAGAGCGACAGTGAAAAGAAACAACGAAGAAAACAAAAGAAAAGCGACTCCTTTGTGAAACAATGATAAACATGCGGGAAATACTAAGGGGAATAATAAAGGGAAATACTAAGTAATGGGAATACCTATGTACACGTTACGGATCTCGTTTAAATAAATAGTATTAGAAGAAATAAGCACATTCAAAAGAAAGCAAGATAAAAAAATTCACCAGATCCCACGTACCGTGGGAATCGATGTTATACGAAGCATGCGCTTGATAGTGAATTGTGGCGTAATTTTTCATATTGAGCGAGACGTTACAGAATGACGCTAGAGAAATGTGGAAGTGGTATACAGATACTCATATGCTGAAGAGTCGCATATGTATTATATAACCAGTTGTTTGTAGTTGCGTAACGATGCCAACAACAACACTGCTGTTACCAACACCAGACTCAATAAGCTGATATGTAATGCTTATGTTCTTCAATACTGAATAGCGCAAATCCGAACAGCACTAAGAGGACACACAAGTGCACAGGACAGGCGTTACTCGAAACGAAGCTTCATTCAGGAAAGTTCCCCTGGACATACACCGAGCCGAGTGGCACGCGCAGGCGCGCTGCACGTACGTTACAGTCCCAGTTGCAGTTATTAGAGTTGCGTTATAGTTGTTATGCTTATACTTGTCCGTTATGACGGAGAACGCCCGCACGTTTCACGGACCCTTGTGTATGTGTAGAAGGGGTTCTTGACAGTTCTTGAACAAGGTCATCATCGCCGTGATCAGTGTCCAGCAGCTCGATTGGGCTTGTTAATCGGATCCGTTCGTGATCGCGGCTACGAGGGATCTCAAGTGTAGTGAAGTGCGAGGTGTAGCACAGCTGGTGGAAATTCTGAATGCCTCTTACGATGAAATGATCTATAACGCCTCTTGTCCTGGACGTCGCGGCGAGGTCTTTTGATGCTCGTCCACATCCAAGCCGTCTTTCACGCAGTATAAGGAACAGTCATTGTTGGGTATTGATAAATTATTGTTGAAGTCACCGGTCATGATGAGAGGTCTGGTTCTCTCGGGAGAATTATTGCGGGAAGCACTGACCTCGGTTTTTGCTTATTCGACGTGGTCCACGTTGTGGACCACGTGAACGAGTGCATGGTAGTTGAGCGTTCTCCAGGGGTGTTCTGTTTTCAATTTCCTCGCTTTTCTTGTGTCAGCCGCGGTGGTGTAGCGGTTACAGTGCTCGGCTGCTGACCCGAAGGTCGCAGGTTCGGTCTTGGCCGCGGCGGTCGCATTTCGATGGAGGCAAAATGCTAGATGCCCGTGTACTGTGCGATCTCGGTGCACGTTAAAGAATACCAGATGGTCAAAATTCCGGAGCCCTTCACTACGGCGTCTCTGATAATCATATCGCGGTTTTGGCACATAAAACCCCAACATTTATTATTATTATCCATTTCTTTGCGTGTCAATGTGTGTGTTCGCGTTTACTGTGTGTTGAGACTTACGTTGTATTACCTGCGGCACAGACCCGCATAACATGAACTCTGGTATTCGGGTATGTGCCACACGTGAGTGAGAGAAAGGGTTTCATGATGTACGCGACAGGTATTCTGCGTTATTCATGTCATGACCAGTGAATCGTGTTCGCCATACACTGATCCCCTGCTATGCCAATTTTGGTATATTACAAGTTATGGAGATGACCAGTAGAGCGCCCAGACGTAGGCGGCTAGATAGATAGATAGATAGATAGATAGATAGATAGATAGATAGATAGATAGATAGATAGATAGATAGATAGATAGATAGATAGATAGATAGATAGATAGATAGATAGATAGATAGATAGATAGATAGATAGATAGATAGATAGATAGAAACGCCCAAAGTGCCTGAGCTTCGCATTTAAAAGAAATGGATGCGAAGATTTCAAACAAAAATAGATATTAGGAGAGAGGAACGTGAGCGACGAAGATAGCGTTCCTTAACGCGATAGAACACGACGACGTCTGCGGCCGCAACGCCGTGTCAGGTTTGACGGCAGAAGAGCACAGCACTCGTGATTACATCAGTATGTGCTTATAAGCATATTACAAATAAATTTCCCAGCTATTGAAGTCTTGCTACCCGACTCTTGGCCTACGCTCCAATGTGCCCCTGGTGTCTATCATTATCATCATTATCTCTTAACGCCTTGTTCCATTCTTTTCGGCACGAGGCCTCGTGCAGCGTGTTTCGTTTCTGACGACCCCTCGAGCGGTCATGGACCCTGCCATATCCGCTGGAACTACCGCTACTCTCTGTGCACGCTGGTCCTTCCAGTCACTCGCGGATCCCTTATGCCACCGTGGTTCGTCGATACCTGTGATGAAAACTGGTACTCTGCAATCCCCAAAGTTTTCGCCATGTCAGCCAAAATGCCTCGGACCTCCGGCCGTACTCCAACCCGAAACGGTTGCCGCAACATGCGAGCAGTCACGAGTAACCCAACCGATGATAACAGTAAGGTTGGTTTCGGAGCTGCCCACACTGTTACTCGTGCACTGCGCACCAGGTCACCTTGGGCTTCGAGCTTCGTAACATCGCCACCTGCGCATGACTGCAAAGACGCAGCCCGAAACCGCCTGTCGTAAAACCGGTTCGTGCTTCAGCCATAAAGCTTTCGGAAAGATTGTGAGAGCAGCATGAGCAAGACCGTCGCTCGGACAGACAGTCTTAGAGGGGTACACTCGCGGGCGTCCAGGCAATCGTGCTTTGCACATGCACTTGCGCTGGTTGCGGTGACGACTTCCGTGCAGTCAGGTCCATACGCGTCGGAGACAACTTCCCGCAGTTTGGTCCTCGCCTTGCGTGCCTAGCGGGGAAGAACAATTTTCCACCGATGTAGCTTTATCATCGTGTTTTATTTATTGCGTTCAAATTTCTTTTGTAATTCTAATCATTATTTTACACAAATAAATGTTACATAACGAAATCTGTCGATCCCGCTTTCTGAATATAAAATCGGACAATACCGTCTACTCCAAGCCGTGTTATACATAAGTAGAGCGAAAGTGCGACTGAACGGGAATGAATTCAGACGCCCGTTATAGTCAAACTACGGCACTGGTGTAAAAATTTCGTAACTTCACATTCGTAAATACATGCGGCTTATCATTGGCCAGCTATCGCCGCATTCATTCATTCATTCATTCATTCATTCATTCACAATGCCCTTAGTGTCAATTCGTATTAGATGATTAACAGAGGCGTTGGCAAGGTGTATTAAAGAGCTTGAGAAACAGAGTCGAGATTCAAACTCGCGATATCCTGTTTAAGCCATCGCGCCCCTAGAAAATAAACTAGCCGTGCAGCTTCTTCTTTTCGTGTGCAGTACTGCACTTACATGAGCCGTTTTATAAAAAGACAGCCAAACGTTATAGCTCGCACGCTTTCAACCACGGCTGCCATCCCCGAGGGTTACTCCGCTAAGAGTATGTAAAAGAGAGAGTATTCAGTGGTTCTTTTGCGAAGTTCTTCCAGTGTCTTCCATCGCCTGGATAGCAAGACGACGCGTCTACTCGCCAGTGTTCTTTTCTGTTAAATATTGGAAACTTTCATTTCCGACTTCTCTCTTCTGGATAGTCCCTACGTCACGTGTGGTTTAGAAGTGAGGTGTACACTCTAACTTCATGCGGTATCGCAGAAAAGTGATGCGTATGCATATAGTAGCGTTAACTGCTAATCTTACTTAAGAATAAAAAAAATTGCCTATCATATTACCACAATCGCGTGAATTCATATTGCCCAATTATGTACGGCGAGAAATTGATGTTATGAAATGCAGATACTACCATGTCAAAACAACTCTCTGAATGGCTTCTTCAGCTTGCAGTGGGTCACTGCATTTCATAAATTTAAAAATTCGTTAAAAATTCGGCAGATCCCACGCCTTACGTTTAATCGGTTTCATGCGAAGCAGTCAGCGAGTAGCTGTCCGTGCTGCATTTTTTTAGCTTTGAGCCAAGCGTTACGAGGTGATTCGATGTGTTTTCGTAATTGTAGTAGTTATGTGCAGATCACGGTCTTCCCTGGGACGTGGACTACACGTTTAAAGGGTGACTTATGATCTTACGTAACGTCAGCAATTCACGTTAGAGCACAGACGTCAGTTTTATCGAAGCGAAGTGCACTTTACGGTGCGATGATATGAATCTGATCGGTAACTTTCGTTAGCGTATTCCTCCGGGGTCGAGCAACGCTTGAATATAGTTTACCGAAGCATAGGAACACAAATGTAATTTTTATTAAGCTGCTATAAAAGCGCAGGCAACACTGTAACCACAACTGAGGTTAACCCGACAGCACGCCTCTATCATAGGAGTACATATTGCCACGCCCACTTCTTGTCCTATTTTGATGTTTTTGGGTTTGACCAGCAAGGGCGGTTATCAACGCTCGACGCTGCCCGCGAAGCAGTGTTCGAGAGACTTCTCGATTGTAGTAGATCGTTTTGTTAAGATTTCGCGCCGCACGCGAAGGTTCCAGCTTTATCGAGAGATAACGCCGCCACCAGCGATATCGCTGGAAAGTTCCATAGCACCTGTATAAAAACCGACGCACTTGACCGCTTGTCAGTTGATCGACGGACGACGCCCTGTTCGCCGCTATCATTGTACAGCGTGTATTGCTGTAGTTCTAGTTCTCATTTTCCGGCCACAAGTTCGGCCAAATAAACACTTTCATCCTGCAAACGCCGACTGCAGCCTTCGTCGACGTCACGACCACGTGACATCTGGTGGAGGTGCTGCTTCATGATCCGGACGCCACCGCGGAGCGCTGACCCAAGCCCAAGCCGCGAAGAAGACGACTCTAAGGTCAACCCGGATCCTCGAACCAGCCGCCGGCAGAAGGGACTACAACCAGAGTACGGGCTCCTTCCCGAAAACGCCAGGCAGCCGAAGACCGTCACATCTACCGCCGAGACGATGACAGACCCCCTGCCACCTACAACGGTCGTCATGCATCAACCGAGGGAGCCGCCGACATTCCGCGGATCACCATGCGAGGATCCAGAAAGCTGGCTGGAGGCATACGACCGGGTCTCCACGTTCAACAACTGGGCCTGCGACGAGAAGCTACGCCATGTCTACTTCGCCCTTGAAGATGGCGCAAGGACCTGGTTCGAGAATCGAGAGTCCACGCTAACATCATGGGACCTCTTCCGCACCGGATTTCTCCACACCTTCACGAGCGTCATCCGGAAAGAAAGGGCTGAAACCCTTCTCGAGACACGTGTACAGCTCCCCAATGAGAACGTCGGACTGTACACCGAAGAAATGACTCGCCTATTCCGCCATACCGATCCAGCCATGTCCGAAGAAAAGAAAGTTCGCTTCCTGATGCGGGGAGTGAAGGAAGAACTCTTCGCCGGACTTGTGCGCAACCCGCCGAAGACGGTCTCGGAATTCCTTTCGGAGGCCACCACAATCGAAAAGGCACTAGAAATCCGCACTAGGCAGTACAACCGCCGCATTCCTACGACGACCTACGGGGAGGTTCAGGCGCTGCAGTCTGATGACCTGCGTGACACCATCAGAGCGATTGTGCGGGAGGAGCTGCGCAAACTGTTACCTTCGCCGCAGCATCAAGTGGATTCAATCGCCGACGTTGTCCGCGAGGAAGTCCGGCAATCGCTTGGAATTCCCGAAGCACCGCAGGCTCAGCCGGAAGCCATGAGCTATGCTGCTGCAGCCCGACGCAACGCCCCCCCTCCTCGCCCACGTCAAGACGCCGCGCCGCCGCAGCAGTTCCGCCGCCAGGCACCGCCGCCACCACCACCGACGCCATACCGCCCGCCGACAGGACAACGCTGCGCCCCCCGAAAGACCGACGTTTGGCGTGCCCCTGACAACCGACAGCTCTGCTATCACTGCGGGGAAGCCGGCCACACATACCGCCGATGCCAGTATCGACAGATGGGGCTACGCGGATTCGCCGTCAACGCGCCGCGCCCGCAGCCAGGCGAACGGCCTCGCGACATCGACGACTACCTCACCGGAACACAGTGGGAAGAACGAAGACCTTCCCGCTCGCCGTCGCCCGGCCGCTACATGTCACCGCACCGCCGGCAGTACACTGGCCCAAACCGGGGCCGGTCGCCTAGCCCGTATCCGGGAAACTAAGGGCAGCAACCGATGGAGGTGCGGTTGCTGTACGACGAACTGCCGAAGATCCTCCGCGGCCGCCGACGACGACAACGCGACGAGACCTTCAGAACACGACGCAAACCGGACGGAGCCCTCACGACGAAACTTCGCGGCCCGAAGAAAACCTGACGACGCAACGTCGAAACAGCGGGACAAATCGACGAAGCCGTGATCCGACGCCACGACCTAACCGCAACGCAAGACGACGAACAAGCGACCTCGATGTTCTTATCGACGGCCACAGCGTCACAGCTCTCGTCGACACCGGAGCCGACTATTCCGTCGTCAGTGGGCCATTCGCCACCAAGCTGAAGAAAGTAAAGACCGCTTGGAGTGGACCAGAAATCCGGACAGCTGGAGGCCACCTGATAACGCCGATTGGTGTCTGCACGGCGAGAGTCACCATCAATAACCGCACTTATCCTGCGAGCTTTGTAATCCTACAAAACTGCTCCAGGGATGTGATACTCGGAATAGACTTCCTAAGTGACCACGGCGCCGTTATCGACCTGAGGTTTGAGTCGATAACACTAACCTCAGAAAAAGCGCTCCCGCCCCACGCGACGCCAGGGAACTATGCACTGAATGTGATAGAAGAGCAGGTGACCGTTCCGCCACGCTCCAGCGTCATTATTTCCGTCGGCACCGAAAAACCTGCGAACCTTGAATGCGTAATCGACGGCGATCAGCAACTACTCCTGAATCGTCAAATTTGCGTCGCAAGAGGTATCGCCGAGCTGTATGACGGTAAAGCAAAGGTACTGCTGACAAACTTCAGCCACGAATATAGGCACCTCAACATGGGTACGACGGTTGCCTACATCGACGAATGTGTAGCCGCCAGCGATGCTTTCGCCCTCTTCGATGCTGTCGAACCTGCTTCGACGAATAGAGGTCCCGAACGGGATTTTGACGTCAACCCGAGCCTTCCGAAGGTCAAGCAAGATAAGCTCAAAACCCTTCTCCTGCAATACAAGGACTGTTTCTCGTCGTCATCGCGGGTCCGACAAACGCCCCTTGCTAAGCACCGCATTATAACAGAAGAAAATGCTCGACCACTCCGTCAGAGTCCCTACCGGGTTTCGACGCGGGAACGGGAGGCCGTGAAGAAACAGGTCGACGAAATGCTATGCGACGACATCATCCAGCCGTCGAAGAGTCCGTGGGCATCCCCCGTGGTGCTAGTGAAGAAGAAGGATGGGACTCTTCGTTTTTGCGTCGATTATCGTCGCCTGAACAAAGTCACGAAGAAGGACGTGTATCCCCTTCCCCGGATAGACGACACCCTGGATCGATTACACAGCGCAAAGTACTTTTCGTCGATGGGCCTCAAGACCGGTTACTGGCAAATAGAAGTCGACGAGAGAGACCGAGAAAAGACTGCCTTTATAACGCCAGACGGCCTGTTTGAGTTCAAGGTCATGCCTTTTGGTCTTTGCTCGGCACCTGCGACTTTTCAACGGGTTATGGATACAGTACTGGCCGGCTTGAAGTGGCAGACGTGATTCGTGTACTTGGACGACGTCGTAGTGTTTTCCTCAAACTTCGACGAACACCTTCGGCGCCTTGAAGGTGTACTTCAAGCAATCAAGACCTCCGGACTCACTTTGAAGCCTGAAAAGTGCCGCTTCGCGTACGAGGAGCTCTTGTTCTTGGGTCACGTGATCAGCAAGGATGGTGTTCGCCCGGACCCGCGGAAAACAGCTGCCATCGCTGACTTCCCGACGCCCACCGACAAGAAGGCCGTACGCCGTTTTCTCGGCTTGTGCGCCTATTACAGACGTTTCGTCAAGGAATTTTCACGGATCGCCGAGCCACTGACGCAACTCACGAAGGCCGACGTCGAATTCAGGTGGGAAACGTCGCAAGTTCAGGCATTTCAAGAATTGAAACGACGCCTGCAGACGCCTCCGATACTTGCGCATTTCGACGAGCACGCCGATACGGAAATCCACACCGACGCAAGCAGCGTAGGACTCGGCGCCGTCCTTGTGCAGAAGACCGACGGATTGGAAAGGGTCATCAGTTATGCTAGCCGGTCGCTATCAAAGGCAGAAATCAACTATTCGCAAAGGCAGAAATCGACCAGGCAGAAATCAAAGGCAGAAATCGACCACGTGACAATATGTAATGTTTATTGTCTTAATTCGATAGCTAGCACAGCAACCGCAATTGACGTTGCACCGATATTACGCCTGCGGCGTCTGCGGTGTCTTGACGTCTTTCTCGTGTCCGTGTTTTCACGCCCTGTCTGTTTAGCATGAATACTTGCCAACTACCTCATCTTTCTGTTATCCTAAGCATAAGGTCTTTTTCCAAAACAGTTTCAAAACCTGGCGTGGCTCGATGGTAGAATATCTGACTGCCACGCAGTATCCGTGGGTTCGATTCATGCTGGGATTCTGATTTTCATTCTTTGCATTCATCGGGTCAGCGCTGTCGATGTTCGTTTTTCTTAAAGCGCTCGCATTTAAATTACCAATGTCTGTTCTCGGCGTTCCTGGGTATATATATGTCAAACACCTGTGGCGCATAGCCGCATACCGCGGCCCATGGTATGCGGGTATCTGCCACACGTGCCTGGAGGAAAGGGTTTGACGACGTACGTGACAGGATTTTCATATTATTGCAATAGCAATTACATGGACAGTCTCGGCTCGATTTTGCCGTCGCCGTCGCCGCCGTCACGCACCGTATATGTATAAGTATGTATATATATATCAAAGTCCCAAAGAAACATAATTCGGAAAAATGCTTCCGAAGCGCGGAATCGAGCCAGCGACCTCTCGTTCCGCAGCGCGTGGCGCTAACCACTACGCCCGAAAGCGCAGATCCTTCAGGTAGCCAACGTCGAGCGTTATATACACACCCTTTACCGCTGGCAGGACTCAGAGACGGCAGGCGCTTATAAGCGTTTCTTCATTACCAGCGAGATGGCGCGAGGAGCGCGACGTGCGTAAAGCCGTGCGCATTTAAAAGTCGTCGTCGGCGTGCTCGCTCGCTTCTTCTTATATTTGCGCAGGGAGAACCTTGCCCTTCCGCTGTCTGCTCGCGCGGTTTTCTCGTGGTGAGGAGAAGAGGGATGTTTCACGCTTTCACCGTGGTGCTCGCGCTCATGTTACGGAGCGTACGAAAGTCACTCGAGCTCAAGGGACGCCGCTAAACGAACAAACAGAAGATGAGCGCGAACTATCAAGTGTCACAGCTCGACGCTTGAAGCACGCTAGTTTCCTTCGCTGCTTCGGCCGCCTTTGCAACAGGAGCGCTGTTCAAATTGAGAGTATCCATTGGCGAGCCTCACTTCGTATAGCATCAGTTTCTTGCTATCGCATTCATTGCTTCGCCCTTGCGGCGAAACTGTGACATTTTTATTCATGTCACGACCAGATAGTCATATTCGTCAAGCCCTCCTACCCTCCCATGCCAGTTTTAGTCTACACCAAGTTAAGGAGGCGATCACGAGAGCACCCAGACGTAGGCGGCTAGATAGATAAATACGTATGAAAACGCTCGAAGTGCCTTTGGTTCGCTAAGAAATGCTTCACATTTAATATGTGTTATATGATTTGTTATGATACCATTAATGCTCCTTCCTATTGCACGACGTTCTCCTTTTTAAGCAGTGCTATACACTGAGAGTGCAACAGTATGTCGTGTAGCTGTTTCTTCCGCGAACGCATACGCTGTTTACATTTAGCTTTTGAGACTGTTTATGACGGTGCATCGCGGCGATTTCAGTGACGGTCAGTCAATCCAGGATTTGGAGCAATTTTTAAAGCAGGGTATAGCTGTCTCAGAGCAGTTTCTGAGGCGAAAAAAAACAAAACAATGTTTTCTGGTAAGTTCGAGCCGCATGCAACAGACATCGCGTGTAACTGTTCCGCACAAACCGTTCTCATTGCTCTAATAGGAAGTGCTGCTCTACAGTAAACAGGCACACTTCTTGTAACACTTTACCATACGAAGGTACGGTATTGCCGTGCTTAGCGCTCACTCGTGTCAGCGCTGTGCTTATGTACAATATGAGTAGACGCAGTTTGCAGGCGTTCGTTCAAGAAAAATGGGATCAAGTCATTTTATTATAGAAATTAATATATGGGGCTGCATAGTTAAGTTGAAAGGAATAAAGAAACTACAACGATCAATCTACGTCGCTAATATGGTTGTTGGAGCTCGCTCAGAAGAGAAGGTGCATTCCAAACTCAAAGTAGTACTCCCCGAGGCAAATGCACATCACAGCACGGATGTGATCACGGTAACCAGCGCAAGTCTCCTATGAACAACCGCTATGGGTGGGGGTGGTGGTAAAAAACGCCAGGCCTGCGCGGAAAGCGCAGCACAGTCGCAGCGAAAGCTCGAAGAGCGGCATTTTTAGAGCCCGTTATGAACTCTCTTCTGGCTACTGAAACAAGTACACTAGGAACGTACCCACTACGCCACAAATAATTTTTATGAAGTTGGGAAGCACCCACCACGACATTACTCGTCATTCTGCGGAGAAGCGAGGTACCATTTGTAATGCATTATGTGCGCTTTGTTGATGCGACGGTTGATGACGATGAAGAATTATGGCTGATCCCTTTGCAATGGGTTGGAAGCTTTAAAGGACCCAGTAGTTACGTAATTCGCATTGTGTGACGCCCGGTCGTTATTTCATTCTCCCACCACGCTTTATAACATACGCTAACGTGAGAAAGAGATAGAAAGAGGGAATTAACCTTATTGAGACCCTGAGCAAATGGATCATGGGAACCTTATGGGCTTCCTTGGCAACCAATAGAAGTGCACTTGCGAGGAACCCACTACGCTATAAGTCATCATAATTTTTGTGAAGTAGGGAAGCAGCCACTATGTAATTTTTCTTAATTCTGCGCAGAACCATGGTACCTGCTAAACACCTGTAAGGTATTATGTGCACTTTAGTCAAGCTGTGGCTGATGATGAAGAATTATGGCACAGCCCTTTGTAACGGGTTGGAAGCATTCAACAACCCACTCGTTGCGCAATTCGCATTCTGTGACGCCTGGTTACAGAATTCGCGTTGTGTGACGCTTGGTTGTTATTTTACTCTTCTACCACGCTACATTACATATGTTAATGTGGTTCCTTCCCGAGATGAAGCCTGTATAGGGCCATTTTGCAAAGCAGTTTCAAGCACAGGCATTGTTCTGAGTTTGAATACCGGGCTTACACGCAGAGGACCCAGGTTCGAACCTCGTTCTATCCTGAAATCTTTTCTTATTTCGTTTTTTTTTCTTATTTCAAGCGATAGTGGTTACGGACGCCGGCGGCGGCGGCGGCAACGGTGGCGGCGGCGGCGGCGGACAACTACGGCTCCAAAAACGGCCCTTGTTGTGATCTCATAACAGCTTTCGCTGTAAAACTGGGCCAATGGTATCGCTAGAGCCTTCAGCGGAGCTCATGACGAACCACGGTCGCATAAGGAATCCGGGAGGGACTGGAAAGGCCAGCTTGCAGATAAAGAGCGGGTAGTTACAGCAGATACGTCAGGGGTCGACGGGGGGGCTTCACCATGGGGACAGCGGCTTGCGCTTTTCTCTACGGACGGCTTGAGGGTCAAGGATGGCTGTAGACCTTGTTCCAAACCCGACCAAAAAGGTCGCGAAAGTTGGCATCGTCAAGTAGTGAGATCGACGAAGGATATACTCTTAGCCGCCTCTATTTGACCGACCGACCGACCGACCGACTGACTGAGCCGACAGCTTTTTTGCGCCTGTCAGTGTCGGTATAGTCGGAAAATGCAAAGCATTGACCAAGTACTCGGGACGTTAGGTTCAAAGTTGTTTATTGATCAAGTTGGCGCGTGCCGACGTATGTTTCTTCGAGTACAAAAGGGTTGAAAAGGTGCACCAGGGCCATCGAGTGGATCTTATTGTCGTATTTCTTTAGTGGAGGACACGCTCGCCGCTTGTAGCGCCACATGCGGTGGTTGAAGGCCTCGTCACCTGGAAACACCTCGTTGTTTGAGAGCACAATGACGGGCGTCCTGGAAATGGTCTGACCAGCAGAGTTCTTGACCGCCACCGAGTCTACGTCACCACCAAAAAAATGTTTTAACAGTATCAAAAGCAGACAACTCACAGTTTGGCTCGTTCCACACCAGGATGCGACGGCCCACGGTGTCCTGAAGTGGAAAGCTAGCGTAGCGGTTAAAGTTACGGATCGTACCGCGGTTAATGTAAAAGGAAAGAACGGGGTCAAAAAAACGTTTTTTTTTTCCTGCACTTGGAGGGGACACAATCTCCATACAGTTTTTTTGGGGGATCGCCTTCTCGACCAGGCTATATAGGTTGTTTACAAAGGCCGACACTTCCTCATGGATGCCATTAAACTGAAAGTTTAATAGTTCCATCATGGCATCAAACGACGCGGGCGCATCCATGTAAAAGGTAGCGAGGTCACCGTGTGGGGCATCAAAGAGGGGCTGGGTGTTCTGGTACATTTCAATAACGTCCAAGGTGGTGTACGAGCACATTTCGTCGTTAAACACCTGGATAGCTCGTTGGAGGCGCTTGTCGTCCAGGCGAAAGAACCTAAACACCGGGTCTGCCAGCCTCTTGGGGGTGCGCACAATGTTTGTCAACGGCGATACGGGGTTTTCGCGTAGCCACTCGAAAATGGATTCTTCTGGCGCTCCTTTTGAACGTTTTCGGCACTTTGCACCCGTTCTTGCGCGTACCTCGTCAGTGTCTCCACCGCTCGTCTGACCTCCATGGGCGTCGTCACATGCAACTGAATGCGGAAATTTCGGGTGCAGTATTTCCAAAACTCGCCCGGGCTCGTGTCCAGAACCTTCGAGTTGTCCCAAAACTTCATCTCTAACGTCGCGACCCCAATCATTTCCTCCCATTTTAATGTATTCTAATACTCGGAGCTCACTCTTGAAATACTTGACGAGATGGTAGAGGTCCGATGCACTGGCGTTTGTAGACCAAATTGACGAGCGATTTGGTCGTCTAACGAAGCCAGCGAAGATAACACATCGGCATTTGCCGTTGCTCCAGCTGCAGTCGTGTAAGACGTGGATGTGTGGGAGTGTAGTTCCTCAACGCGTGGAGTGCGACGGAAGCGATTCCGTACTGAGTGGGCCCTTGCTCGAATCCTCTGATAATGTCGTGACAAATTGTCTGAGCCTCTCCGTCGTCTCGAGCGGGAAAAACATCGTGCACAAGCTTTCTTCGTTTTGGAACTGACGGTAGCTGCAGTGCCCAGCGGGGAGGGGATTGTAAACTTTTTCCATCTCCTCCTACCCCTGTTCCTGGTTCGGACACCTTTGGATCTGATACTTCTCCCAGGACTCGATCAGGTTCCGCAAATGCCGCCAGGGTTTCATTAATGTCATAGGTACTGTTCTCGTCGCTCGAACCAATAAACTTTGTAGTTTGTCCCTGGGAATATAGATGGCGTCACCAAAAAATATTTCCAGATGGTAATATAGGGGTACCTCATCTTCTGTTTCTTGATCGTCAAGATGACGTTTGCGTGATTCTGCCATGGTCTCTATTAAAAAGCAGAAAAATGCAAGACTTCAGAATGTAGCATAGCTAACCGAAAAAAAGTGCAGAGTCTTACCGAAGGCGTCTTGAGTGTCCGCTTGAGGTCCTCCTGAGTGGACAGCCTGTTGAAGACTGTGAGTTCTGAGAGTGAGATAACAACCAGGGGTCACACAATGGTAATTGCGTAACGAGTGTATTTTAAAGCTTCCTACCCATTACAAAGTGTTCAACCATAATTCTTCCCCGTCATCAGTCACATGCAACATCAACAAAGTGCACATAATGCCTTTCAAATGTGTAGTGGGTATACCTCGCTTATCCGCAGACAGTCGAATAATGGCATAATGGGTGCATCCATAATAATTCTTGGGGTTTATAGTCCCAAAACCACGATGTGCTTATGAGGGACGCCGTAGTGGAGCCCTCCGGAAATTTTCACCACCTAGGGTTCCTTAACGTGCACCTAAATCTACGTACACGGGAATCAAGCATTTTCGTCTCCATCGAAAATGCGGCCGCCACGGCCGGGATTCGATCCCGCGACCTACGGGCCAGCAGTCGAGCACCATAACCACTAGACCACCGTGGCGGGTAATCGTCGAACAACGTCGCCAAAGACGCTAGGAACACAGTGTGCATCCGCATATACGCGGCGGCCTTCGAGCCTTGAAGCTAGGGGAGGTTGAGAGCTCGTGGGTTGCATCCTAATCAGATCGCAATAAGCATTTCTACTCATTTAGGCAAGGTACTGCACCAGAAACAGGAATCCGAGGGAGTCGGAGGCGTTCGTGTGGCGCCGTGGCTTAGTTGGTTAAAGCGCCTGTCTAGTAAACAGGAGATCGTGAGTTCGAATCTCGCCGGTGCCTCAGCAATTTTTTTTTTGTCCGTGTGCTTAAAGAACAGTGTCTGAAGCAACAGCAAGCGGGAAACGTCCCATCGGCCGCATTTTTTTTTTCAATAGGTGCTCTCACGGTTTCTCTCCCTCTTCGTTTTTTTTTTCTTTTTTACTGAAATAGCACAGCACTTCCGTCCGTCGCAATCGCTTGACGACAACGGCTGTCGTCATCAGCGAGTCTCTCGCTACAATTTTTCACGTCGTCAGCGTACTTCGTCACACCCAGTTTCGACATCGCCAGTGCGTCAAGAAAAATAGGTATTCATTCTAAAAAGACAGGGCGTGCAAACACGGACACAAGAAAGAAGTTAGGACACCACAAACGCCGAAACTAAAAATAAGTGTTCCGCACGGCTCCACTGAGATTTGCACCCATGTCAATTGAGCAATGTGCTTTTTGGGAGTTGAACGCGCATACGACTGAGTTCTCTCAGAGCAAAAATTTAGGCGAATGGGTGCAATGTGTTGTGCAGTACACAGACTCAGGTCAGTGGCGTCTCCACATATATTTCGGAGTCCAGAATGAATCAATGCTGTACTAGGCGAGGATTATGTTGTGAGCATCGCACAGAAATTCTTCTTCACAAGATGGCGACTTCTTTTCATACAGTTTCTCGTTGAGATGACGCGGTAATAAAAACTCCGTCAGTGGCAGGAAAGAGACATACATAGCAAGTCTCCTGCGTTAAGAATCACCTCATACATTCTTATTATCCTGTATAGGTCCATATTGTTCTCATAATGTAAACTACGATATCGATTACCCATGTTTGTCCTCTTAACCACACTACTGTCTTCCTACCTATAAAATGTTACGCCAACCATTTTCCGTTCCATCGCCCGCTGCATGCTTCTTAACTTCTCGAGTTTCTTTATTTACCATGTTTCTCCCACATAGACTAGTACTGGTAAAACGCAATGGATGTACACCTTACATTTAAGGGATAGCGTTAAGTTGCCGGTCATGAGTTGGGTATACCTACTGCGTGCGTGCCAGCCCATCCTGAGGCCTAGGTAATTGGCCTAGATATATATACATACTCCTGCAAACATTCTGTTCGGTCCGGTTGTCAATCGACAACTCCATCTTTCGCCGGGCCTCGTAATACTATATTTGTACCCTGCACATTTATCAGCAACCCTAGCTTAACACTTTCTGTGTTTAGGCCTTCAGCCAATCACTTTTTTTTTTTGCAATTCGTCGTCATCATTGCTGATGAGCGCGATGTGGTCTGCAAATCATAAGTAGCAGAAATATCCTCCATCAACCTCCTTTCTTTTTTAGTCCAAATAAAATCGTTTGAATATTGCTTCAAACCATGCAGTGAAAACATTGGGCACATTGAATCTCTCTTGCCCAAACCTTTTCTCGATCATTATATTTCAGCTTTTCTTGTGGAGAAACAAGCTGGCTGTCACATATTTGTAGATATTGGTTAAGGTATTTAAATATGTTTCAAACGCTCCTTGACAACGCAAAGCCTTCAAAACTACTGATATCTCTACTGAGTCCAATGCCATTCGTAGTCTACGTAAGCTACATAAAGGGGTTTGGTGTGTTCAGAAGAGTTCTAAATTACTTGAATTAGCACATCGCTATGATTCTGAAGCCAGTAGGCTCTCTAGGCTTTTCAATGTCGTGTGTGTGGCTTATACCATTTGAAATTATCTTCAGCAATGTTTTTTAGAATACTTAACGTTAGCTAATCGGTCTATAGTTCTTGGAGTCTTTTACCTTTACCTTCGTGTGTATTAATATAAAATTGTCATTTTTCCAACTCGCTGGTACATTTTAAGTCTTAAGAGTAAGGGTGGTCCATAAGGCCACAAATCTGCGCTTGTCTCTGTCTTGATCGTCGTCGCTGTTTTCGTCTGCAATGGAATTCTAAGGTCATGAAGCCTGTAGAGTGTCGCAAGCTTCCCAAATATGAAATCTCCTCCAGACTTATGCGCCTACTCCGGCGCCTACTCCAGCTGCCTACTCCCGCTAGATGGCGCCACCTGTTCAGCCAGTTAGAGAGTTAAGGCCTCTCACGTTTACGTCTTCGGTATTCTAGGTCGCTCTAGCTTCTGTAATCCGGCTGAAACAATGTGATCGCAACTGGCGCTCGCACTTCGGCTTATTTTGACTCGGCGACTGGAGTCTCCGCAAAGCGGATATCGCGAGTAGCCACGAAAGAAGGTAGATTTGTGAGACAGGGCCGTAAACCTAAAGGCAATCCGGCGAGTGTACGTTCCGTAAAAGACTACGTTCCGTAAAGGCCCGCTCATGCGCATATTCCTCACGGTACCCGGTAACACGGTAACGTAAAGAAGTATACGTACAAGCTAAAAGTCCCTAGTTAGAGCGACTCAATAGGCACCAAGAGATAGGAAACACAGCAGAGGACAGCACAGGGTTGCCGAGGTGATGAAATTTGGAAATTTGCTGGCATATAAAATGAAATGGGCTCCCGCAGGTCTGGGCCAACTGGAGATCGATAGGAGATGTCATCGCAGAGACAGTGGCAAAAAGCAAACGTGAGCGACGAAGATGACGTGCCTTCACGCGAAAGAAAATGAAACTATGGATACAGCCGTGACGCCGCGCAAGGCTTGACTTCTCAATAATAAAACCCTCGTAATTACTTCAGTATATCTATTTCGGTATTTAGGTACTATTAGGAATAACATTTCAACCTATTAAAATGAAATTAGCTACCCGATTCTTGGCCCACCCCTTATTGTTGTCGCATGCCACTTTTTTGTGCAAACATCATCATCGTCGCCATCTGAATGCCATGTTCCATTCTTTTCGGCACGAGACCCCGTGAAACGTATTTGGCTTCTGAGTGGACGACGACAACTTGCGTGCCCTTTCTGGCCGGATTTGGAACGAGGTCCACAAGCACGTCTCGAGCAGCCTTGGGCTTCGACGTATCAGCTGGAGGTCCAGCTGTTCTGTGTTCTCACTGGCCCTTCAGGTCACTCCTGGATTACTTCTGCCACCGTGGTTCGTCCACATCTGTGATGGAGACTCCATACGCTGCCATCGCCAGACTTTTCGTCATCCCAGCCAGAATGCGTAGCACCCCCGGCCGCATTCCAGCCAGAGCCTCTTGCCGCAACATCCAAGAAGCCACCTGCAACCCAACCAAGGACACCGGTAATCTTTGTCTCTATGGAGCGGCCCACACCGTTCCTCGCGCGCTGTGCATCAGGCCACCTTCGGCTTCGAGCTTCCCGACACCGCCACCTGTGCATGGATGCAGAGACCCAGCACGAAGCCGCCTGCTGCAAAACCGGTTGAAGCTTCTACCATCAACCTTCCAGAACGACTGTGGCAGCAGCGTGAGCAACACCATCGCTAGCAGCAGCTGTTGTTTCTGAGGCACGAAGGCGAGCGTCCAGGCAATTGTGCTGCGCACGTGTTTATAGGAGACTTGCGCCGGTTGCCGTGATGACTGCCGTGTGGTCAGGTCCACGCGCATCGGAGGCTACTTCGGGCTGTTTCGTCCTGACTTTGTGTTCTTAGTGAGGGCGAACAATTTTCTGCCGATGTGGCCTGATTTCTTTGTTTTATTAATTGCATTTAGACTTCATTCATAACTATAATTATTAATTGTACAAATAAATGTCGTCTATCGAAATCTCTTGATCTCCACCCCCCCCCCCTTTTTTTTTTGTACAACATACTTCAATACCGTCTCCTCCTAGCTGTGGAATACACAGGTACAGCGCACGTGCGTCTCAACGGGAATTAAGGAGGACGTCTCAGTTTTCAAACTAGAGCATTGGTGTCGCAACATCGTAGCTTTAGATTCAAAAGTGCCTGCGGACTGTGACTGGCCAGACATCGTCGATTTTATTTATTTATTTATTTATTTATTTATTTATTTATTTATTTATTTATTTATTTATTTATTTATTGTATCCTCGGGGTGACACCTGGAATTCGCTACGTCACACGCGGTTGAGAAGTTTTACGTCTTTTATAATGTGCGCTATTCGCCCACTCAGTAAGAGTGGAACAATGTGCACATCACGTTTCAAGTCGGTTCCACCAACACACGGTGCGTGAAGTGCCTGTATATTTGATAGGTACAATTATACACATTAAATACATAACGCATGTTGTCATACTCGATACTCGATACAATACATCGTCGCATGTCCCCGCAATTTTAGGTCCACGGCGCGGGCATGATCGGTGCAGCTGTAATAAGCCCTAGAGAAAAAATATAGCGGCACTATCGCGATAAATTTGTGACCCTCTTATTTTTTTCTGAATTGCAAAGTTTTATGCAAATAAAAGCGACACGGTTCTTCTTCACGTGTTTCAGCCATGGTCCATCGCCTCAGTCGTCTATAGAAGCCCTCAAGCGAGGATCCCGCCTAGAATGCTTCTTCCGTTAAGGCATATGTCGTTTACATTTATTTTTGAGACTATTGATGATTTTGTGTCACTTCGGTGGCTCTTCAGGCTATACGGAATTGAGAACTTTGAGAGCACGATAAATGCTGCTTCGGAGCACATTCTGAGGAGACAGAAATGTTGACTCGGTTCGTTAGAGGAGTATATCCACCCTTAGCGTGTAAAAGTTGGCCGCAAATTGTAATTATCGTCCTGATCACAAAAGCTGCTCTAAAGTAAACAGACACACCACTTACCGTCAGGGAGCAGCCATGGAAAAATATGCTATCCTTGGTCTGTTTCGGAAATATTCACTAGCACACAAAAGTGGTGAAGGGGTGAAATATCTAATTAGTAGCAAACGTGAACGTTCGGTTTATGCGAGCGGGAGGTCTCAAAACACCACTCCCACCCGAAAATGAAAACCTGAAAGGAATAAACATAAGTGGGTGTACTCAAAAACGACTCGCCCTAAAAATGTTCGTAAAGGAATATTTCAGCCAATCCTGATGCTGGACATATGATTAGCGAGGCCGACAGACCAATGGTAAAAGGTACTTACGATAGAGATTTTCCAGCTCGCGCCCCCTTTCCTAACCAGAAAAAAAAACAAGTTTTATTTACTTTTTTATTATTGTTTTATTAGTTCTTATGGCCAACATAGCACAGCGAATGAACGGAATTCTTCTTCGCGAGATAACAGCTTATTTACGTGGAATGTCGCATTTACAGGACGCGGTCATGAAGTCTTCGTCAGCGCCTGATTGGAGGAATACATTACAATATTACAATGCCGGCAACAAGCCTCAGGCTTCAAGAAGTGGATGATACAAACGTCTTACGCGATGCACGGTTTAGTTGGCCTTCAATACTTGCGCGCGTCCACCGAGAGGACACGGGTAATGAACGCGTTCTACGTACAATGTTTGGGCGCGTAGAAATTGTATATAGTTGAGCAATATAACAGTTCATCAGCTGTGCTACGTTGGCCATGGACACCTAGGGAATTACGACGTGAACGTTGCCGTAAGCCAAGCAATAAAATCTGTTTTTTTTTTTTCTGTTTAGGCAACAAGGGCCGCATTCGAAAATCTTGTCCGTCGTAAGTACTTTTTGCTATTGGTCTGTCGGCGTCGCTAATCATGCGTCCAGCGTAAGCATTAGCTGAAATATTCTCTTACGAACATTTTTAGCGTCAGACGCTTTCGTGTATACCGACCCATGGTTCTTTGGGAGGTTTTCATTTTCTGGTTAGAGGGGCGTTTTGAGACCATCCGGTCGCGTATACCGAATGTTCACGTCTGCTACGAATTAAATGCGTCACCCCATCACCACTTCTGCGTATTGGCGAACATTCCCAAACGGACTAATAATTGCGTGATATTCTTCCATAGCTGCTCTATGATGGCAAGAAGTGTGTCTGTTTACCGTAGAGTGTCATTTCTAGTTAGAGCAATGAAAAATAAAGGCACCCTCGCACTAGTGGTGCCAAGCCTGAAAAAAGCACGGGACTGGGGAGCGCATTACTTTTTTCTTTATTTCTTCCTCTCTTTCTCTATTTTTTTCTGTTTTTTCTACCTCTTCCTCGTCTCCGTTTATTTCTATTTCTCTCTTTCTTTCTCACTCTTTCCATCTTTCTCTTTCTTCCCTTTCTCTCTCTCTCTTTCTCGCTTCCTCTATCTAGCTATCTCTTTATCTTTCTTTGATTTTCTCTGTTTCTGTTTCTGTCTCCTCTTTTTCTATCTCTTTTTTGTCTCTGTTTCATTCTATCTCTTTCTCTCTCTGTCTACTTTTTTCTCGGTTAGCTACTGATTGACCCTCGATTGGCTATCACTAGTCTTTGGCCATGTATTTAGGCCGTGCTAAGCACATCGAAGCATTTTCAAAATTTTTCTTCGTTATTGTTCGACTATCTATTACCAATTGATTGGTCATCGAATGGCTACCACGAGGCATCGATGGCTATGCTAGGACCTGTTTGGCAGGAGGAGGAAAAAAACTTTATTAGAGGTATATACAGGGAGTAAGCGCGAGGTGGCCCGGAGGGGGCCACCCCTCACAAGCACTAGGTGGGCTCCTCATTACAGGAGCCCATTGGCGATCGCCGCGACTCGAGCTCGGTCGACCAGGGCCTTCTGGCTCGCCAGGTCGGAGCAGCCGAGCAGGGCTGCCTCCCAGTCCTCCCGGGTGGGGTGTGGTTTTGGGGCGAGGTTCGGGGTTGACTGGCATGCCCACACCATGTGGTAGACGTCCGAAGACTTCTCCTCACAGTATGGGCATTTTCCTGTACAGGCCGGATCAAAATGTTTTAAAACTGCCGGGCACAGCAGCGTTTTGGTGTAAAGGCGGAGGAGTGTGCGTTCCTCCACCTTTGTAAGGCCCTTACAGGGTTTAGGATAAATTGCGTGGCCGAATTGATAGAACTCAGTAATTTCCCGATACGTTAAGGCCGGTTTGGGTTCGGGATCCATTTCGGAAGGGTCTGAAGGCGTTGCCCGGAGAGTGAGCGCGCGGGCAGCGGCGTCTGCCGTTTCGTTGCCTTCGAGGCCCGTATGAGCTGGAGCCCATATGATCATCCGGGACGCGGGGGCCCCGACGTAATTGCTATCTTGCAGGATGCGATACGCAAGGTGAGGAGCGTACCCCTGTTCAATATTTCTGCAGGCCCCTCTCGAGTCGGTAATGATGACGCGCGAGTCCTGGTCTGCGGCAGCTAGCGCGATGGCGACCTCCTCCGCATGTGTTATATTTTGTGCCCTGAATGTTAGGCCGTTCACTGCGACGTTTTGGTGGACGACTGCAGCCGTGTACCAACCCATATCCGGTTTCAGTGGCGCTCGCCCGCCGTGTTTTTGCGAACGCCGGGCGCAGAACGAAAAGCTTAAACAGCTTCGATGATAAAACAAGTTGCGACCAACATTTACACGTTAAGTGTTGTATACTACTCCAACGAATCTGATTTAATTATTCTCTCTCCTCAGAATCTGCCCCGACGAGGCATTTCTCGTGCTATAAAATTCCTCAATTCTGTATCGCCTGATCGGGCACTGAACTTTCATGAAATAAAGAATCTCAAAGACTCAAAGTGAACTGCATATGCCTTAACGGAAGAAACATTCTAGGATCGTACTCGCTGCAGGTCCGCCAGACCACTGAGGCAATAGACCATGGCTGAGAGATGTGAATGAAAACCGTGCTGTCTTATTTCCATCAAAATTTGCAATTCAGAAGAAATAAAAAAGTCACGAATTAATGTGTCGCTATAGCGCGGTAATTTTTTTTTCCTCAACGACTCATTAAAGGGACCCTGAGATCCTTAAAAGGGACCCTAAAGGGACCCTGAGAATCAGATCGGTCGCCCGTGCAACGTAAGGAGGACGCGGGAAGTTGAAAACGCGCTCGGCTGAGCCGCTGCGATCTGTACCGATGTTTAAAGTCTCGTAATAAATTTTACTGTTGGCGCAGCGAGCATAAATCGCATAAGCCGTTTCAGGGTCCAATAAAAGCCGGACAGGTCATCATGCACGGCGCCGTGGACCTAAAATTGCGACAACGTATGACGACGTATTGTATCTAGTATAGACTGTGTCAAGGGGCCTATATATTTGATAAGTCTAACGGTACACATCAAATATACAGGCTCGTCACGCACCCTGTGTTGGTTGAATCGCCTTGAAACGCGATGTGCACATTATTACACTGTTCCTGAGTTGACAGACAGCGCTCATTGTAAACGACACGAAACCTTCCTTGGCATTATTGGCTGTTAGTTCTCATTAATATTGTAACGAAACTCGTAAACCGCAAATGCCGTAGCGAATTCTTGGAAGTCAACCTTTAGGTACAGTAAATAAATAAGCAAACAAACAAACAAATAAATAAAAATCAACTATGTTCGGCCCGTCACAATCCGCGGGCACTTTTGAATCTAAAGCTACAATGATGCGATACCAGTGCTGTAGTTTGAATATTGGAACGTCCCAGTTAATTCCCGTTGAGACGTACGTGCGCTGCACTTTTGTATGCCACTGCTAGGAGGAGACGCTATTTAAGGATGGTGTACTAACAAAAATGGGATCAAGAGATTTCGATAGATAACATTTATTTGTGCACTTAATAATTATAGTTATGAAGGAAATCTAAAAGCGATGAATAAAGCTCAGACATAAAGCCATATCGGCAGAAAATTGTTCGCCCTCGCTAAGAACAGAAAGCGAGGACGAAATTGCGCGAAGTAGCCTCCGATGCGCATGGACCTGACCACACGGCAGTCATCCCGGCAACCGACCGCAAGTCTCCTGTAAACACGTGCACAGCATGATTGCCTGGACGCTCGCCTTCGTGCCTCAGCAACAAGTGCTGTTAGCGATGATCTAGCTGGCGCTGCTACCACAATCGTTCCGGAGGGTTGATGGTAGAAGCTTCAACCGGTTTTGCAGCAGCCGGCTTCGTGCTGGATCTTTGCAGCCATGCACAGCTGACGGTGTCGGGAAGTTCGAAGCCCAAGGGGCCCTGGTGCGCAGTGCTTGAGTAACGGCATGGGCAAGCTCCATGGCAAAACTGACCGGTGTCCTTGGTTGGGTGACAGGTGGCTGCTCGGATGTTGCGGCAACAGACTCGTGTTTGAGTACGGCCGCTGATAATACGCATTCTGGCTGGGATGGCGAAAACTCTTGCGATGGTAGCGCCTTAGTCTTCATCACAGCTGTGGATGAACCACGGTGGCATAAGCAATCCGGAGGTGAATGGAAGGACCAGCGTGGCATAGAACAGCGTGACCTCCAGTGAATACGTCTGGGTGGATGGCTGCTCGAGAAAAGGACACGCAAGCTGTCGTCCTCCAATTTAATGATGATGATGATGATGTCCTCGTCTTGATGGCGCTCACCCACAAAGGGGGA